>NC_091730.1:35125016-35427836 GCF_030179895.1 Drosophila kikkawai
TTTCCTTGATGTCCTTCACGGCCTCCTTTGATAGCTGCGCTCCCGCAGGGATCCTCCAGCCATACGTGGTCTCCTCGTCCGAGTGGATTTCTATAATATCCCGGTCGGGTGAGGTGGCTGCTGGCCCTGGCGGATGTGGGCGTGCATGCTCCTTCATTCGGCTCCTATACTCTCCCGCCTGCCCCGGCGGGGCCTGGTCTTGAGCCTGTGTCGGCGACTGCTGCTGAACTGCTGGGCGCGGTTGGCGGCTGCTGCGAGGTTGCGATCGTTGGCTGGTCGGTGTTGTCGGGCGGCTTGAGTGGCTGCCCTGCGGTGGCGACAGTTGGCGTACCGGCATCCGTGCTTGCCGTTGACGGCTGCTGTGCGATGGTGATCGTGTCCGCTGCACGGCTGGCGCTATCGGTTGGCTGCCATGTGGTTGGCTTTGGTGGCTGCCACGCGGTGGCGACAGCTGGCGTCCCGGCTTCCTTGTTTGCTGTTGACGGCTGCTGTGCGATGGTGATCGCGGTCGTTGGCTGGTCGGCGACGTTGGTTGGCTTGGATGGTTTCCACGCGATGGCGAGCGTTCGTGAGCGTTGGAGACTGCACACGAGGGTTGCATCACCCGTATCGGCGCCTGGTGGCGTGATGATGGTGCTGCTGTTTCGCCTGTGTTCCCTGGCTCCTGCTGCAGTGCCTCTGCTGTTGTATGCGGTCCGTGCGCGATACGCCTCCTTCCTGCTGGGATCGCTGATTCCTCGCTTGCCGATGCCGCCGTACCCATCCTTGCTGGTGCCGTCCTCTTTCGAGTGCCCCCTGCCATGGCCGTTGCCTCGATCGCCACTGCCGTCCTGGTCGCCGCTGCAATGCTCGCGTGGCGCTGCCGGAATCTCCTCATACTTTCCTGGAGCCGCTGCATCTTCCCTGTAATAGAATTTTGAAGCGTCTTGTTACTATTAGGGATTTTGCCGCTGTTTAGTGTTGTAAAATGTTTGCACCTTAGTGTTGTCATATGCGTTTTGGTTAGTTTTTTTTTTTTTTTTTTTATTTAAAGATGAACAGGAAGTATTTTTACAAAAAATTTGGATAGTGGAAGTTATGAAGAAGGAGTCCACTCCCGCGGGACTGCCGCGAAGCTATACTTCGCGGGGTGGCTGGCGGTCAGGTTGCCGCTCATCTAAGGCCCTCAGTGCGTCGGGTCTGCTCCCGGCGCCTTAGCTCCCTCATGACGGTTGCTGCCATGTCCGTAACCGCATCCCAGTTGGATGGGGTCTCCAGCATACACCCAATTATGGTCTCGGGTGTAAGGCGACGGTTGGTTGTTGCCTCTGCTGCCTCTCTTTCCGCGCGGAAAAGCGGACACTCGAAGAAGGCGTGTTCTGCATCCGCAACGGATGCACCGCCGCAATAGTCGCAGGATGGGTCGGCCTCGTGCTTGAATCTGTGAAGATAAGCCTTGAAGCATCCGTGGCCCGTGATCAGCTGCGTTGTGTAGAAGTCTACTTGCCCGTGACGTCTGTGTATCCACTGATCCAGATCGGGGATGAGCCGATGTGTCCAGCGTCCAGTGCTCGCGTTATCCCACCTCGCCTGCCACCTTGCGACAGTGGTGCTCCTCTGGGTTCTGCTGCCCGAGTTACCGGTCCTGCGTTCCGCTGCCAGCAGGTCGATAGGGATCGATCCGGCTACCACCAGCGCAGCTTCTTCAGAGACCGTGCAGAAGCAGCTGGAGATGCGCAGCGCGCAGCGTCGATACACCGTCCTGCATTGGCGGCTGTAGCTCGCAACCAGCATGGCCTCCGACCATATCGGTGCGGCGTAGAGTAGGGTTGACGTCACGACTGTTGATATCAGCCGTCTGCTGTGCTGCCTAGGACCGCGCGTGTTGGCCATCATCCTCGAGATGGCGGCAGTGGCCTTGGACGCCTTGGCCGCTGCGTACTCCAAGTGACACTTGTAGTTGAGCCTGTGGTCGATCAGGACCCCAAGGTATTTAACCGTCGGGCTTGACTCGATGGTGGTCGAGCCGACCCGGAAGTTCACCTTCTCGACAATCTTTCGGCTACTGATAAGTACGGCCTCCGTTTTCTGCTCGGCAAGGGAGAGACCGTTGTCTGCTAGCCACGACATCAGAATGTCTATCGCATGGCTACATTTAGTAGAGACGTCTGATAGGTGTTTCTCCACCGTGACAAGCGCGATATCGTCTGCAAAGCCAATTACAGAGCAACCTTCGGGTAGTGGCAGCCTCAGTATGTCGTCATACATGACGTTCCACAGAAGTGGCCCGAGGACTGAGCCTTGGGGTACGCCTCCTGTCACGTGATGTATCTGTTTTCCGGCGTCGGAGCTGTATAGCAGGACGCGGTCCTTGAAGTAATCGGCAATCAGCTGGATAATGTAGCCAGATATGCCGCCACGCTGGAGTGCTTGGAGGATTAGACTCCAATTTGCAGAGTTGAACGCGTTTTTGACGTCCAAGGTGCATACGAGGCAGTACTTCTTGGAGCCTCCTTGCCATCTTTCGCCTTCAATGGCCTTTTCCGCAAGCTGTGTTACCTCGCGGATCGCATCAATGGTGCTTCGCTTCTTGCGGAAACCGTGCTGATGGGTTGATAGGGCACCGCGCTCCTCGATTTCCCTCTCTAGTTTGTTGCCTATGATGCGCTCGAATATTTTGCCAATCGTATTCAGCATGCATAGGGGCCGAAATGAGGACGGGTCGTCGTTCAGCTTGCCAGGCTTCGGGATGAGCACGAGTCTCTGCTGCTTCCAAGCTCTTGGGAAGGTTTTCTCAGCAATGCATGTGTTATACAGCTGCACAAATAGCTTCGGGTAAGCCTTCACTATGGCATGCAGAGCTGCATTGGGAATGCCATCTGGTCCGGGGGCCTTAGATGCTTGGCAGCTTGTCAGCGCGCTAAGGACTTCCTCTTCGCAGGTGGGGATCGGTTCGCCCGCAGCCACGCTGGGTAGTCTTAGTGGCGGCTGTGGCGGGAACAGCGTGTCAACTATTGTTCCCAGATGCTGCTGGGAGGTTGGAGTCGGCTGCCTGGTTAGCTTACCCGTAACCATTTTGTAGGCTGAGCCAAACGGTTCTTTGTCAGCCGCATCGCAAAGCTCCTGGAAACACTTGTGCTTGCTGGTCCTGATCGCCACCTTGAGGGCCTTTTTCATTTCCCTGTACCGTGACTCGTACAGCTCCTGCGTGGTGCGTCCTCGGCTTCTTTGGCATTTCCGCCTTGCAGCGAGACATTTGCTTCTGGCTGAAGCTATTTCCTGGTTCCACCAGGGGACTGGTCGCCTTCCGCCTCCCTTGGTGGATTTCTCCATTGCCGCGTCGCAGGCTGCCTTGATCCTGGCGGATATGACATCCGCGCAGGTGTTTGCCTCGCCTGTAATGGTGTTGGCATCCATGCAGCTTAGGAGCACCTCGGAGTTTAGGGTGTGTACCCTGTAGGCAGTTTCCCGGCTGGTTTGGTGAAGCTGATTTTGTCTCGTTTGGAAGACGATTGCCGCGTGATCGCTATAGGTGAGCAGGTGGGTGACTTCCCAGTAGCTGTTCCTGGTGAGCTCTGGACTGGCGAAGGTCAGGTCAATGTATGACTCACGACCTGACTTGCTAAATGTGCATCTTCTTCCATCATTTAGTAGGCAGACATCCAGGGTGGAAAAGGCGTCAAGGATGATAGTTCCGCGCTGGGTCGTTCTCGTACTCCCCCAGGCGTTTTGGTTAGTGTTGTGTTGTGTGTGTGTTCTAGTGTTGTGTTATGTGTGTTTAGTGTTGTGTTCTGGGTTTTTTGTGTTATGTTGTTCGGTTCTGATCCGCCCCCCAGATGTGGTTTTGTGTCCCCAATGTATACGCGTTTTGTTTTCTGTGTTTCTGTATTTTTTACGTGTATTATTACCGGGGATATGAATTTCCCTACCTTCCATGGACCATCATATTTTGGCGCTAGTTTAGCGTTGAATTTATCTGCCGCGTTGGAGAGTAGGTGTGTTTTGCACCATACCAAGTCCCCTATTGCCGGTTTCCACTCCCGTTTACGCAGATCGTAGTGCTGTTTCTGTCTTCCAGCGGCCTATTGCATGTTTGCCGTGGTTTCTTCCCGTAGATTGTTCAGCCTTTTCCATCTGTTATCTATGCTTTCCGCCGTCAGTCCTGACCCGGAGGTTATGGCGTCGAAAACTGTGTTGGGTAGTCTCAGCTCCTTCCCAAATATTAGCTGTGCCGGGCTAAATTTGGTTGACTCGGATGTGCTGCTATTGTATGCCAGCATTAGTTCCGGTAGATGCTCGTCCCACTTATTATGCTCCTCCTCTGCCAATTGTGCTATCATGGTTTTTACGGTGCGGTTTGTGCGCTCTGTTGGGTTTTCCTGAGGCGTATACGGTGCTGTAAACTGTTGCCGCACGCCCCATTTCTCCATAGCGGTTTTCGTTTTCCGCCCCGTGAACTGAACCCCATTGTCCGAGATCAGTATTTTCGGTGCCCCAACTCTCGCTATCACCCTTTCTCTGAAGACTTTCAAGAAAGCCTCTGCGGTTGCTTGTCGGATTGCCGCCAGTTCTACCCATTTCGAGAACTTGTCCACTATTACGATCAACGTGGTATTCCCGTGCTTAGTGCGTGGGAGAGGTCCGACAAAATCGACACACATCGTCTCCCACGGTGCCTCCGCGATCCTCGTCAACATTTTTCCCGCTGTTTTTTGTTGGGCAACTTTGTATCGCTGGCAACACTGGCATTCCCTGACGAACCGTCTCACGTCCCTTCCCAGTCGTGGCCAGAAGTATCTTTGCTTGACCCGTTTCAGCGTTTTGTAGATGCCTAAGTGACCCGCTTCTGCCGTGCTATGGTTCTCTGCCAATACCTGTTGTATCTCCTCCTTTGTGACGCATAATTTCCATGGCTGTGGGTTCTCGCTATCACCGCCTAATTTATAGAGTCGATCTCCCACTTTCTTGAACTCCGTGTTTCCTGGGTCGTTCTCCACTTCTTCAAGCTTTTGTTCCAGCCAGTCCTTTGCTTCCTTGATTGTGCGTCTGCTACCGCATTCAATTTTCCCTTTCGGTATTGAACTTCGAACTGAAAGGGTTGGAGACCTAACGCCCATCTCGCGACTCTCCCTGACGGACTTTCTATTGAATTAAGCCACTTCAGTGCCATGTGATCCGTGACCACCACAAATTGGTAACCTGCTAAGTACATTTTGTACTTATTGATGCCCCAATATATCGCGAGGCATTCCTTTTCGGTGGCGCTGTAGTTCCGTTCCATGTTACTTAGCCTCCTGCTGGCGTACGAGATCACGTGTTCCCCGTCTTCTCCATCCTGTGTCAGTACTGCGCCTATCCCTAAGTCGCTGGCGTCTGTCTGCAGTTTGAACTGGCGACTGAAGTCTGGGCATGACAGTACAGGAGTTTTTGTCAAACTTTCCTTCAAGCTGTCGAACGACTTTTGATGCTCCTCGGCCCATTCAAACTTTTTCCCTTTCCTCAGGAGGTCTTGGAGCGCTCCGGCCTGTTCTGTGAAGTTGGGTATAAACCTTCGATACCATGATGCCATCCCTAGGAAACTGTGCACCTCCTTCGTGGTTTTCGGTGCCGCCAGCTCTTGGATTGCCGCTATTTTTTCTGGGTCTGGTCTGATACCTCTGTCGGTCACCACGTGTCCTAAATATTTCAGTTCTTTCTGGAAGAACTGGCATTTCTCCGGATTTATCTTCAGGTTCGCCCTTTGCAGTCTTCTGAACACTTCACCTAGTTTCTCCAGATGCTCTCGTTTGCTCCGTCCAATGACCACGATGTCATCTAGGTAGGCAAACGCAAATGGTTCCATTTCCGGGCCTATTATTGTGTCTAGTGCCCGCTGGAATGTCGCTGGAGCTGTTGTCAACCCGAATGGCATTACTTTCCACTCAAATAGTCCCCGCCCCGGTACTGTGAACGCCGTATATTGCTGGCTGCTTTTCTCCATTGGTATCTGCCAGTATCCGGATTTCAGATCTATCGTACTTATGAACTTCGCTTCCCTTAATTGGTCCAGTATATAGTTCATCCTTGGTACCGGGTATGCGTCTTTCTCCGTTCTTTCGTTCAACAGTCGATAGTCTATGCACATCCGCCACGTGTTATTTTTCTTTTTTACCAATACTACCGGTGCGCTATATGGGCTGCGCGATGGTTCCACTAGCCCTAATGCCAACAACTCGTCCACCTGTTCGTTAATTATAGCTTGTTGCTTCTGGTTCCGTGGGTAATACCGTTGTTTTATAGGTCTGTCGTCCCTTAAGTGTATTGCGTGTCTCGTAATGTTACTTACTCCCTGCAACCCCTCGAATACTTGCCTTTAGCTTTCCAGGAACGCTTGCACTTCCTTGTTGGTTCTACTGGCTGTCGGGTTCGCCTCACTCCCCGTGTCCTCTATGGCTGTTATCTCCAGTTCCAGCTTCCCGCACCGTAGTAGGCTGTGCGCCCCGGCTAGAAAATCCATTCCTAACAAGATTCCGCCTGCGACCTGTTTCAGAATCAGGAATGCCAGGCTAAATGCCTTCCCCGCGAACTGGATGTCCGCTGTGAACATTCCTACTGTTCTCTGGCTTGATCCGTTCGCCATCACGATTTCGGCCCGGGCTCCGCTCCACCTGCCTTGCTTTCTGAGGTCTTGGTACCTATTCATACTTAACGCGCTTCGGGACGCTCCGGTATCTATTACCCCCTTCGCCATTCTGCTTCCGACCCTGATGCGTGCGGTTATTTGGTATCCGTCGCAGCTCAGCTGTTTTCCTGTTGCTGGCTCTAGTCTTGCCGCCTGAGCTGCCAGCTTTATCTGCTCAGGCCTCCTGCGTTTCCCGGTCCCCTTCTGCAGCATTCCGTCGTTCTGATGTCGTTTCGTCCACAGACCCAGCAGAATAGCCGTTGAGGGTTGCCACATGTGCGCGCCGCATGGCCTGTCCCGCCGCATCGCATACAAATTTCCGGCCGTATTTGCTGCTGTGCTGGTTGGTTGTGTCGCGGCTGGTCCGCTGCCTCGATCTCTTCCACTTCCTCTGCTAGTTTGAGGAACTCCGTCAGCGACCTAAATCCTGATCTCCGCGTGTAGAGCTTGATCTTGCTCCTGCAGTTGTTAAATATGCGGTCGAGCTTCTCCTCTTCTGACAGCATCGTGAATCGCATGAGCTTTCTTAATCCCATAGCGTATTCCCTCACCGGTTCTGAATCACGCTGTTTAAGCTGTGCGATCTGCGTTCTTAACTGTTCCTCGTACCTTGGAGGCAGGAAGTACTCCAGTAGTTCTGTTGTCAGCTGCTTCCATGTGTTTATTTTGGTTGGAGTGGTGTTCCACCAGTCTATGGCGGCTCCTTCCAATATGTATGGCATGGTCTGCACGAGCTGGTTCTCCTGAATGCCGTACCCAGACGCCCACTGCTCCATTTTGTCTAAGAACTCAAGTGTTTGCTCCTCTTCTCTGCTTTCCGGACTTATCTCTGCCGGGTTTTTGTCCCTACTGTATCTCACCGCTGGTCCGGCGATTTGCTGTTCTTGCTCCCCTTCCTCGAATATTACGATTTCCGGTACGATATCTTTTGCCGGACTTTTATCTCTCTTGTACCTTATCGTTAGATCGGCGAGCCGTTGTCTGATCTCTTCGTTATGATCCGTCCTCTTGGCAAACGCCGCCAGTAGCCGTCTTAGCTCTTCGCTTTTCCCTGACGTGTCTAATCCGAACTCTTCCGCGTATTCCGTAAGTTCGTTTTTCGACGCTAGGTATACCCAGCTTGACATAACTCTGCCGGTGTCGGTCTGTTCCTTGCAACCACTTCAATCTGCTCGGGCGCCACTGTGACGGTTAGGTCATTCCTCGGGGCTCAAGGATGGCCAGGGTTCGTCTCAGATATTTATTTATTGTCTGAGGTGGTTGCTGCAAGGAAGTTCTCGATCCGGGTTCCAGAGGAGAAGGCCGTAGTTAGGTTATACTGGGACAAAACAATTTATTGTATATATGGGTACAGAGAGGAAAGCGGGATTTTTGTGTTGGCAATCGAGAGTATCTGCTCCAGTTCGCCGTACGCCGGCTCGGGTCGTCCTTCTTCGGCTGCGTTTCGTCACCCGGTGGTCCGCCGTCCACTCGTCCTTTTCGAGACGCGTTCCGTTGCCCTGGGGTCCGTTGCTCGTTCCCGTGCTGGGGCTTCGAGTAGTCTAGCTTCCTAGAGGGGCGAGAGTAGTCGGCGAAAACCCTAAGGTCTTTCAGGTTAGTGCAATATGCGGAGGCCCTGAGGTCTTCCACCAAGGGATCAGTGGGTAGAGGCCCTAAGGTCTTCTAAGATGAGAAGTTTGTAGAGGCCCTAAGGTCTTCTAAGATGAGAAGTTTGTAGAGGCCCTAAGGTCTTCTAAGATGAGAAGTTTGTAGAGGCCCTGAGGTCTTCTAAGATGAGAAGTTTGTAGAGGCCCTAAGGTCTTCTAAGGTGAGAAGTCTGTAGAGACCCTAAGGTCTTCTAATATGAGAAGTGTGTAGAGGCCCTAAGGTCTTCTAAGGTGAGAAGTTTGTAGAGGCCCTAAGGTCTTCTAATATGAGAAGTTTGTAGAGGCCCTAAGGTCTTCTAAGGCGAGAAGTTTGTAGAGCCCCTAAGGTCTTCTAATATGAGAAGTTGTTAGAGGCCCTTAGGTCCCTTAGGACTTGGCCGATCGCTGGCCGAAAACTGAATGCCATCCCACGGCTGGAGCTCGCCTTATATAGCGCTCTGGAGCGATCGAGTGTGGCTGTCGCTCCCGAAGAAATTTGCCATAATAGTGTGGCCAGACCCTTCGCGGGCCAGTGTGACCTCTCTCTGCTCGTGGCGCGCGCGCGCATTTAAATTAAACTGGCGCTCGTTTGACTTTATTTTGGTTTGCTTGTTCTTTGTTTTTATTGACTTCAAGTATTGTCTCTTATTTACTATGTATATTTTGTGTCTTCAGTTGTTGTCGCTTATTCCTATGTCTTAATATGTATATTTTGTGTCTTCATGTTTTGTCTCTTCTTCTTATTCTTTAATATTTATTTATTTACTTGTGCGTTATTCGTCACATGTTTTTACCTCATATGTTTTTACCTGGCAAAAATCCTCCATCTGAACCCTCCCCGAAGGTGCCGGCTGGGCAATGGGCACTATATTAGCCCGGACAGGGGTAATGCATTGCTGCTTGCCCCGTCCGCGATAATACAGTGTCTAGCAAAGGCCACGGCTCAACTCCTTCTGCCCTAAAAAGCCTAAGGAATGAGCCGTTAGCCATGGGTGGAGGTGCCTGGCGGAAGGCATAAAACGCAAGTGGGTGGTACCCCTAAAAAAGAAAACATTCTGGAGGGTTCAAAGGAAAAAACCAGGGCTGGGATGTCAGCCCAAACGTCGGTGGAAGGCGTGACCGCTACCACCGGCGGGCACGGGGGGGAGCAATCCTCTCTTCGTGTCGCCAGCGGTTACACCTCTGATGTGACGGAAGCAGGTCATGTCAGTTGCAACGCTACTGCCGAAAAAACTACGCAGGGGAAGTTGAGCCGCTCACGTGCCATAGTCGATACAGACTCGGACCTTGAGAGCGTGCAGCTTCTCCGCTCACCAGGCACCAGCTCCCAGCGCAGGGACGGGCCAAAGCGGTCAAGCGAGAGAATGAAGGCCAAGGCGCTGTACAAGGCTGCCCTCCGCATCCAAAATCGGTTCCAGGAAAAAGCCGCCCTATCCCCAGAGGAGAAGGCAAAGCTTACCTGGGCTGAGGAGAAAATCACTGAGGGGAGGCTTCACTTCGCCAAACTCCACCATATGAGTTCGACTGGCGGATTCGCCACCAAGGTGGAGGAGACGCTTGCCAACAAAAGGCAACGCTCAACCAAAAGCGCCTCTATGGACGCATCGGGGAGCAAGCGGCAAAGCGGGCCTAAGGAGGCAGGCCCTCCTCAAATGGCGAAAAAGCCCAAAAAAAACCGCAAAAGTCAGTGAGGTGACCAAACGACACTTGATCGTGGCCCTTATTGACAGAAGCGATGAAGCCGGCAAAATGACCAAGGCGCAGTGGAAGATGATGCATGCGCGGCTCGTTGAGTCATTGTACGCACGGATGGAGGATGATCCCGAAGCTCCCATGCCCACCTTCGATGGCGCTGGGTGCCTAAATGGGGTCAAAATCCTTAAGTGCATGGATGACCCGACGAGAAAGTGGCTGACGCAAGCGGTCTGCCAGTTGGAGGCGCTGTGGAAGGTAGCCAAGCTAGAGGTGGTGGACCGGGAGCTAATCCCATCCACTCCAAAAGCGAAGGTACTCTTCCCCATCGCAATTCAAGCGGACCGGGCGCTGAAGCTGCTGCAGCGTCAGAATCAGGATATACCAAGTGCAGTCCTCCAAATAAACAAGGAGGCAGAGGACATCCTCTATCCCAGATACGGGAAGATGGCGTGGGGCATGGGTAGCGTATACCTGCGCCTCAAAAAGCGCCACCCCGGGGATAAGGTTGCTCACACCCTGAAGGCAAATGTGGTGGAGAAGGACCTAGGTCTGGAAACCATCGTGGATGCCGACCGGGAAATGACACTGGATGAGTCCGACGAAGGAGAGGACGGTGACCTGACCGTAGTAGTCAACCCGTCGTATGGAGGTGAGCCCAGTACCCATGACACTCAGGGTGCTGCAGCTCAACCTCCATAAGAGCAAGGTCGCGTCGGCGGAACTCCTCATAGCCATGGAGCAAGGATCCGCCGACATAGCTTTGGTCCAGGAGCCATGGATCGCCTCAGGCAATGCCATCGCCAGACTGAAGTCCGCAAGTTACAATTTGCTCCATCCACCAACGGTAAGCAGGAATAGAACCGCCGTACTTGTACGGAACGGTCTACACGCTAACCTTATGTGTCACTACAGCTCTGATGACCTGACCGTGGTGATGCTAGAGAGCGGGAAAAAGCGCTTTTTGGTAGCTTCCTGCTACATGGCACACGACAGGACGGCCCCACCAGAAGAACTCATGAGCTTGGTAGAAGCCAGCCCGAAGGACCAGCAACTACTAGTGGGTGCGTATGGGGAAGCCCCGACATAAACGACAGAGGTGAGTCCCTCTTAGTCTTTATACTCTCAACCAACCTGAGTATAGCAAACGTGGGGGAGGAACACACCAATGTAGGTGCCATCTCCTTAAACGTGCTAGATCTTACACTGGTAAGGGGACAAGGTACTTTGGTCTCAGAATGGAGAGTCCTTGAGAGACCATCCTTCTCAGATCATAAGTACATATGGGTCCAATACGTATTCGAACACTCTCCAAAACAATCAGTCTTCAGGAACCCCCGGAATACTAACTGGGGAAAGTTCAAGGAGACTATCGCGACACGGCTCGCGATCTCTCCGGGCATAGTAGAATCCGCGGAAGACATAGAAAAGTCCCTAGAGACCCTCTCCTAAGAACTGCTGGATGCGTACCACGCATCATATATCGGACACGAGAAAGAGGAACAGGCCACCCTGGTGGAATAAGGACCTTTCACTCCGACGCAACAAACTCAAAGAATTCTTCAAAATCGCCAAGCAGGCGAAAGATGATATCATCAATGAGGAATACAAAGTCCTACTTAGGGACTACAAGAAGGGCGCAGAGAAACTCATGGAGAAACTTCTGCTCCAATATAGAGACTGCCCCGGAAACGACTAGACTCCGGAAGCTGCTATCGAAGCAGCCAACCATACAGAGTCTGCTCAAACGCGACGACGGACAGTGGACTAAGGGCAGCGAAGAGGCCCTAACAGCACTAATGCATGCGCATTTCCCAGGATGCACTGATGTACCCGATGCAAATAAGCACCAGGACCTAGCAACTGGAGTATAGCATCTCCCAAAAGATCTAATATCCTCTGATAGAATCCACTGGGCTATAGACTCCTTTGCGAGGATAAAAGCACCAGTACTAGATGGAATATTCCCAGCCATGCTGCAGGCGACCAAGGAAGTGATCACCCCATGGCTCTACGCAATATATACAGCTTGTTTAAGCACGGGCTATATCCCTATCCAATGGAGGACGTCTCGGATTGTCTTCCTGCTCAAAGCAGGAAAGTGCAGCCACATGAGCCCCAAGGATTACAGACCGATAAGCCTCACCCCATTCCTACTTAAAACTCTGGAAAAGCTGCTGGACCTATACATCAGGAACAATGCAGGGAGTCAACTGTCGACCAACCAGCACGCCTACACGAAGGGGAAATCAGTGGAGACGGCACTGCATTCGTTGGTAGCCACCATTGAGAGAGCCCTAAACAATAAGGAGTATGCACTTGGAGTGTTCGTGGACATATCCGGGGCATTCAACAACGTTAGCACGGACACAATAATGGATCGCCTAGAAGCGACCAACTCGTCCCCCGCTATCAACTTGTGAATAAAAAATCTTCTAAGTTGCCGGCGGGTACAATCAGATTGGGGCACCGCTTCCATGGTGAGAGGAGCGCACAGAAGCACTCCGCAAGGTGGGCTTCTGTCGCCCCTCCTATGGAATCTGGTGGTAGACGCCCTAATCAAGAGATTCGAGAGGAAAGCACCAAAGATAACAGCTTATGCGGATTACATAAGCATAATTATCACGGGAGTCTCTCCATCGACCCTCAGCTCGATCATGAAAACAACACTCAGGGAGATATGTGAGTGGGCGGAGAAGGTAGGACTCAATATCAATGCGGATAAGACGGGCCTTTTTCTCTTAACCAAGATACAAGGTGCCGCAATGGATCCCCCCGAAAATTAACAAAACCAGGCTGACCCCTAAAACACAAGTCAAATACCTCGGCATTGTACTTGACAGCAAGCTGACGTGGAAAGCCAATGTAGTAGAGAGGGTAAAAAAGGCCACCATAGCGCTATATGCATCCAAGAAGATGCTTAGCAGCACATGGGGCCTCTCACCCGCTCTAATGCATTGGGTCTACATATCGGTGGTGCGTCCTACTCTGCTGTATGGAGTCTTAGTGTGGTGGCAAGCCACGGAGAAGAAAACGTATAATAAGCTTATGGAGAGAACCCAGCGGCAGGCACTGCTCTGCATATCAGGGGCGCTGGGGTCAACCCCCACCAAAGCACTCGAAACCATTATCGGTATATATCCCCTAGATATATATAACGAGGGCAAGAATGAGATACCTAGGCTCACCAGTTCTGGCATCGCTAGAAGATGCCTCCAGGAGAAAGCCAGGCGAACTCCTTGCCTTTGCGAAAAACGCCTTGATATTCAAGGATCTCGAAACCCGCATAAATAGTCTCTGGGTCCATCCAGGAGTTTCCCCGGATACAAGGTGCCGCAATGGATCCCCCCGAAAATTAACAAAACCAGGCTGACCCCTAAAACACAAGTCAAATACCTCGGCATTGTACTTGACAGCAAGCTGACGTGGAAAGCCAATGTAGTAGAGAGGGTAAAAAAGGCCACCATAGCGCTATATGCATCCAAGAAGATGCTTAGCAGCACATGGGGCCTCTCACCCGCTCTAATGCATTGGGTCTACATATCGGTGGTGCGTCCTACTCTGCTGTATGGAGTCTTAGTGTGGTGGCAAGCCACGGAGAAGAAAACGTATAATAAGCTTATGGAGAGAACCCAGCGGCAGGCACTGCTCTGCATATCAGGGGCGCTGGGGTCAACCCCCACCAAAGCACTCGAAACCATTATCGGTATATATCCCCTAGATATATATAACGAGGGCAAGAATGAGATACCTAGGCTCACCAGTTCTGGCATCGCTAGAAGATGCCTCCAGGAGAAAGCCAGGCGAACTCCTTGCCTTTGCGAAAAACGCCTTGATATTCAAGGATCTCGAAACCCGCATAAATAGTCTCTGGGTCCATCCAGGAGTTTCCCCGGATAGCTATGAGCCATATTGACCTATGTGTGGCCCCTCGAGGGCCGTCCGGCTTAACCTAACCAAACCCAACCTTTACTCAGGAGCACCCAAATATCATGGAAAACTTGAAATGGTTCGTGGAAATTTCACAAAGTTTAATTTTGTGTTCCTGTGTAATAGGAACTTAGTTTTTCTAAATAAAATAAAGAAATGCAACATTTGCACTGTGTTCATTATATGACATTGCATTGTATTATGCCATTTATTTTGGATTTAAAGTTTTTTATATGTACATATATTTTATATATATAGTTTTCTGCCCGATTTTTATTTATTTATGTATTATGAAAAATTTTTTTCGATTTCAAGTTTTTTTATATGTACACTAGCAGACCCCACCCGCTTTGCTGGGCCCGAACTAATAATAGTTGACCCGGCAAACACTGTTTTGTCATGTATATTATTTGTAGGAAACAATAAGGAAACAATGAGCATATTACAGAGTTGTCAGTAAATAAATAAATAAACCGCTTCCTCTGCTTGTTCAATAAAATTGTACTGGCACCGAGTCGTTATGCGCTCTTTACAATTGCCCATAAAATAAATTTGAAGAAATTTCGGATTATCATCAGGCATTGGCATCAATGATCCAATTTTGTGGTACACCTGGCCTTGTATTTTGAATGTAGTTTCAAAATTACGTCCATCGGATGCAAGATCACAAATTTTAGTGGCCCCAAATGACGTCATTTGGAAGCAAGAATTAAATTTGCGTATTTTACTCAAAAATAATTTTGAGTCATTTGAATTTCCAGCAAGAAGGGATAATAAAGGTTCTGGCGGAGCAGGTAGAGGTTGCAGCACGACTTTTCCTGCTGCGCAGCACATACCATTTAAACGCCTGCTGCTTACGTTGTTGAGATTCGATCTTTTCGGTGGCATTTTGCTGAAAATAATATCTTACCTTCTTAATGTATTTAAAATGAGAATTTAGAGACTCACCACTTATAAACACAAAACAATAATTATGAATGACAAATAACAATAATAGAAAAGACAATCTGACGAAATGCGATTTATTGAAATAATTTATTACAAAATATGTAATACGTAAAGAACCGCTCGATCAATTTTGTGCAAACTCATCAACAAAATAGCCCGAGCAAAGCAAAAAGATTTGGTTAAATAAGCACACTAAATTTCATGAGACTCGGTAAAGCCGTTTCGGAGGAGTGCATAAAAAAGGAGATTCCTCCTTGTTCTGCCGAAACTGCCATGATGAAAAAGATCTAAGCTATCCTATCTCTCAAGTTGAACTCACCTGCATATTGCCTGCAAATTGGAACGAAATCTGTTATGCGGTTTAGGAGTCTATAGCGTACAAACATAGTGACAGGAGATTTTTATATATTTAGAAATATATATGTACATATATACATATATGTATTTACATATAACAAAACTTTAAGTCAAAAAAAAAATTTCATAATACAATGCAATGTAAACATTGCTACAACTGCTATGTAAACATTGTATTATGAATTTTTACATATATCTATTATATAAAAATAAGTCGAGTTTTCTGCGGGGATCTATTATATAAAAATAAGTCGAGTTTTCTGCGCGGAGCAAATAACTCCAGAACGCACGAACCGATTTCCACGGTTTTGCATTCGTTGGAAAGGTCTCGGAATTTGTGATTTTTTGCAGTAAAGAAAATTCAGGAAAAATTGCAACAGAAAGCGGGAAAATCATTTTTGCATAAAGCGCCAACACTGACACATAGCATGCCATAATTCTTTACTCAGTTTATTTTATGACAAATCGAAATTGTGTTCAATTTTGAGTAAAATAAGTTATTCGTTTCATATCAGTGCAATTGGAAACCAGCATTTGTATTTAGGGTGGTAAGTTGAACTGTGTAAATTATGTGGATTAGAGGTTAAATTAACCGCTCTGCCTATAGTCGAAAATGCCTATAGCACGACGTGTGAACATCGGTCTCCACACAAGGCATGCAATCCAGCAACAAGTGTATTCACAGAACTTAAGCGAGGAGAGACGAAATGTAGTAAGGGAAAATGCCCGATTGAGACAACGCGTGGGCACACGAAGATCAACTGGTGTGCAGCATCTAAGCGGATCCCAACCAGCGTGGCAGGCTCCTAACAGCAGCCTTCCTCGACATAGCCATCGACCTCAGGACAAATTTCAAGAATCCTGAGATAGAGTGCTAGAAAATATTCGTTATCCGAAGGTGTCGCGGGTGAGACCGTGCCCCCGGTGTTGCCCATATCCGTTTTGTCCACTGGAGGGTCCCAACAGTTGGCCTCTCGAGCCCCAGTTCCCTACCAGGGTGTCAGGCCCGGACTACCGTCTGAAATTGGTAAGGCGGATAATCAGCTTACCTTGAAGAAACCCCTTATGGCAATACCACCAACGAGACAGTTTCATCTTTCCTCCATTGTCGGAACTTCCTATTTATTGAAACCATCTTTCTGCTATTCAGTTGGTCTCTAAAAGACTTTCGGATAGGGACCACTTAGTTAGTAGTTCTTGGTGATTTTAACATCCCAGGGGCTATTTGGTCCCTAGATAATTCCATTAACCACAATACATCACAAAAACTGTGGTTTTCCAAAGAACACTTCAATTAAACGGATAATTTGCCGAAGGTGGCGTAACGGAGTTCGCCTGGCTTACTAGTGTACATATAAAAAAACTTTAAATCAAAAAAAAAATTTTCATAATACAATGTTTACATAGCAGTGTTTTCATATAAAAATCGGCCAGAAAACTAAAATTGTGTGTGTTTTTTTTTTGTATTTTTACATGTGTGTACATATTTATAATGTACAAATAAATGTAATAAATGTATGAATATATGTATGTATACATATACGACGCTTTTCGGCGACATAAGATCGCGGCTGGCGAAATTAAGTCGTTTTTTCTGTGGCGAACTAACGTCGCTTTGAAGCGTCATAAGTCCGCCGCAAATAATTTTTAAACGCCATAATTTCGCGCGAACTTATGACGCTTTTCGGCGACATAAGATCGCGGCTGTCGAAATTATTTCGTTTTTTCTGTGTCGAATTTATAGCGCTTTGAAGCGACATAAGTCCGCCACAAATAATTTTAAAGCAACATAATTTCGCGCGGTCTTATGACGCTTCTCGGCGTCATAAGATCGCCGGAAAAAAACGCCTTAACTTGACGGACCAAATGTACTGGGCGAAATTGTGGCGGCGGACTTATGTCACTATGCCCTCCTGAGTACGGCGTTAAGATCGCCGGAAAAAAACGCCATAACTTGACGGACCAAATGTACTGGGCGAAATTGTGGCGGCGGACTTATGTCACTATGCCCTCCTGAGTACGGCGTTAATAGGAGTTTGCCATTTGGGCATCAAATACTCAGCACGGTAACTCATTGACTCAGGTTCCGAGGCAACCTTTATCTCAGAACGGTTTTTCAACCTGATTAAGTTGCCTTATGAGTCCATCCAAGCTCAAGTTTTAGGAGTCAACCTTTCTGTTGCAGCTCAGCCCCGTAAGCGATGTCAACTTAATATAGGTTCACCCATCCATATCCATATCCAAATTGAAACCTTTGCATATTTTTTACCACAACTAGCCGGGAATCTCGCATCCTACACTCTACCAGAGGATTCACTGAAGGATCTTCCACCTTTGCAACTAGCAGATCCAGATTTCTACCAGAGCTCGCAGATTGACGTGCTTATTGGGGCCGATATCCTGCCATCGATCGTTCTCAGCGACTCCCATTCCAATATTTGTGGAACAATCCTTGGTCAAGAGACCATGTTCGGGTGGATTCTTTGCGGTCCTATTGCAACGAGTCCCACAAGCTGAATCTGTTCCTTTTCAGCCCGATTAGCAGTCACCGAGTCCAAACGAGACAGCATCCTCACAAAATTTTGGGGAGGTGGAGGATGTTCCAGTGAAGCTGGTAAAGGAATCCTCGGTTTGCGGGGAGAACTTTATCCAATCTACCAAACGAAACGAGGATGGGAGGTATGTTGTTTCGTTGCCCTTTAAAAAGATGAACAACATTAAGCTGGGACATTCCAGACCCATCGCACTGGCTCAGTTCCTAAGGAACGAAATTCGATTGAACAAAGATCTTGCATTGAAGGAGCAGTACGACTCAGTCATTCAAGAGTATTTAGATTTAGGTCATAAGACCTAAGACAAGTCTCTCTGAACGACTCCAGCCGTTCTTATGTGCCTCATCACGCTGTCTTCAAACCAGATAGCACCACGACGAAGGTTCGCGTCGTGTTCAACGCTTCCAATCCCTCATCAAACGGGAACGGCCTCAATGATATCGTTCATGCGGGGCCTGTACTACAGTCCGATCTAAAATGGCGATTTTTTAAGTATGCTTTTAATGCTGACATCACCAAGATGTACCGATTCCAAGTTCAAAAGAGAAACGGCTGGATTGTGCTGCGCAACTGGAAAAGTCAAATTACATACACCACCACAGTCACTGAAACCATTGTTCGATGGAAGTCATCCAGACTCCAGCCATTTTCTTCAACACATGCTTGAATACATACGCAAGACTTCCTTTGGAGCCAATATCATTCAAGCAGGCGGCTTCATGCCGACTTGCAAGGTTAAAGATACAACAGGCATAACCAATCACAATGAATTGCAATACATAACAACTGCATATAAGTTATAAACTCACGGGTAGTTTATTTAAAAAAATATATTACTTCGGACACTTGGTCCGGTTTTATTGAACAAAATAATCGAACTAAATTTGGTTTACAATTTATGGTGTATTTATACCCCTAACTTAGTCGCTGCCTCTGCCGACGTCGGAGCTTTGCACTTGTCTTTGCTGCACCGGGAAGTGGGGCAGACGCTGCGGTCAGCACTTACTGGGTGCTATCGACCTAAGCCGGGAAGTTGCCCTTGCACTTTTATTGGCTTGTGCAAGGCCGGATGCGCGTGTCAACTTCATTTGTGAATTCTGTGACGCTGCGCGCACAGAATTAGAATAAATAGCCAGTAAGAAACTCAAAGAAATATATAGTCAATAAGAAAATCAAAGAAATCATAGTAGTTAGTCGTAGTCCTCCCCGCTAACCCCCCTCCCTCCTCCTTGCTGACTTTCGAGTCCAAGTCGTTGCCGACTTTAGGGTTCATCTCTGCCGACTTTAGGGTCCAACTCTCTGCTGACTTTAGGGTCCAAATCTCTGCCGACTTTAGGGTCCACCTCTGCTGACTTTAGGGTCCACCTCTGCCGACTTTAGGGTCCAACTCTCTGCTGACTTTAGGGTCCAACTCTCTGCTGACTTTAGGGTCCAACTCTCTGCTGACTTTAGGGTCCAAATCTCTGCCGACTTTAGGGTCCACCTCTGCTGACTTTAGGGTCCACCTCTGCTGACTTTAGGGTCCACCTCTGCTGACTTTAGGGTCCACCTCTGCCGACTTTAGGGTCCAACTCTCTGCTGACTTTAGGGTCCAAATCTCTGCCGACTTTAGGGTCCACCCCTGCTGACTTTAGGGTCCACCTCTGCCGACTTTAGGGTCCAACTCTCTGCTGACTTTAGGGTCCACCTCTGCCGACTTTAGGGGCCACCGCTGCTGACTTTCGGGTCCCAAACCGCACTTCTCCGGCAGACTTTCGAGTCCCAAACCACACTTCTCCTGGCAGACTTTCGAGTCCCGAACAACAACTTCTCCGGCAGACTTTCGAGTCCCAAACCACACTTCTCTTGGCAGACTTTCGAGTCCCAAACAACAACTTCTCCTGGCAGACTTTCGGGTCCCAAACCACACTTCTCCGGGCAGACTTTCGAGTCCCAAACCACACTTCTCCTGGCAGACTTTCGAGTCCCAAACCACACTTCTCCGGGCAGACTTTCGAGTCCCAAACCACACTTCTCCTGGCAGACTTTCGACTCCCACTTCCACTCTCCGAGCCGACTGGCGAACCCACGCGACGGACGGCATCCGGACCTACGCGGCCAACAACAACCACCCGCCACCCCGAGCGGAGCCAACCTCTCTTCTCCCTCTTCCCCAGGCACAAGCTGCAGCCGACGGCATCCAGACGCGAGAAGACCCACCCAGACGCGAGAAGCCTACGTCCACCGTCACCCGGGATTCACGGACCCGATCTTTCCCGTCGCCCGAGCCATCCTTTGGTCCACCAGCGCAGCCGAAATCCTGATCAATTTACCTCCCTGTAACATTCCGTCAATAAACCGTACTCTTACTCTTTACTGTATTTCCCTCTCGAGTTCTCCCTGGGGGCAAACGGATCGGGGAACAATCTCTTACAGCAACCACGCCTGAACCAAATAAATATATCTGCACCAACCCTGGACGTCCCGCTGACTACCCGTGGACGACAGGACGTCACAGATTGGCGCCCGAACAGGTTGAAGTGGTTGTAAGTAAAAGATCCGATACCGTGGGAGTAATGTCGAGCTGGGTATACCTTGCATCAAAGAGTGAGCTAACGGAGTACGCGGAAGAATTTGGGCTAGACACCGCAGGAAAGAGCGAGGATCTAAGGCGGTTACTAGCGACTTTCGCTAAGAGAACGGATCACACGGAGGCAACGGTACTGAAACTCACGGAGCTTGCGGAAAAGCACAGGAAGGAGAAAAGTCCGGCTAGAAGCTCAACACCGGCAATCGTGGTGACAAGCGGAGAAGAGTGGAGCACCGAGGAACGACCAACAACGAGTGCAGCGGCAAGGGTCAGAGCTGTTAAAGAAGGAGAACAGAAAACCGACCACCGAGGAACGGTTACGGCTAAAATGGAGGAGGTCAAAGAAAGGAAAGGAGAACGGAGAATGGAGACAGATATTGTGGACCGAGTAAGAGGTTGGGGCATCCGGTACCAAGGAACAACGAACCCGCTGGAGTTCCTGAGCAAGATGGAACAATGGGCAGATGGGTACGGGATACAGAAGGACCAGCTAATACAGACCATGCCATTTATACTGGAGGGGATCGCGTACGACTGGTGGAACACCGCACCGGCCAGGATAGCAACATGGCAGCAACTGACATCAGAACTGCTGGAACATTTCCTACCTCCGAGATACGGAGAACAACTGGAGATCCAGATAGTGCAACTGAAACAGCGGGAAACAGAGCCAGTAAGAGAGTACGCGATGAGTCTGAGGAAACTGATGCGGTTCACAAAACTAACGGAGGAGGAGAAACTCGACCGGGTGTACAAGAACTGCAGAAGCAAAATAAAGCTGTATACGCGGAGAACGGGGTTCAACACCCTGACAGAGTTCCTCAGGCTGGCGGAGGAAGTGGAGGAGATCAAGGCGGCAGAAAACCTCACACAACAACTCCAACAGCCATACCAGCTCAGCCCGGACATATGCATGCGCTGCGGAGGAACCGGGCACGCAGCGAGAACATGCACGAATCCGCCAAGATTGTTCTGTTGGGTCTGCGGGAGAAACGGCACCCGGACAACAGAATGCTGCAGATCTGGATCGGGAAACGACAGAGGCCTGAGCAGATGAAGCTGGCGGCTCAGGCGACAAGAAATCCAGCTATAGAGGACGACCTAAGCTGTGACGGGTTTCAGATCATAGCACGGATCGGAATCGGGAGAGGAACGGCACGCGGAGTGGTCGATACGGGGGCATCAAGAAGTGCGATCAGCAAAAACATGTACCAGGATCTAAGGGACCACGGAAGATGGTGGGGTACACGAGAGGAGATCACACTCGCCAACGGAGCCCGACAAAGGGCCATAGGGAACTTCACAGCAAAGGTTAGCTTCGGAGGAAGAGCGTTCACGGTAACGTTCATGATTCTGAAGAACGTGTCTGGAGGAATACTATTAGGTATGGACTTTCTGGCAGGAGCGAACAGCATGCTGAGGTGCGGCAACCTAGAGTTGGACCTGGTATCGGCCATGGACGGAACACCGACAAGGGAGGAAAAGGATACGATGGCAGAGAAGGCAGGAGAACCGTCAGAAGAGGAAGTGCAGCAGTTCCTGAACAAGAACAGCAGAGACGATGCATCGCTTTCAGGCAAGCGCGGAAAAGTTCAGGAAGAACCTCGACAAGGCGGCACGCGGGGCGCCACGAACGCAGCTAATCGACCCGAGCGTGGCACCGGGGACAGTAAGGAAGCGGACGGCACCAACCAGGATGGGCAGCAAGAACGCGCAGGCGCCGGAGAGTGGGGGCGAACCGCTCGCTGGGCCGCCGACGGCACCCGTCCGCCAGGGGAAGGGCAGGGTCGCCCACATCCCCAAGGAGCAGAGACACACGGAGGGACCTGGATGCAGCGGTGCGCAGCAGCAGCAACAACAACAATTGACCGGATGGGCGATGGCACCCGCCAATCAATTCCGAGTCCTACAAAAGCACGCAGCAGCAGAAGGGCAACCAGAGTGCCCACAGCGCAACGATCAGGACCCAGCAGGGCCGAGTCAGCCAAGGCAAGGGAGCGACGGACACGAGGCGACGCCGGGAGCCAGACGGCAGACCAGGTCACCGGACCGGGACGTACTGGAGATCCACTCGGAGGAGAGGAATGAGTACGGGTGGATCGTGCCGACCGTATATCAGATGCAGCAATGGCAAAGATCAGGCAGAAGCTGGCAACGAAGCGGATGGCGAAGCAGAAGAAATGGTTGGAGCAGGACGGAAGCAACGTCTGGCGGATTGTCTCAAACAGAGGCAACCACGTCACAATTCGCCGCCACTTCCCAAACGGGGGGGGGGTGTGACGCTGCGCGCACAGAATAAGAATAAATAGCCAGTAAGAAACTCAAAGAAATATATAGTCAATAAGAAAATCAAAGAAATGTAAAACAAGAAAAAAGAAACTGAAGTAGCCACAAGGATGGAATAAAAGAAACCAAAATAGTATGAAGTAAACACAAAAGAACTGAGATACGAAAGACGTAAATAAAACAAACTCGGAAAGAGAGAAAAGGAAAGATGCACTCGACTTTGAATCAAAAGCGCGCGCGCGCGCACGGGCTGCGAACGGTCACACTGGCTGCACGACGACAGGGCACACTAACGGAGGCAAAACCCGGCCAGGGAGCTGGCCACACTAGGGCCTCGCCAAGCCCTATATAAAGCGCACCACGGCACTGGAGAAGTCACTCAGCCGCTGATTGCGATCGTAATCACCCAAGCAGCCAAGTCACTTTTCGGGAACCAGGTAAATCCAGGTTCCACCCAATACATAGTAGTTAGTCGTAGTCCTCCCCGCTAACCCCCCTCCCTCCACCTTGCTGACTTTCGAGTCCAAATCGTTGCCGACTTTAGGGTCCATCTCTGCCGACTTTAGGGTCCAACTCTCTGCTGACTTTAGGGTCCAAATCTCTGCCGACTTTAGGGTCCACCTCTGCCGACTTTAGGGTCCAACTCTCTGCTGACTTTAGGGTCCAACTCTCTGCTGACTTTAGGGTCCAACTCTCTGCTGACTTTAGGGTCCAAATCTCTGCCGACTTTAGGGTCCACCTCTGCTGACTTTAGGGTCCACCTCTGCCGACTTTAGGGTCCAACTCTCTGCTGACTTTAGGGTCCAAACCTCTGCCGACTTTAGGGTCCACCTCTGCTGACTTTAGGGTCCACCTCTGCCGACTTTAGGGTCCAACTCTCTGCTGACTTTAGGGTCCAAATCTCTGCCGACTTTAGGGTCCACCCCTGCTGACTTTAGGGTCCACCTCTGCCGACTTTAGGGTCCAACTCTCTGCTGACTTTAGGGTCCACCTCTGCCGACTTTAGGGGCCACCGCTGCTGACTTTCGGGTCCCAAACCGCACTTCTCCGGCAGACTTTCGAGTCCCAAACCACACTTCTCCTGGCAGACTTTCGAGTCCCGAACAACAACTTCTCCGGCAGACTTTCGAGTCCCAAACCACACTTCTCCTGGCAGACTTTCGAGTCCCAAACAACAACTTCTCCTGGCAGACTTTCGGGTCCCAAACCACACTTCTCCGGGCAGACTTTCGAGTCCCAATCCACACTTCTCCTGGCAGACTTTCGAGTCCCGAACAACAACTTCTCCTGGCAGACTTTCGAGTCCCAAACCACCCTTCTCTGGCAGACTTTCGAGTCCCAAACCACACTTCTCCGGGCAGACTTTCGAGTCCTAAACCACCCTTCTCTGGCAGACTTTCGAGTCCCAAACCACACTTCTCCTGGCAGACTTTCGAGTCCCAAACAACAACTTCTCCTGGCAGACTTTCGAGTCCCAAACCACACTTCTCCGGGCAGACTTTCGAGTCCCAAACCACACTTCTCCTGGCAGACTTTCGAGTCCCACTTCCACTCTCCGAGCCGACTGGCGAACCCACGCGACGGACGGCATCCGGACCTACGCGGCCAACAACAACCACCCGCCACCCCGAGCGGAGCCAACCTCTCTCTTCTCCCTCTTCCCCAGGCACAAGCTGCAGCCGACGGCATCCAGACGCGAGAAGACCCACCCAGACGCGAGAAGCCTACGTCCACCGTCACCCGGGATTCACGGACCCGATCTTTCCCGTCGCCCGAGCCATCCTTTGGTCCACCAGCGCAGCCGAAATCCTGATCAATTTACCTCCCTGTAACATTCCGTCAATAAACCGTACTCTTACTCTTTACTGTATTTCCCTCTCGAGTTCTCCCTGGGGGGCAAACGGATCGGGGAACAATCTCTTACAGCAACCACGCCTGAACCAAATAAATATATCTGCACAGACCCTGGACGTCCCGCTGACTACCCGTGGACGACAGGACGTCACAGATTGGCGCCCGAACAGGTTGAAGTGGTTGTAAGTAAAAGATCCGATACCGTGGGAGTAATGTCGAGCTGGGTATACCTTGCATCAAAGAGTGAGCTAACGGAGTACGCGGAAGAATTTGGGCTAGACACCGCAGGAAAGAGCGAGGATCTAAGGCGGTTACTAGCGACTTTCGCTAAGAGAACGGATCACACGGAGGCAACGGTACTGAAACTCACGGAGCTTGCGGAAAAGCACAGGAAGGAGAAAAGTCCGGCTAGAAGCTCAACACCGGCAATCGTGGTGACAAGCGGAGAAGAGTGGAGCACCGAGGAACGACCAACAACGAGTGCAGCGGCAAGGGTCAGAGCTGTTAAAGAAGGAGAACAGAAAACCGACCACCGAGGAACGGTTACGGCTAAAATGGAGGAGGTCAAAGAAAGGAAAGGAGAACGGAGAATGGAGACAGATATTGTGGACCGAGTAAGAGGTTGGGGCATCCGGTACCAAGGAACAACGAACCCGCTGGAGTTCCTGAGCAAGATGGAACAATGGGCAGATGGGTACGGGATACAGAAGGACCAGCTAATACAGACCATGCCATTTATACTGGAGGGGATCGCGTACGACTGGTGGAACACCGCACCGGCCAGGATAGCAACATGGCAGCAACTGACATCAGAACTGCTGGAACATTTCCTACCTCCGAGATACGGAGAACAACTGGAGATCCAGATAGTGCAACTGAAACAGCGGGAAACAGAGCCAGTAAGAGAGTACGCGATGAGTCTGAGGAAACTGATGCGGTTCACAAAACTAACGGAGGAGGAGAAACTCGACCGGGTGTACAAGAACTGCAGAAGCAAAATAAAGCTGTATACGCGGAGAACGGGGTTCAACACCCTGACAGAGTTCCTCAGGCTGGCGGAGGAAGTGGAGGAGATCAAGGCGGCAGAAAACCTCACACAACAACTCCAACAGCCATACCAGCTCAGCCCGGACATATGCATGCGCTGCGGAGGAACCGGGCACGCAGCGAGAACATGCACGAATCCGCCAAGATTGTTCTGTTGGGTCTGCGGGAGAAACGGCACCCGGACAACAGAATGCTGCAGATCTGGATCGGGAAACGACAGAGGCCTGAGCAGATGAAGCTGGCGGCTCAGGCGACAAGAAATCCAGCTATAGAGGACGACCTAAGCTGTGACGGGTTTCAGATCATAGCACGGATCGGAATCGGGAGAGGAACGGCACGCGGAGTGGTCGATACGGGGGCATCAAGAAGTGCGATCAGCAAAAACATGTACCAGGATCTAAGGGACCACGGAAGATGGTGGGGTACACGAGAGGAGATCACACTCGCCAACGGAGCCCGACAAAGGGCCATAGGGAACTTCACAGCAAAGGTTAGCTTCGGAGGAAGAGCGTTCACGGTAACGTTCATGATTCTGAAGAACGTGTCTGGAGGAATACTATTAGGTATGGACTTTCTGGCAGGAGCGAACAGCATGCTGAGGTGCGGCAACCTAGAGTTGGACCTGGTATCGGCCATGGACGGAACACCGACAAGGGAGGAAAAGGATACGATGGCAGAGAAGGCAGGAGAACCGTCAGAAGAGGAAGTGCAGCAGTTCCTGAACAAGAACAGCAGAGACGATGCATCGCTTTCAGGCAAGCGCGGAAAAGTTCAGGAAGAACCTCGACAAGGCGGCACGCGGGGCGCCACGAACGCAGCTAATCGACCCGAGCGTGGCACCGGGGACAGTAAGGAAGCGGACGGCACCAACCAGGATGGGCAGCAAGAACGCGCAGGCGCCGGAGAGTGGGGGCGAACCGCTCGCTGGGCCGCCGACGGCACCCGTCCGCCAGGGGAAGAGCAGGGTCGCCCACATCCCCAAGGAGCAGAGACACACGGAGGGACCTGGATGCAGCGGTGCGCAGCAGCAGCAACAACAACAATTGACCGGATGGGCGATGGCACCCGCCAATCAATTCCGAGTCCTACAAAAGCACGCAGCAGCAGAAGGGCAACCAGAGTGCCCACAGCGCAACGATCAGGAACCAGCAGGGCCGAGTCAGCCAAGGCAAGGGAGCGACGGACACGAGGCGGCGCCGGGAGCCAGACGGCAGACCAGGTCACCGGACCGGGACGTACTGGAGATCCACTCGGAGGAGAGGAATGAGTACGGGTGGATCGTGCCGACCGTATATCAGATGCAGCAATGGCAAAGATCAGGCAGAAGCTGGCAACGAAGCGGATGGCGAAGCAGAAGAAATGGTTGGAGCAGGACGGAAGCAACGTCTGGCGGATTGTCTCAAACAGAGGCAACCACGTCACAATTCGCCGCCACTTCCCAAACGGGGGGGGGGTGTGACGCTGCGCGCACAGAATAAGAATAAATAGCCAGTAAGAAACTCAAAGAAATATATAGTCAATAAGAAAATCAAAGAAATGTAAAACAAGAAAAAAGAAACTGAAGTAGCCACAAGGATGGAATAAAAGAAACCAAAATAGTATGAAGTAAACACAAAAGAACTGAGATACGAAAGACGTAAATAAAACAAACTCGGAAAGAGAGAAAAGGAAAGATGCACTCGACTTTGAATCAAAAGCGCGCGCGTGCGCACGGGCTGCGAACGGTCACACTGGCTGCACGACGACAGGGCACACTAACGGAGGCAAAACCCGGCCAGGGAGCTGGCCACACTAGGGCCTCGCCAAGCCCTATATAAAGCGCACCACGGCACTGGAGAAGTCACTCAGCCGCTGATTGCGATCGTAATCACCCAAGCAGCCAAGTCACTTTTCGGGAACCAGGTAAATCCAGGTTCCACCCAATACAAAGTAGTTAGTCGTAGTCCTCCCCGCTAACCCCCCTCCCTCCACCTTGCTGACTTTCGAGTCCAAATCGTTGCCGACTTTAGGGTCCATCTCTGCCGACTTTAGGGTCCAACTCTCTGCTGACTTTAGGGTCCAAATCTCTGCCGACTTTAGGGTCCACCTCTGCCGACTTTAGGGTCCAACTCTCTGCTGACTTTAGGGTCCAACTCTCTGCTGACTTTAGGGTCCAACTCTCTGCTGACTTTAGGGTCCAAATCTCTGCCGACTTTAGGGTCCACCTCTGCTGACTTTAGGGTCCACCTCTGCCGACTTTAGGGTCCAACTCTCTGCTGACTTTAGGGTCCAAACCTCTGCCGACTTTAGGGTCCACCTCTGCTGACTTTAGGGTCCACCTCTGCCGACTTTAGGGTCCAACTCTCTGCTGACTTTAGGGTCCAAATCTCTGCCGACTTTAGGGTCCACCCCTGCTGACTTTAGGGTCCACCTCTGCCGACTTTAGGGTCCAACTCTCTGCTGACTTTAGGGTCCACCTCTGCCGACTTTAGGGGCCACCGCTGCTGACTTTCGGGTCCCAAACCGCACTTCTCCGGCAGACTTTCGAGTCCCAAACCACACTTCTCCTGGCAGACTTTCGAGTCCCGAACAACAACTTCTCCGGCAGACTTTCGAGTCCCAAACCACACTTCTCCTGGCAGACTTTCGAGTCCCAAACAACAACTTCTCCTGGCAGACTTTCGGGTCCCAAACCACACTTCTCCGGGCAGACTTTCGAGTCCCAATCCACACTTCTCCTGGCAGACTTTCGAGTCCCGAACAACAACTTCTCCTGGCAGACTTTCGAGTCCCAAACCACCCTTCTCTGGCAGACTTTCGAGTCCCAAACCACACTTCTCCGGGCAGACTTTCGAGTCCCAAACCACCCTTCTCTGGCAGACTTTCGAGTCCCAAACCACACTTCTCCTGGCAGACTTTCGAGTCCCAAACAACAACTTCTCCTGGCAGACTTTCGAGTCCCAAACCACACTTCTCCGGGCAGACTTTCGAGTCCCAAACCACACTTCTCCTGGCAGACTTTCGAGTCCCACTTCCACTCTCCGAGCCGACTGGCGAACCCACGCGACGGACGGCATCCGGACCTACGCGGCCAACAACAACCACCCGCCACCCCGAGCGGAGCCAACCTCTCTCTTCTCCCTCTTCCCCAGGCACAAGCTGCAGCCGACGGCATCCAGACGCGAGAAGACCCACCCAGACGCGAGAAGCCTACGTCCACCGTCACTCGGGATTCACGGACCCGATCTTTCCCGTCGCCCGCGCCATCCTTTGGTCCACCAGCGCAGCCGAAATCCTGATCAATTTACCTCCCTGTAACATTCCGTCAATAAACCGTACTCTTACTCTTTACTGTATTTCCCTCTCGAGTTCTCCCTGGGGTCAAACGGATCGGGGAACAATCTCTTACAGCAACCACGCCTGAACCAAATAAATATATCTGCACAGACCCTGGACGTCCCGCTGACTACCCGTGGACGACAGGACGTCACAATTCGTTAGCGAATTCGTTTGTAGTTAACTCCTCCACCTTTAAAATCGAGTGTCCACGCTCGATGCGGTCGTTGCTCTTGTTTTCAGAATCTGTTTTGTTGATTTGCAGAGTTCTGACCCGTTTAATCCAGAAGCGGCTCGCTATTGTTACGAGTCCGATGATTATTATGAAAATTATTAGGAAGTCAGCGGTATGGGATGTTGTTTTCAGTAATTGCAAAGTCTTGGTGTTGTTTAAATGTAGTTCTTTCACCAATTCTAGTGATAGCTGTTCCTCTATTTTGTTTATGGTCATCTCTGTTTGGAGAATTGCTGGCATCGGATGGTAATTTACCATGTCTCTGTTTGTGAATGTCTGTTCATCAATTTGTATTGAAGAATTGCTGAATTTTAAAAGAAATGTTCCGTTGAGACTTGTGGGTGTCCCGTTAATTCTTACGTTGCCGGAGAATTTGTTGAGAAGAATGACTCCGGGTGCGATTTCATCAATGGCTCGAATGTGTTGGTTATTAATATGAGTGCAGGTGGCAGGGCGACTTTTTAACAAATTTGGTAGGCATGTGGAATTACTTATATCAATCATATTTCTATGTTTACAAATGGTTATGTCATTATAATTATTACATTTTGAAATTTTCGCAAAAAGTTTTTCTTTACATTTAACAATATTTTCATATTGAATTTTGTTAACATATTGCCCAATTTTTATTGGTTTGATTAAAAGTTCTTCACAAAGGTTAGTGTCGGTAATAGGAATTTTAATGATATAAATAAGTGTTGTCCCGTTGCTTGCTACGCTTATTTCTGCTATTTTCATGGCTTCTTCGAAATTAGTGTATGGCAACTGGTCATGATCTAGTGTTCTTATAACTTCATTAACCTCGTCATCTCCTAATATCTGTGTGTTACTTATGTCTGCCTTTGCCCATTGTATCGCGTGGTTTAAATTGACAATTTCTTCTTTAAGCATTTTAATTTGAAACATTAGTGTTGTGCTTGTGTCCCTTTGAGTGTCTCCTCCGTATTTTAAGCTATTTACTAAATTTGTATTGGCCTGGGTGATATTATTTATTTTTTCTATGATGAGCCTATTTAAAATAACCTGATTTTTTTTGTTAGGTAATGCTGAATTTATTTTTTCTTGAACTATCTCGAAGTCTCTACTGTCGGGGGATCCAGCTAACCATTTCCAGGCGCTGCCTATCAAATCGATATGCCTTTTTGTTCTACTCCTAACTTTTAGGTTATTGATTAAATTTTGTGAAATTCGTATTTCTTCAATTATAAATGGTAAGATTGGGTCGTATGTTTTAAGTTGGTATTTAGCAGTGTAGTTAAGTTTTACCAGAGTTTTTTCATATTTTTCTAAGTCAATGATATGGATTAATCTGAAGGTTCCCGTTTGAACCTTTGCCAGTCCGGTAGTCAGAGTAACGATATTGGATTTCGTGTAGTCAGTTATTTGCACGTCAGCAGCGCACACAGTGAAAAGTAGGGTTGTTGTTTTTTAAAAAAATATCGTATTGATGATATTTGCTGTTAAAAAAATATCACTCGATGATATTTGAAAATATCATAAAAAAATATCGATATATTGATTATTATTGATATTTTTTAATTTTTAGCAAAACTTGTATAAAGATCTCCTATTTCTGAAAATTTGGGTAGATTTTGAGCATAAAAATCGTTATATTTGATTTCATCAACCATTAACATCAAATAAGGGCCATTTGAGACATAATAGACTGTTTTTAATTTAAAATGTTAATAAAAATTGTCGAACTTAAAATACAAATATTATACCCGCTCTCAAGCAACTCTTGTTTACGATCCCTGGTATAGAAAAATAATAACATTTTGAAGGATATGGTATAGACCATTGAGTGGTTTTATTTAATACAAATCTGTTTTTAATGATTTAAGAAAAACTCGTTCGGTTACATGCTGGTCTGTCATAACAAAAATTAAGTTGTCACTAATGTATGTATAAGCTAGGATGTACATAAATTTCTGTGTGTGCGTTCTTTCCCGCGAAAATTTACATTATACATATGTCTGTTTACACATGTATGTATGCAAGTTTGTGCGTGTATAGAAATGTCTATATGCCTGCGCATTTTGATTTTAAAAGATCTTGAAAACACGCACAAACTTGCATACATACATCTGTAAATACACCGGTAAATTTCCCGGAAAAGAACGCACACGCTGTATGTATGTATGTATGTCCATATGCCGGCGCATTTTTATTTTAAAAATTGTGGAAAACACGCACAAACTTGCATACATACATGTGTAAAACGACATACACCGGTAAATTTCGCGGAAAAGAACGCACACACACAGAAATTTATGTACATATGTATGTATGTACATCCCAGCACATTGCATTTTGAGCATTTTAAAAAAGCATCTTGGTGCTTGTTTTTCAAGTGGGAAAGTAAATTGGAAGAATTCCCACTACTTTTAATTATCTTTAAGCACAATGTGCATTTCGCTGTAATTCCATTGAATTCAGAATAAAATTCTTTTGCCGAACTCATAATCACACGCGTCTCTTTTTTCATGTTTGGCTTAAGAGTGACCAAATATAAAAATATCGGAAATATCATCTCAAAAAAATATCATTATCGCCTATTTTTGCCCAAAAAATATCGCGATGATAATATTTTTTTAAGAGAAAAAATATCGATAATTTGATGTTTTGATATATTTCCGACATCCCTAGTGAAAAGGGTTAGTAAAATAAAATACATCCTGAACCGGTCAGTTGGTAGTCTTCCTTTTTGCTTTCTGCTACTGGGGTACCTTTCTCCTGACACTCCCGTCCAGTTGTCTGTGGCGATCGCCTTCAGGCTGATGTAAGTGAGTTCTCTTCTTTGCCGGGTTGTCCAGCAGCGTTTATTTTTCCTTTGGAGCGCTCTCGCGGTGTTACCAGGGCAGCCTATGGGGTGCACTTGCAGGTAGCTTTTGGAGATTCGCGACTTATTTTTTCGGATCAGTGGAAACCGGGCAGCCTATGGGGTGTACTTATAAGTTTACTTCGATTCGATACCAAGGATATTTCCGCGGACAGGACCCTTGAACGTTGGGCGTCAGTTATAAACTCACGGGTAGTTTATTTAAAAAAATATATTACTTCGGACACTTGGTCCGGTTTTATTGAACAAAATAATCGAACTAAATTATGTTTACAATTTATGGTGTATTTATACCCCTAACTTAGTCGCTGCCTCTGCCGACGTCGGAGCTTTGCACTTGTCTTTGCTGCACCGGGAAGTGGGGCAGACGCTGCGGTCAGCACTTACTGGGTGCTATCGACCTAAGCCGGGAAGTTGCCCTTGCACTTTTATTGGCTTGTGCAAGGCCGGATGCGCGTGTCAACTTCATTTGTGAATTCGTTAGCGAATTCGTTTGTAGTTAACTTATACACTGGGTTCTACTGGGTTCCCAGCCACCAAGGCATAGACGGTAACGAAACCGCGGACGAACTTGCAAAGAAAGGCGTTGGACTGGCGAGTGAAAGAACAGAAAACGTCCCTATCTCCCTAAGAACGCTCCAAAGCGAGCTAGAGAGACGGGCTGACGCAAGCGCAAAAATCAGGTGGAGAAGTAATTCCGCAACCTGCAGAATATCAAAAATCATGTGCAAAGAGCACAACGAGAAACTCACCCACTACGTGCTGCATCTTCCGCGGAAGGATTGCAGAATGTTAGTGGGTATTCTTACAGGTCACTGCCTGTCTGCTGCACATGCAGTCAAGCTGGGTATTACCGACAACGCCAAATGCCGGAAATGTGATGAATCCGAGGCAATTGAAACCTTGGAGCATCTCATTTGCAAATGTCCGGTCCTAACGAGGGCAATAATGAGATACCTAGGCTCACCAGTTCTGGCATCGCTAGAAGATGCCTCCAGGAGAAAGCCAGGCGAACTCCTTGCCTTTGCGAAAAACGCCTTGATATTCAAGGATCTCGAAACCCGCATAAATAGTCTCTGGGTCCATCCAGGAGTTTCCCCGGATAGCTATGAGCCATATTGACCTATGTGTGGCCCCTCGAGGGCCGTCCGGCTTAATCTAACCAAACCCAACCTTTACTCAGGAGCACCCAAATATCATGGAAAACTTGAAATGGTTCGTGGAAATTTCACAAAGTTTAATTTTGTGTTCCTGTGTAATAGGAACTTAGTTTTTCTAAATAAAATAAAGAAATGCAACATTTGCACTGTGTTCATTATATGACATTGCATTGTATTATGCCATTTATTTTGGATTTAAAGTTTTTTATATGTACATATATTTTATATATATAGTTTTCTGCCCGATTTTTATTTATTTATGTATTATGAAAATTTTTTTTCGATTTCAAGTTTTTTTATATGTACACTAGCAGACCCCACCCGCTTTGCTGGGCCCGAACTAATTATAGTTGACCCGGCTGAATTGGAGGGGGCGGAGTGGCCAGAAAAGTAATCGTCCTTCTTGGAGGTGTGGTCGTCGCAAGGGCTGTCGAAGGCTGGAAGTTTTTCCCAAGTGTGTCCAAAATGAGTAGGCGAGAGAGGGCAGCTTCGTTTCACTTCACTTTATTGCTTCAATTCTGGATTAATACTAACTTAGATTACATGGAGAACAAGGCTGCAGGGACCGCGGAGTGGTGAGTTCGCTGCTGGAGAGCAGCGAAAGAGAGGGAGACGGGAAGAGCGGAGGACACAGTGAGCGGGAGCACAAGCTTGAGCGCAAGCGCTGGCCGCTTACACTGCCACTCAAAACTTCACGCCTTTCTGGCGTGAACATTCTCCCCCCCCTTGCGCTAGCAAAAGGAATCAGGATCGGCAGGATCATGACTCCAGAACAGCTCCGGAAACGGTCCATCCGAAAACGGTGCTCTGAGCAACCGGCAAGCCATCCTCGAGTTTCAGGAACCCCGGTTGGATCAGTTTGGCAAACACATCTGCGCCCAACACGAGGGAGATGGTTGCCGGGCGGTGGAATTGTTCATCCGCAAGGCGGATGTCGCCGAACTTAGCCCGTGTGGAGTCGCTCAGAGCCCGAATGGGAGTCCGGATCTTGAGGCTCGGGTCCAGCTTCAGGACGACCTCGAGCTTGAAGTTGCCTGTTCGGGATCGGAGCGTCGCCGAACAAACCTCGTCGTCTCCCAGACTGGTGGAAATAATAAGTACTGCTCGGAGGCGCTTCTCGGCGCTCAGCTTTCGGAACCTCTTGCACTTCCGAAGAGGATGGATTCCCCGGCAGACTCGGCAGCGGTAGGACTGAGTACCTCGGGAACGTCTGCTTTCCAAGGACTGGGCGGTGCGAGGACGTGGAGCCATTTTACAAAAAACGTGTCCTGCGATGAATAGAAAAAAGAAAAAACGAAGTGTTAGCAGGGGTAGCACGAAACGTCGGACCTCGGAAATTGAGAAGCCCTAGTCCCTGGGAACGGAGGATACTTGATCCTCCGCAGGAAGAAGTATGACCTTATGGACTGGGCGCTTAATAGTCCCACGAGCTGTGCGGATCTCCACAACTCGGATGAGGTCATCGGCTCCTGGGAAGACAGAACTGATTCTGCCGAGCCGCCATTCGTCGGATGGAAGATTGTCCTCCTTGACGACTACCATGTCGCCGATTTGGAGGTTTCGGGTCGGATATTGCCATTTGTAGCGTTTGTGGAGTTCCTTTAGATACTCCTCTTTCCACCGAACACTGAACTGCTGATGTTGGGCCTTTAAATGTTGCCATCGATTGAGTATCGATTTGGCTTCGCCCTTTATCTCGGGCTCCGCCGTGGAGAGCAACGGTCCTCCAACAAGAAAATGGCCCGGAGTGAGGGCCAGCAAGTCTGAGGGATCTTCGGACATCGGGGAGAGGGGTCTTGAGTTGAGGCAAGCCTCAATCTTTGCGAGGAGCGTCGCAAGTTCCTCGAAAGTGTACTTGCGGGTCGCGGAAGCTTTGTAAAACAGAGTCTTAAAACTCTTGACGCCCGCTTCCCATAGACCCCCCATATGTGGAGCCCCTGGTGGAATAAATCGCCATACGAGCCCCTGATGGCTGTATGCATCAGTCACCGACTCCTTGACGGCTTGTAGGAAGTCTCGAGAAAGCAGAGTTGCTGCCCCCACAAAGGTCTTGCCATTATCCGAATGGACCCGCTGAGGACAACCGCGCCTCGCTACGAAACGAGCAAAGGCCGCTAGGAACTTCTCGGTTGTCAGATCGGAAGTGGGTTCCAAATGGATAGCCTTCGTAGAAAAACACACAAACACACAAACATAACCCATTGTTATGAGACACGCTCTCCCTGTATAGTTTTTGATCTCGAAAGGGCCGGCGTAATCAACGCCCGTGTACGTGAAAGCCCTCGAGAAGGAAACTCTGTCTGTCGGAAAATCGCCCATCAGCTGTGTTTGAAGTCGCTTCTTGTAAATCGTGCAAATTTTACACGGATTCACCACAGCCTTCACCAGATTCTTGATTTTAGGAATCCAATACTTCGATCGGATCAGGCGTACAATTAATTGACTACCGCCATGAAGAGTAATCTGGTGAGCAAATTGGATGAGAAGGCGAGACAGTCTACAGTCATAGGGAAGTATTATTGGATGGCGTTCGTCATACTGCAACCCTTTGGCAGCAGTAAGGCGACCGCATGCTCTTAGGAGGCCGTGTTGGTCGATAAACGGAAACAAGTTCGCAATCGGACTTGACGCTAGAAGGGACCTTTTCTCGGCCAGATGCTTCTGCTCTTGGCCATATGCTCTGCGCTGCGCAATGGAGATTAAAACTCTTTCTGCCTCCCGGATTTCATCACTTGTGGGTCGTGGAGTGGGCGAGATCGAGCTCTTGCGGCAGCGTTTAAGGAATCGCAGAACGTACGTTAAGACCCGCAGAGCTTTGTCCAGTTTGGAGAACCGCTCAAGATATTCTTCGGACGGGGTCTTGCTGAAATGCACCTTGACTGCACGCTGTTCTAATTCGGTCGGATCGATGGCATTTTGGGCAGGCCATAGCTCACGAGGCCCTTGCAGCCACTCTGGTCCTTGCCACCAAAGTTTGCTATCCGCTAGGTCGATCAGGGGTACGCCTCGACTGGCTAAATCGGCGGAGTTTTGCTCGGAGGGAACATGTGCCCAACAGTCGACTGGTGTTGCCTGAGTGATCTTGGCAACTCTGTTGGCCACAAACGTAGTCCAGTTCCAAGCAGGCTTACGTAACCAGGCTAGGACGATCGTGGAATCTGTCCAGCAGCGGAGGTCGGAACTGGCGGTAGGCAAATGCGGAAGGATTGCTGTCACCATTTCGGTTAAAAGCACCGCTCCACAGAGCTCTAGCCGGGGGAGGGACACGGTTTTCACCGGAGCCACTCGTGTCTTGGCTGTCAGCAGACGAGTCAAGATCTGGTGACCCATCTCGACGCGGACGTAGATAGCAGCTCCATAGGCTTTCTGCGACGCGTCACAGAAGCCGTGATGCTCTACGATGACCTCTGGCTGGTACCCAACCCACCTTGGAACGCGGATCTTGTTGAGGTCGGAATATTCTCTGAGAAACGACTGCCATCTCTGACTCATGTGCGTGGGAAGCTTGTCATCCCAGCCTAAGTCTTGCAACCAAATCTCCTGCATAAACATTTTGGAACGGATGATGAACGGAGCCAGCCATCCGGCAGGATCGAACAACTTAGCGATTTGGGATAAAACTTCCCGCTTGGTGTAGGAGGGTTCCACTATTAGTTCTGGAGGGACGAAATAGAACTCGTCGGACTTTGCCCTCCATCGGATACCAAGCGTCTTGGCCGTACTTTCGGCATCGATATCGAGGAACTCGCTATGGAGAAGGTGCTCAGCTGGAATATTGCTTAGTATGCTCTTATTGTTAGAAGTCCATTTTCTTAATGGAAATCCAGCGGAACTCAGAGCTGCTCGCAATTCTTGGACCGAATCTTGGGCGTCTTTTACGGAATTTGCGCCGGCCAGCACGTCATCGACATACATGTGATGCTGAATAATGCGGCTGGCCTGTGGAAATGGCCCTTGGACGTCCTTTGCTAGCTGCTGCAGCACTCGGATAGCCAAGAAGGGCGCGCAGTTGACCCCGAAAGTAACTGTCTGTAACTCGAAGTCTCGGATATCTCCTTCCTTATTTCGGAACAGAATTCTTTGAAAGGGTGTGTGCTTGGAATCGACCCAAATCTGACGGTACATTTTAGTAATGTCCGCACTGAAGACATATTGGAAGCATCGCCACTTCAGGATCTGAATAGTCAGATCGGATTGCAGGACTGGACCAGCATGAAGAATATCATTTAAACTGGTTCCATTTGCTGAAGGGCTTGAAGCGTTAAATACAACGCGAAGCTTTGTAGTGGTGCTTTCGGGCTTGATCACCGCATGATGTGGAAGATAGTAGGTAGGAGAATTGTGAGTCGACGGAACTTCTTTCATATGACCCAGATCCAGATATTCCTGAATCACGCTGTCATATTGCTCTTTTAGGGGAAAGTCTCTTTTTAACCGATTTTCGTTTCGGAGAAACTGAGCTAACGCGATGGACCTCGAATACCCTAGATTGGATCCAGAATTTACGGGGTCGCAGAACGGGAGCGTCACCACGTACCTCCCGCTTGCGTCTTTCTTCGTCGTTCGGAGAAAGTTCCTCTCGCAATAGGAATCCGACTCCTTTACCATCTGGACTGGTAGATCTTCCACCTCCCAGAACTTGCTGAGAAGCGTGTCCAGTGCCTCGTCACCTACTTGGTGCACTTGAGTCGTGAAGGATGCGACTCTGTTTGAGTTCACCTGGGAGATCGGCCCCGTAAGCACCCATCCGAAAATGGTCTCTTGGCCTAGTAGAGAGCCGCAAATGTTTCCTCGCGTGCCACTTAGCATGACCGAAGGTAAAATGTCGGCCCCGATCAGAACATCAATTTGCGAACTCTCGTTGAATTTGGGGTCTGCCCATTGGAGAGCGGGCAGGTCTTTCAAAGAATCCCGAGCTATTGGATATGAGGGTAATTTGCCCGCCAATGCCGGAAGGACATAGGCTGCGGTGTCTAACTGGAGACCCGGCTTAGTAGGAGATCGCACTTGAAAATGGCAGAGTCTGGTAGACTTCGCCGAAACGGATTGGTTCAGCCCGGAGACTTGAGTTTGGATGCTGCGGAATGGCAGCTTGATCAAATTGAAGAGGCGTTCGGAAATGAAAGTCGCCTCGGACCCCGAGTCGATTAAGGCTCGTGCTCGGTAGTTCGTGCCTAGATGGCACACATCGATAATTGCCGTGCTCAGAAGAACGGCTGTAGTGCCAGAGGCGAAGTAATTCTGCACCGTAGGATTACTCGTCGATGCATTACTGGTGGAGGGTCCTGAAGATAGCTGAGCAGAGGGCGTGGAGGATCTTGAATTTGCAGGAGTTGCATTACGATGTAGCAGAGTATGATGTCTCCCTTTACAAGTGACACATCTGTGCGTGCTCGTGCAGTCACGTAGCTGGTGGCCTCTCGCAAAACAATTGAGACAGAGCTGCTTCTTTTTTATGTAGCCGGAACGCGCGTCGACGGACATTTGGAGAAAGCGCGGGCATAAGCGTACTGGATGATTCTCCTTGGAGCATAAGTCACACCCTTTTGGTTTGGTGCTGACTTTCGTTTCGAAGGACTGAAGCTTTTTCAGGACTGCTTGAGTCGGCTTCATGTCCTCGATGGCCTCTAATGTGCGATATCTCTCGCTTAGGAAGGTGTTCATCTCTTCCCAAGCCGGAATGTCGGATTTCGACGTTAGGGACTGTTCCCATAGCGAAAGGGTAACTTTCGGCAGCTTGCTTGCGCACAGGAACACCAGCAGACAATCCCAGTTGTCCGTGGATATTTGGGAATGTGCTAGCGCTGTCAAAAACCCCTGAATCGTGGACTGCAACTTTTTTAGCGCATGACCAGATTCTTGGGAGATGGAACTCAAGTTGAACAGAAGCTTGAGTTGGCTGTTGACTAGAAGTCGTTTGTTTTGGAAACGGTCTTGAAGCGCTTCCCACGCAGAGGCGAACCCGTCATTTGTGAGCGGGGATTTGGAGACGATGGCTTTCGCCTCGCCGCTCGTCTTCGTGAGAAGATGGAAGAGCAAGCGAAGAGTCGCTAGAAGCTTTTGCCACCGGACGAGAGATGACTATTCGTGGAGCGTTTGACGGACTTGTCGATCGACGATCCGTCCCTTTGGAGGTGGAAGCCGAACTTCTGATCCTCGGAGTGGAGGGCCTGGGTGCTGAATGGGCTCGAATGGGCCGCGGAGAGGATGGGTTCGACTTGGCCGGGGAGCAGATTCCCTTTTTATCTCCCTCTATGGGCATACTCAGCTATGCCCTATGAAAAGAGAAGGCCTGCCCCCCGCAAAAGAAAAGTGGTGCACGAAAAAGGAACTTTAATCCTTAAACGCTGTGGAGAACCCTGCGAAGCTCGCAGAGTAACAAAAAAAAAGGGCAGGAAAAGGCAATAGCCAAATCTATCTATGATCAGTCGCTAGCTAAAACGAGGGAACTGAGCTCTCAGTGACTGATCTACGAAACGAGTGCGGATAATAGAATATAGCGAAAAAACAAAAAGTAGCTAGATCTAGCTACAAACTAGGCCCGGAACTTGTTGCAAATTCTTAGCCACTTACTCAAAATTGGCTTCTTCGACCTTAAGTTCCGGAATACGACAACAACAATCGTAGAACTTTGCGAGAAACAAAAAAAACCCGCCAAAACTAGCTGGAAAACGCTAATAAATTCGGAATATGTCAAACACTTTCGGGAATTGTATGGGTTTTTCTTTTGTTTCTTCGGAACTCGCAAAAGATCGTGAAGAACTACGTGGAAAAAAAATTCACAAAAAATAGCTTAAAAAAAAATAGCTAACGGAGGCCAATGGAGATTGATATGCAGAAACCGCACGAAAAAATAACGCCCACCAAAACCTAGCTAAAAAATCGAAACTTGCTAAAATATCGGCTCGACCAAAACCTAGCGGCGTATAAACAATGGCTAAAAAAATAGCTAAAGGAGGCCAGTGGAGATTGCTATCCTTTATTTCCAGGAACCGCACGAAAAAACTAACACCGCCAACAAAAATATAGCTAAAATAAGAAAAATAGCTAAAACCTTGGCTTGACCAAAAAAGCTAGCTGGCGAAAAAATAGCTAAAAAGAGTGGCGGTATTTGTTGTTAAAAAATTTAATCGAATTTCGGTTTCCTTAAAAAATGTTGTTCCAGGAATTATTCTTTATTTTTTTTATCTCGTGGGTGGACGAAGTTTTTCCGTCGGCACTTTGCCTTTTCGGAAACGTATTAGTGCAGGTGTTTGTGCACGCTTAACGAGCAAAGAGGAGACGAAATAGAAATGCACTGTATGTGCGTATGTATGACGCTTTGGAGTTTAAGCAGTTGCTCAGCGCAGAATAGCGCGAGGGAAGCCAATATGCATGTATGTACGTAGGAAATATGTAAATTTTCTAGGCGCAGAATAGCGCGAAGCTTGCCCAAAGTATGTATGTATGTATGGATGAAAATATGTAATTTTTGCTAAGCGCAGAATAGCGCGAAGCTTGCCCAATATATTTATGTATGTGTGGAATGCGAGAAATAAAAACAACTATATTTATGTATTTCTATTCTTTTTTCGGAGTATGGATTTATTTGTGTTTTATTATATATTTTTCCTTCTTTTTATACCCTTGCAGGGTATTATAATTTCAGTCAGAAGTTTGCAACGCAGTGAAGGAGACGTTTCCGACCCTATAAAGTATATATATTCTTGATCAGCATCAACAGCCGAGTCGATCTAGCCATGTCCGTCTGTCCGTCTGTCCGTCTGTCTGTCTGTCCGTCTGTCCGTCTGTCCGTCTGTCTGTCTGTCCGTCTGTCTGTTTCTACGCAAACTAGTCCCTCAGTTTTAAAGCTATCTGAATGAAACTTTGCATATAGTCTTCTATATACTCTCACTGCTATATATGTCGGAACGGGCCGGATCGGGCGACTATATCATATAGCTGCCATACAAATGTTCGATAAATTTTTAGAAAAAAAATTATTACTTGGCTGTTTTTCAACATATTTGCACTATTTTTTACATATGACCATCTTATATTATTTCTGAACTTTGGTACAAATTTTATGAAAATCGGACGACTATATGATATAGCTGCCATAGAAACGATCGGGAAATTAATAGGAATAAAATTATAGCTTCGTTGTTTTTCAACGTATTTTTATCTACTTTGAGATATAAGCTTTTTTTATTATTCTAGAATTTTGGTATAAATTTCATAAGAATCGGACAACTATATCTTATAGCTGCCATAGAAGCGATCGGTAAATTTATAAAATATATAAAGCTGGGAATGTAAAACTGTAATTGTCAAACTGTAAACATAATAAGTATAGGTAAAATGTAATGAAACTCTGTTTTGTGTCTGTTTTCGGCATTATAATTTATAATATAAATCTAAAAACCAATCTGCAAGGGTATACAAACTTCGGCGTGCCGAAGTTAGCTTCCTTTCTTGTTTTTGAATTTCTTTAGTTAATATTTTTAAATAAAAACACTGAGGAAATTGGAAATTTGGGTGTATGTTCTATTTATTTTATTTTTTATGTAACAAAATATATATTTTGGATTCCGATGTTTTTTTTTTTATTTATATTTGGGTTCGGATTTTATTTTATATTTACATATATATTTGGGTGTATGTTAGGGTATGTATGTATGTGTGTAAAGGCTTTCTTTAAAATTGTAATAATACTATTTGGAATTGCAGTTAGTGTCGGACGTATTTTGGAACTGAGTGACGGAACGTGAATTTGTAAGAAAAAATATATATATGCACTTGAACACCAGCGGATCACAGCACGACTAAGTAGGGGGCCAATATTGGCAAAGTACTTTTGCACTTTAAAAACGGATGAAAATTCACTGTGGCTGGGCGTTTATCACTATGTGCACATATGTATATATTTTCTCACTTTTCACTGTCACTTTTCATTATTTTCGGATCGAGGAAAAAAAATTAACGCCTTGGAAAAGGAATATGGCGACCACGGACGAATGGACTTTGGACTTCGTACTTATCTTGGTATCCGCAAAGGGGCGCTGGAAACTTATTCCGCTCGCAGGCTCGAAGGACCATGAATTGGAGGGGGCGGAGTGGCCAGAAAAGTAATCGTCCTTCTTGGAGGTGTGGTCGTCGCAAGGGCTGTCGAAGGCTGGAAGTTTTTCCCAAGTGTGTCCAAAATGAGTAGGCGAGAGGGGGCAGCTTCGTTTCACTTCACTTTATTGCTTCAATTCTGGATTAATACTAACTTAGATTACATGGAGAACAAGGCTGCAGGGACCGCGGAGTGGTGAGTTCGCTGCTGGAGAGCAGCGAAAGAGAGGGAGACGGGAAGAGCGGAGGACACAGTGAGCGGGAGCACAAGCTTGAGCGCAAGCGCTGGCCGCTTACACTGCCACTCAAAACTTCACGCCTTTCTGGCGTGAACACCGGCAAACACTGTTTTGTCATGTATATTATTTGTAGGAAACAATAAGGAAACAATGAGCATATTACAGAGTTGTCAGTAAATAAATAAATAAACCGCTTCCTCTGCTTGTTCAATAAAATTGTACTGGCACCGAGTCGTTATGCGCTCTTTACAATTGCCCATAAAATAAATTTGAAGAAATTTCGGATTATCATCAGGCATTGGCATCAATGATCCAATTTTGTGGAACACCTGGCCTTGTATTTTGAATGTAGTTTCAAAATTACGTCCATCGGATGCAAGATCACAAATTTTAGTGGCCCCAAATGACGTCATTTGGAAGCAAGAATTAAATTTGCGTATTTTACTCAAAAATAATTTTGAGTCATTTGAATTTCCAGCAAGAAGGGATAATAAAGGTTCTGGCGGAGCAGGTAGAGGTTGCAGACTTTTCCTGCTGCGCAGCACAAACCATTTAAACGCCTGCTGCTTACGTTGTTGAGATTCGATCTTTTCGGTGGCATTTTGCTGAAAATAATATCTTACCTTCTTAATGTATTTAAAATGAGAATTTAGAGACTCACCACTTATAAACACAAAACAATAATTATGAATGACAAATAACAATAATAGAAAAGACAATCTGACGAAATGCGATTTATTGAAATAATTTATTACAAAATATGTAATACGTAAAGAACCGCTCGATCAATTTTGTGCAAACTCATCAACAAAATAGCCCGAGCAAGATTTGGTTAAATAAGCACACTAAATTTCATGAGACTCGGTAAAGCCGTTTCGGAGGAGTGCATAAAAAAGGAGATTCCTCCTTGTTCTGCCGAAACTGCCATGATGAAAAAGATCTAAGCTATCCTATCTCTCAAGTTGAACTCACCTGCATATTGCCTGCAAATTGGAACGAAATCTGTTATGCGGTTTAGGAGTCTATAGCGAACAAACATAGTGACAGGAGATTTTTATATATTTAGAAATATATATGTACAAGTTATCCAACCCGATATCCCGGCCGCCTTACCCATTTAATAAACAATTTTGTTTATAAACAATTCTTAGCTGGGAACCTTTCAACCAGCCTTCCCACGAGAACTCATTATCTTCCACACTTCAGTGGACAATTGCACCGCAGTCCTTCTTACATAAACAGAAGCTCACAGAAGCTCTTTTTATTAACAGGCCGCCTTACCCATTTCATATACAATTTTGTTTACAAACAATTCTTAGCTGGGAACCGTTTAACCAGCCTTCCTTCTTGTATAAACAGAAGCTCACAGAAGCTCTTTTTAATTAAAGCCGCGCGGTCCTTCCACCATAAACAAAGCTGAGTCCAGCTTATGATAATATAAATATCCGCCGAGCTAAGGCATTGAAGATTAATCAGTTGAATTAAATTTCGTAAATCAAGATGACAAATTGCATCACCCAATTGTCCGATTCTCTTGAATCGAACTCTTTAAACAGATCCCTAATTCTCTTAAGCAGAGGTTAGCTCACAGGCAAATTACACTAGATCAGTCAGTCAGTTTCGAGTCGGTTCTTGGCACAGTATTCGGTCCGTTCAAAAATAAGTTAATCAGTAAAATAAAAATAAATGTTAAGGATAAGTGTAACGAAGTGAAGTTAAAATAAAAAATAAAAATTATTTTTTTAAAATATTTCACAAGGATCATATTTAATTGGCGCCCAACGTGGGGCCGCACTAAAGCAGTTCAAATAAAAAGCTTTAAAATAAATAACAAACAGTTTTAAAGTGAAAAAGAACAAGTGCGGTCTAGTAAAAACCCAAAGGAGGAAATTAATAAATGAAATAATCCCCCTATAAGTTACAACAATCCGCTAATTAATTATTTATATAATAAACCTGCTGTTTAACTAAAAAATTTAAACGGAATACCGAATACTATTTGTGCAACTAAAATTAAAACGGAAGTGCCAATTACAATTTTTTAAGCAACAATTAAAACTGACGTGCTGAATAAAAATGGTTTAACAAAAGTTAAAGCTAAAGTTTCAAAAATATCCTGTTTGATAAAATTTTAACGGGAGTGCCAAATACAACAACAACTATACTACGACAAACAATAATAAATGAGCTGAGTACAACCCAGTACATTCACAACCATCATAAAATCTGAAGGAAGAGCTGAGGGCATTCCCTCGCTAAATACATAAAGAAGGACGACAACAAGAAGAACTACATCAAGAAGGACGACAACAATAAGAACTACATCAAGAAGGACGACAACAAGAAGGAAGAGTTCAATAAGGCAATCAGTGAGCTGTTTCTAATATATTTAATAATAATTTTAAACATAAATAAATACACATAATAAAACAAGGTGGAAGTAGAAGATTTAATAAACGAATTTAATAGAGTTCTCACAATGTCACAACCACCTCCCACAACGGCTTCTAGCAGCCAAGGTAACATCAATGTTAGTGATTTAATTACAAAAATTGTAAACAATGAATTAAATCCACTGAAGGATGAAATCGTTAGATTGAAATCCCAATTGAATCATAATGTTAAAAAGGTTGAAGATTATCAGATAGAACAACATGAACCAAGTATTAAATGTGAAACGTCCTTTGAAATTATAAAATCAGTGAGAGAATTCAAGGGTGAAGAAGATAAGTATGTAAGTTGGAGGGAGTCAGCAGAAATTGCCATGGGGCAATATGTTAGGGGAAGCGAACGATATTTTTCAGCATTATCTATTCTAAGGAATAAAAAAACCGGAACAGCAAACGATGCCCTAACTCATAATGGAACAGTTCTAAATTTCGATGCCATAATGGCAAGACTAGACTTTGTCTTTAGTGACAAACGTCCAATTCATATTATTGAACAAGACTTAGGAGTACTAAGTCAAGGCAAACTTTCCATAATGGAATATTATGGATTAATAAATAGAAAGTTAACTCTACTAATCAATAAAACCATTATGACTTATGGCAGGAATAAACCTATAACTGCTGAAATGAATGAAAAACATAGAAGGACGGCATTAAGGGTGTTTATAACTGGCCTCAACGGTCACATTTCAGATGTAATATTCTCAATGAATCCACCCGATTTACCCAATGCCATGGTGATAGTTCAAGAATTAGAGAGCAATAATTTGAGAGCACAATTCGCAAATAATTACTCAACTTCACAGCGAAAGACTAGTGAGACAAATCTGTTTGGTCATCAAAATCCTAATTATAAACCCAAGCAAAACTATAATAACAATCATAATACAAATTTAAGGAATAATAACAACTTCCGATTTTACCAGCAAGATAACCCAAATAAAAATAACTATAATCAAAATAAAAATCACAATTGGAATCAGGGTAGACAGAATCATTTCCATAATAATAATCAATATCAATGGAACTCGTATAAACCTCAGCAACCTAAACCGGAACCAATGGAGGTTGACGAATCTCTACAGGTCCAAAACAAACCAAGATACCAGGGTTATAATAATTACAACAATAATAATTATAACCATAACAAAAAGGCTGATGCTCACGTTACTCAGTCAAATCAACCACAAAATAAAAGGGAACCTACAGGTACGATTAACCAACCAGCTAATAAAATCATGCGACTAAATAACATTGAAGAGGACCATTTTTTAGGCCAGACACCGGAGTAGGACTACCCTACTTGATACGGTATGATGCTAAACTAAATAAAGAACTCAAAATATTAATTGACACAGGTGCAACCTCGTGCTATATCAGAACGGGGATTTATAATAACAAAAACGAACTTCCGATCTATAAAAGAGTATCTACGGTTAATGGATATTCAATAATTAAATTTTACCACATGGTAACTATATTTAATACGCGTTACACATTTTATGAAATTGATGGGTTAAATTCTGACTTATTGATAGGCTACAATTTATTGAAAAAAATTGGAGCCGTAATTGACACAGAAGAAGGGGTAATCAAATATGGGGATAAAGAAGAGAAACTGATTTATGATAAGGACAGTTCAGTTAACCAACTTTCCTTAACTGAAGAAAAACACATTCTTCCACTGAAAGAATTTATTATACAGAAATACTTTGATGAAAAAGCCCAAATCAGAACTGAGTCTGTGGAGGCAAATCAAAGCATAAAAAGTTTGGGATCCAAAAATCCTGAACACGCCGTCGTAGAATTATCCGACAATCAAGAATTAAACAATTTGAGTGAACCAATTTCAAATTAAAGAAAAGATTTGGAAAACGAGATAATAAATATTATCAATAAAGAGCACTCTAAAATAAACATGCAAATTCCTTTCAGGACAGACATTCGCGGTGAAATAAATACCGAAAACGATAGAGCTATTTATAGCAAGCAGTATCCCTATGCCTTATCGGCTTCAGACTTTGTAAACTCTGAAGTTAATCGCATGTTAAAAGAAGAAATTATAAGACCAAGTAAAAGTCCTTATAATTCACCAGTTTTAGTGGTACCAAAAAAGGGTTTAAATGAAGATGGTACTCCTAAACTCAGATTAGTCATAGACTATAAAAAACTTAATGAAAACACTATTCCGGATAGATACCCAATGCAAGATCCTTCGGTGATCTTGTCAAACCTTGGAAAAGCTAAATACTTCTCCACAATCGACTTGGAATCTGGATTCCACCAGATTCTCATGAAAGAAACTGACATTGAGAAAACTTCATTTTCTATAAATAATGGAAAATATGAATTCCTCAGAATGCCATTTGGGTTAACTAACGCCCCAAGAATATTCCAACGTGCAATGGACGATATTTTGAGAGAACAAGTAGGTAAAACTTGTCACGTTTATATGGATGACATTATTGTATTTTCAAAATCAATTGAACAACATTATAGAGACATAATCGTCATAATTAAAATATTGCTGAACGCAAACATGAAAATTTCAATTGAAAAATCAAAGTTCTTCAAACTAGAAACCACATTTCTAGGATACGTTGTATCACATAATGTAATAAAAACTGATCCCGAAAAAATATCTACAATTGTAAAATATCCAATCCCTAAAAACATTCGTGAACTTAGGAGCTTCTTAGGCCTTACTGGCTATTACAGAAAGTTTGTACAAAACTACGCAAAAATAGCCAAACCCTTAACAAAGTATTTGGAAGGTCAAAATGGAAAAGTATCCAAGAACATGTCTCGTAAAACTTTAATACAGTTGGACGATTCAGCTGTAAGAGCTTTTAACGAGCTCAAAGATAATTTAATTGCGCAAATTGAATTGATTCAACCAGATTACAATAAAAAATTTACTTTAACCACCGATGCGTCAGATTTAGCTATTGGTGCGGTTCTTTCACAGGAAGGGAAACCTATTACCTTCATTTCCAAAACTCTTACAAAAGCCGAGCAAATATATGCTACTAATAAAAAAGAACTCTTAGCAATAGTTTGGGCTTTTAAAAATTTGCGAAATTACTTATACGGTGTTAACAACATCGAAATTTATACGGATCACCAACCACTTTCTTTTTCCATCTCTCAAAAAAATCCAAATATTGAAATGAAAAGATGGTATTCATTTATCGAAAGTTATTCACCAAAAATAATTTACAAACCAGGTTCTACAAATGTAGTCGCAGACGCGTTATCGAGGATTCAAATTAATAACTTAACAGATAGCAATGATTCGGTCTCAGATCAAAACACTCAGCATTCAGCAGAGAGTAGTTTTGAGAATGCTATACAAGAAACCCGAAAACCCTTAAACCAGTTTAAGCAACAATTGTTATTAACAACGGGGAGGTATACAATACATGAGTCGGTCAAAATATTCGAAAACACCAGGCATATTATTGAATTCGATACCACGGAAAATTTGGTATCACTCTTACAAGAATACATTCCTCCAAATGTAACAGTTGGTGTCCACTGTACTTTAGAGGACTTCTATAAAATTCAAAATCCTCTTAAGGAAAAATTCACTAATAAATTCTTGTACACTAAAGTATTCGTCCAAGATGTCGAAAACCCTGAAGACAGAGACATTATAATTGAGGAAACTCATTGTAGAGCACACAGGGGATTAGACGAAAATTACAAGCAAATCAACAGATTATACTATTGGCCAAATTTAAATAAAAAACTCCAAGAATATATAAAGAACTGTTCTATTTGCAATAGTAACAAGTACAATAGACACCCCGTTTAGTTCCTATTGGTCAGGCACCTATACCAACCAAAGAAGGAGAAAATCTGCATATTGACATTTATTACGCTCAAGGTTTAATATTCATAACTTGTATTGATTCATATTCTAAATACCTAGTTGTAAAAGAAATTCAAAACAAACTCAACATAGAAACCAAGATTTCGGAAATTCTGCAACAATTTCCACTTGCAAAAACTTTGATGATAGATAATGAACCTAGTTTCACATCATCACAATTTAAATCTTTCGCACAAAGATGCGGTATTAATTTACATTTTGCGGATCCCCGCCATAGTACGTCCAATGGTCAGATCGAAAGAGCTCATTCAACTCTTACAGAGATTGCTCGTTGCATTAAGGATGAACTCAATTTGCTTGATTATTCTGAAATCATAATCAGAGCGGCTCAGAAATACAACTTGACTATACATTCAGTCACTAACCAACGTCCGTTTGATATTTTATATAATAAAATCGAACATGATAAAATTCCGCAGATATTAAAACAGACACAAGAGAAAATGCTAGATTCTCACAATAAAGGCAGAAAGGAGAAAGACTATCTCGTAGGAGAAGTCATTTATGAGAAAAAACACGGGGAAAGGAACAAACTTAAAGCAAGATATAAAAAACAGGTCGTTAAAGAGAATTTACACAATAAAGTTATCATAAATAATAGAAATCGTACGATTCACAAAGATAACATCAAATTTTAATTACAGAAAATGCATTCAATAATATACGTATTGTTGATGATATCCACCACCAATTCCGAAATAACGGACTATACTGACCATGATTTTTTTCTCTACAAGGATACTAAGGATATTCTTATTTATGAATCTTACGCCGATCTTTTTCATATAACTAATTTAAGTTTATATAAGAACATAATTAATCTTGAATCTAAACACTTAAACATAAACAATCGGATTTCACAATGGGAAATTTCCTATGATTTAGATATGATAAAAATTTTGCTTTCACAAATTTCACCCAGTAGAGCAAAAAGAGGAATCAATGAATTAGGAACAATTTGGAAATGGATAGCAGGGACACCCGATCACGATGATTTTATAACAGTCCAAAATAAAATTAATGATTTAATTCAAAATAATAACAATTAATTTGTTATTAATTCAAAATTATTTAAAGAAATAAAAACTCTATCTGAAAATCTTCAAACAGTATTTTCAAACCAAGAATTTCCACTTAGAAGGCATCGACTTCGTTTGCTTACCTACGATCTAACGAATTTAGTGGATACAATTACATTGGCAAAAATAGACGTTTTCAACACTAAAATTTTAAATGCTGAAGATATACAAGAAATTTTCAAACACGAACATAAACCTGTTGTAATCACTGATATATTGGATATATCCGAATTTAAAATTGCACTACACTTAGATTTAATTATTATATATATTAAATACCCTGTTATAATTAACCGTTGCCAAGTATACAACGCCAGATCCATCACACACGATGACGGAAAACTATTAATTGATAATCAGGTCGCTAAGTGTAACAATAAGTATTATGTAATCTCCAATTTTAAATCAGAACTATTTAATAATTATGGCACTTTAAATCCACAGAGTACTTGTTTTACAAAACTACTAAATGGAGAAAAATCTCTATGTAATAAAATCAGAGAACATAATAAAAAATTTGAGATCATCCAAGAAGGAGCCATTTTTATAAATGGTCATAATATTGTAAATGATACTCATTTGTATGGATCATTTTTAATAACGTTTAACAGTACTACTGTAATTAATAATATATCCTACACTAATCTGGACCGAAAGATACTGGAATATGTAACTGCCAAGCAATACAATGATTTTTTAGTATCCGAATATCTTATGTCAAATGATTCAGAACTTAAATTTGATAACATCAATATGATAAACCCTTTGATTCAAATTAAACAAACTCAGATTCCAGTAACTTTAATACTGATCATATTAACTTTGTTATATTTAATTATCTCGCTATTAATTAAATTCAGAAAATATCTAAAATGCAAACCACGAAAGGGTCATTTTGAAGTAAACCAAGAAAACAATTTGTCCGACAATACAAATACCATGGAAGATGAAATTATAGTCGAATTGACCAATCATCTTCATTCAACTTATCCATCAGTTCCAACGAATCGGGACGATCCAATTTAGGATGGGGGGAGTTATCCAACCCGATATCCCGGCCGCCTTACCCATTTAATAAACAATTTTGTTTATAAACAATTCTTAGCTGGGAACCTTTCAACCAGCCTTCCCACGAGAACTCATTATCTTCCACACTTCAGTGGACAATTGCACCGCAGTCCTTCTTACATAAACAGAAGCTCACAGAAGCTCTTTTTATTAACAGGCCGCCTTACCCATTTCATATACAATTTTGTTTACAAACAATTCTTAGCTGGGAACCGTTTAACCAGCCTTCCTTCTTGTATAAACAGAAGCTCACAGAAGCTCTTTTTAATTAAAGCCGCGCGGTCCTTCCACCATAAACAAAGCTGAGTCCAGCTTATGATAATATAAATATCCGCCGAGCTAAGGCATTGAAGATTAATCAGTTGAATTAAATTTCGTAAATCAAGATGACAAATTGCATCACCCAATTGTCCGATTCTCTTGAATCGAACTCTTTAAACAGATCCCTAATTCTCTTAAGCAGAGGTTAGCTCACAGGCAAATTACACTAGATCAGTCAGTCAGTTTCGAGTCGGTTCTTGGCACAGTATTCGGTCCGTTCAAAAATAAGTTAATCAGTAAAATAAAAATAAATGTTAAGGATAAGTGTAACGAAGTGAAGTTAAAATAAAAAATAAAAATTATTTTTTTTAAATATTTCACAAGGATCATATTTAATTTACATATATACATATATGTATTTACATATAACAAAACTTTAAGTCAAAAAAAAAAAATTCATAATACAATGCAATGTAAACATTGCTACAACTGCTATGTAAACATTGTATTATGAATTTTTACATATATCTATTATATAAAAATAAGTCGAGTTTTCTGCGGGGATCAAATAACACCAGAACGCACGAACCGATTTCCACGGTTTTGCATTCGTTGGAAAGGTCTCGGAATTTGTGATTTTTTGCAGTAAAGAAAATTCAGGAAAAATTGCAACAGAAAGCGGGAAAATCATTTTTGCATAAAGCGCCAACACTGACACATAGCATGCCATAATTCTTTACTCAGTTTATTTTATGACAAATCGAAATTGTGTTCCATTTTGAGTAAAATAAGTTATTCGTTTCATATCAGTGCAATTGGAAACCAGCATTTGTATTTAGGGTGGTAAGTTGAACTGTGTAAATTATGTGGATTAGAGGTTAAATTAACCGCTCTGCCTATAGTCGAAAATGCCTATAGCACGACGTGTGAACATCGGTCTCCACACAAGGCATGCAATCCAGCAACAAGTGTATTCACAGAACTTAAGCGAGGAGAGACGAAATGTAGTAAGGGAAAATGCCCGATTGAGACAACGCGTGGGCACACGAAGATCAACTGGTGTGCAGCATCTAAGCGGATCCCAACCAGCGTGGTAGGCTCCTAACAGCAGCCTTCCTCGACATAGCCATCGACCTCAGGACAAATTTCAAGAATCCTGAGATAGAGTGCTAGAAAATATTCGTTATCCGAAGGTGTCGCGGGTGAGACCGTGCCCCCGGTGTTGCCCATATCCGTTTTGTCCACTGGAGGGTCCCAACAGTTGGCCTCTCAGAGCCCCAGTTCCCTACCAGGGTGTCAGGCCCGGACTACCGTCTGAAATTGGTAAGGCGGATAATCAGCTTACCTTGAAGAAACCCCTTATGGCAATACCACCAACGAGACAGTTTCATCTTTCCTCCATTGTCGGAACTTCCTATTTATTGAAACCATCTTTCTGCTATTCAGTTGGTCTCTAAAAGACTTTCGGATAGGGACCACTTAGTTAGTAGTTCTTGGTGATTTTAACATCCCAGGGGCTATTTGGTCCCTAGATAATTCCATTAACCACAACACATCACAAAAATGTGGTTTACCAAAGAGCACTTCAATTAAACGATAATTTGCCGAAGGTGGCGTAACGTAGTTCGCCGGGCTTACTAGTATTCTGCTAAAAAATAATTCAACGTAGAAAGAAATTTATTATTTTTGGAATTGTGAATAATGTAATAAAAGCCTTGACACTTTTGCGGCCTAGAGTGTTAATACATACCATCGTAATCCTTAATGAATTTTACATTCATTTTCTCCTTTTGAACAGTCACAAATTTTGGTAAAATATCCGGTACTATAACTTCATCATTGATGTTTTCAGAATATATAACTTTTGAAAGCATTTCTCTTGTATTTACTTTATTTTTTTCTATGACGTAAATCGTTTCATAAGAAACCGTTTCTGGTGTTAGGTTACACTTTAATTCAATTTTTAAGCGTATTTCCAAGTTTTTGCCTATTAATTCGTAATATCAATGAACTAATGAAACTCTAAAAACTTCTACTTACCAATTTTTAAATCTTCTAATAAACGTTTTTTGTCCGGAGGTGACATATTCCAAAGAGTTCTTGAGTTTGCATCGAACTTTATTGCGGTAATATCCATTGCGTCATACAATGTGATATGATCTGACGCTATATTATTACGGAAGTAAAATTTTAAACTTTCGTAATCTGCATCAGAAAAATTATGAATGCCCGAATAGCTTTGAGATACGTATATTGGTTCGTAGTTGCTAATTTTAACAGTTATATCAGCTTTTGTCGGAGTATTATGTTTACCCACAGTCCCAACTAGTGCAAAAAGAAATAATGGACTCCATATTAGTGTTACAAGAATCAATATAATAGTTCCACCAATTAAGATTTTGACATACAAAGCTTTAGGTTCAGCACGAAGCACTGGAAAATCGGTATCCATTTGTCTATAGCAACGAACAGTAAAAACCGATTGAAAAATATCCTCCATTTTTATCCATTCCATGACTGTTAGTGTCGTGTCAATGCATACCCAATCTAACATTGTACGAAAGATATATAGGAATGGTATCTCCATATACCTAAGTAGTATATATAAGTATTTATAACAATAATGGAATAACTTATTTACACTTTAAACGCGATATAATTAACTAACGAATATCCTTTGGTAAATACATTTCCCAATATTCGTTTTGGATAACCACATCGAATTTGGTACGCAGATATAAGCATATGAAGACATTTTATTACATAAAACAAAACGGGTGCTGTTTCGCCAAAACTGTGCGCAGTCATGAATGGAACCAACAAGAACATCCAAATATGAATTCCAACGACAGTTATAAAATGAAAAATAATTTTATATATCAGAGCTTTTCTAAGATAAATGGCGCGCTCAATTACTATAGTTATAAATTGAACAATTAACATAACCACAAAGCTAAATGGAACTTTGTTTCCCTGAATATATGTCTCCAAAACGCTCGTGCTATATTTGTATCGATACTGAAAAAATATAATTGAGAAATATTAATTTATCTTTATTTAATCAATAATTGTCTATAGTTGAGCAGGCCACTGGGAGAGAATTGACCCCACAAGAGGAAAACGAAGTGCGCATCGCGGCGAAGGATGTCACACTAACAGCGTGCCAATCTCGGTGGGAGGCATCGTCGGCAGATAGCACTGGTCAAGAGGAAGCATGGGCATGGCACCCAACGGTCTGACTAAGTGGAGGTCCGGAAACGTAATGTGCATCAAGTTAGCAGGGCATCTTTGGAATATCAAACTTTTGATTAAACCATCATTTGCCGTTAATTATCCGTTAATTATTCGCTAACGATTCCCAACGGGTCTAAGCTTAAATTGAAGGAAAAGTACCAAGAAAATTAGCAATAGTTAGCAAGTGATCTGATAAGTTGGTTAGCGCCAACGAAACGATCATAACCACAGCTGCTACTTGTCTATTAAAGTTCTTTTTGTTGTTTTTAGCTACAGTCGCGCCTTGGATTTTTATAAAATCGAAGCCGCCTCAAGTCTGCAATTACGAATGCTAACAAATATAGGTCGATGCTTACAAAAACAAAACTAAACCAAAGGGGATATTCGCCCCAAAAAAGCCCACGCCACCATAGGTAGAAGCTTTAAAGCTTAGCTTATGGAAAGTCTGACAGACTTGCATGACAAACAACTGGTTAAAAACAACAAAAATAACTAACAGGTTGGCTGATAAGTCCCCGGTCTGACACATAGATGACGTCGCTAGTATTGAATGCATATTATTTTTATATAGTACTAACTTTCAAATGATTCGTGTAAAAATTCTGTCAGTCAATTAGTTTGTGAGATAGAGCGTCTTTTGTGAAGCAACTTTTGGTATTGTGAAAAAAATTGAAAAAAAGGAATTTCGTGTTTTGATAAAATACTGTTTTCTGAAGGGAAAAAATACAGTGGAAGCGAAAACTTGGCTTGATAATGAGTTTCCGGAGTCTTCCCTAGGGAAATCAACAATAATTGATTGGTATGCAAAATTCAATCATGGTGAAATGAGCACGGAGGACGGTGAACACAGTGGACGCCCGAAAGAGGTGGTTACCGTCGAAAACATCAAAAAAATCCATAAAATGATTTTGAATGACCGTAAAATAAAGTTGATCGAGATAGCAGAGGCCTTAAAGTATCAAAGGAACGTGTTGGTCATATCATTCATCAACATTTGGATATGCGGAAGCTCTGTGCAAAATGGGTGCCGCGCGAGCTTACATTTGACCAAAAACAACCGTGCCACAAGTCATTGAGAACGATGGCAAAAATTCATGAATTGGACTTCGAATTGCTTCCCCACCCACCGTATTCTCCAGATCTGGCCCCCAGCGACTTTTTCTTGTTCTCAGACCTCAAAAGGATGCTCGCAGGGAAAAAATTTGGCGGCAATGAAGAGGTGATCGCCGAAACTGAGCCCTATTGTGAGGCAAAACCGAAGGAGTACTACCAAAATGGTATCAAAAAATTGGAAGGTCGTTATAATCGTTGTATCGCTCTTGAAGGGAACTATGTTGAATAATAAAAACGAATTTTGACAAAAAAATTTGTTTTTCTTTGTTAGACCGGGGACTTATCAGCCAACCTGTTATTGTCTATTTTCGGGATTTGCTTTTGCCTTTACAACGAAACTTACGATTCCCAACGGGTCTAAGCTTAGATTAAAGGTAAAGTACCAAGAAAATTAGCAATAGTTAGCAAGTGGTCTGATGAGTTGGGTAGCGCCAACGAAACGATCGTCACCACAGCTGCTACTTGTCTATTGACAAGTTCTTTTTGTTGTTTTTAGCTACAGTCGAGCCTTTTATTTTTATAAATCGAAGACGACTGAGATCTCAAGTCTGCAACTACGAATGAAAAGAAAAAAAATTTAATTAAATTTGTTGATGTCCTGCTAGCTTGATATAAACTCCTGAAAACTTTAAATTTTTGAAAATTTTTGTCAAGTTGATATCAACTTGATTTACATTCCCAGCTTACATTTTCTCTATATCTACCGATCGTTTTTATGGCAGCTATATGATTTTTTTAAGTCAAGACACATTAAGATACATATTACGGCATAATCCTCTAGCATTTTACTTTGGGACTGGGTCGGGATCTTTTACAGCAACAACGCCTGAACCAAATTAGTCCTGAGTGGACCCTGAACGTCCCGCATGATACCCGAGGACCGCCAGACCGTCACTTTTTAAGAGTCATGTTTCAAGATTTCCTTACTTAATACAAAATGACTCCCTGTGTTACTTCGTTTCAAGTTTTCAAGCAATTCCCCTATTGAACGTCTTCATCCCACTGTGACGCAAATTGTTCCAATATTTTTAACGATAAGGAAAGTACAACAATGAACACTTGAACGAACGGCAATAAACGGCAAGTCTTCGTGGGACAAATTTTGTACTGATCCTTTTCCGGAGGATTTCCTGTCCACCCCCCTCCTGAACATGGTCCAACGAGCCGGATAAGGATATCGTCCTGGAATCCTTTTGTCCCAGCGGCTTTGGTGGTGCCGCCGCAGAACAGATAAGTAAGAAGTTTCCTACCGTCTCTAATTGCCGGTCGTCAATAGTTGTCCGAAATTTAAATTTCGCTCAACCTTCGTACGATTTTTGTTAACTCCTAGTCCGAGTTTTAATCAATCAGCAGCCTGTCTACACCGATCAGGAATCCACGTCGCGTGCTGCTGCCATCAACGACGCACAGTAGCGCCTTTTTTCATTTTACGTTGCAAAAATCATAACTTCTGAACAAAATAAGATAACTAAATAATTTAAACGCCATTTGATTGGTAATTGTTGTAAAATTTACATATGTATTGGAAAATCTGCCACGCCCACTCATTCGCCTTTTTAAAGGGTATTAAAGTAAAGAAATATTTTTTTCTCAATGAAGACAATTTTTTAAAAATATTTTTTATTTAATTTTTTATCTTTATTTTTATGTATTTGCTCAGATAAAAATAATTTGAAAACTGAAAAAAAAATTTTTTTTTTAGTATGAAGCTGAGTCGGTATTTTGGTATATTTAACCCTGAGTAGTTTTGGTTTATGCTGTTGCATTTCCGGGGACGCAGCTGGACGCAGCAGATGTAAGTTGACTTTGGTCCAGAATAGATCCACAAAGGTCGTAGTTATAGTGTGTATAGTGGCTCAGCCCATCCAAAAAAGATATAGACTACTTTAGCCAGAAAAAAGTGAAAAAAATGGACACCTGGCAGGTAGCGATTTACCTGTGCAAGCCCTAACCCAATTCCCCTTTTTTTTGGATTGGGTTACAGTTTATGAATGTGTCTATTATTTAAAGCAAAAATCATGGCGATAGGTACTATAGTTTTTGTGTAATTTTACCTGAAAGTCAACAAATTTTTCCTTTTTTTTCTTATGATGCAAAAATGGAAACAAAGTTCAACTTTGAATGCTCATATCTTCTACAAAAAAAAATCCGAAAATTGATTTTACAGCAGATTCTGAATCCATGGGAAATTTCCTGTCGTATAAGTATGGTTAAAATCATTTTTGCGACAACGACTTTTTCGATTTTTGCAACGGCTTTTGTTCGAGAGGCGCTACTGTGCGACGCGTCGGTGGTGTCGAATGCCCACCCAGTCGTTCTCCCTGTGGTTACTATCTCGGCGCCGCACAGTAGCGCCTTTTCTCATTTAGCGTTGCAAAAATCATATCTTTTGAACCAAATAAGGTAATCGAATAATTTAAACGGCATTGGACAGGTAATTGTTGTAAAATGTATATATGTACTGCATAATGTACCACGCCCACAAATACGCCTTTTTAAAGGGTATCAAAGTGAAAAAATAATGTATTTGCTCAAATAAAAATAATTTGAAAACTGAAAGAAAAAAATTTTTTTTTATTCAAAATTTAACCGCCACGCGCTACTGTTAGTATATTTCTTGGAATGTATGAAATTGTGTCGGTATTTTGGTATATTTTACCCTGAGTAGTTTTGGTTTATGTCGTTGCATTTTCGCAGACGCAGCTCGACGCAGCCGATGAAAGTTAATTCTGGTCCAGGAAAGATCCACGTAACTTGTAGTCGGTGGCTTTCATCGGCTTCAGAAGTTATAGACTACTTTAGGCAGGTAGCGATTTACCTGTACAAGCCCAAACCAAAGTGCCGTTTTTTTGGGTTAATTAACAGTTTATGAATGTATCTATCATTTAAAGTAAAAACCATGACCATTGGTTTTATGGTTTTTGTGTAATATTACCTAAAAGTCGACCATTTTACCCATTTTTATTGGTATGATGCAAAAAACGAATGAAAGTTCAACTTTGAATGCTCATATCTTCTACAAAAAAATCTTAAAATAGATTTTATTGCAGATTCTGAATCCTTTGGAAATTTTCTGTCGAATAAGTATGGTTAAAATCGTTTTTGCGAACATGACTTTTTTGATTTTTGCAACGCTAATTGTTCGAGAGGCGCTACTGTGCGCCGGCCGTTACCAGAAGTGGCCCCCAACAGTCGACAATTTCTGGCGTTGCCAAACGTGGACCGGTGCCTTTGGCTGGTGTTGCTCCGAAAAAGCAGATTTTTGTTTCCCGCCTGAATCCAGGTGCTTTTGAGGGCGACGTTAAGACCCACTTGAGCAGCAAATTGAATGTTTCTGTTACTGAGTTTAGTGTCTCCAAGTTCAATTTTAAGCAGAGACGTAATATATCTCTGTTTAAAATTGCACTTTCTGACCTACTATTTTCTAAGGCTCTTGATCCTTCTGTGTGGCCTGAGCATGCAATTGTTCATGAATTCTAACACAAACGTAATCCTCGTGCTCGCAGGCGTCAAACTCCTTCAACTAGGCCTCCAAAAAACTAATTGTCTCTTTGGTTCTTCACTATCAGAATGTTCGAAGTTTACTTGGCAAGCTCAGTAGGCTGCATGTCAATTGTGTCTCTTTCGATGCCAATGTTATTGTCTTTACAGAAACATGGCTCAACTCCTCTGTGTCTGACTCTGAGATTTTTTCAGGGAACTATACCATCTTTAGATGTGATCGTCCTATACGGACAGGCGGTGGTGTTCTCATAGCGGTTAAATCCGATCTGGTTTCTAATATCATTTCTAAAACTGACACTAATCTAGAGTTTGTGGCGGTTCGTATCCAGGTTTACAATTATTCTATCTACGTTTCATGTTCGTATATTCCACCTAGGTCTGACACTGATATTTATATACAGCATTTATCCTTAATTCAAGAAATTCATTCTTCCCTTGGTGTTAATGACGATTCATTCTTCGTCACGGGTGATTTTAATCTACCCTCCATTTCATGGATGCCCTCACCTGATTCAAATGTTCTTGTTCCCACCTCACCCCACGATTTAATTCATGGTCTCATTGACCACTCATTGGGACAATTAAACTTCGTTAGGAACTGCAGTAATAAATTCTTAGACCTCTTTTGTCTCTGAGTTTGTCAATGCCTACGTCACTAGAATCGACCCGAGGACGCTTATCATCCCACTTTGGAACTAACCCTTGAAGCCTCCACTCCATTACTATTGTGTCCGGAAGCTGAGCCTGCAACGTTTTGAAGCTTTCGAAAAGCTAAGTTTACAGATATGAACCACCACTTATCCTTAACGGATTGGACTTTCTTGAACTCCACAGAGATCCCACAGACATCGTTAAGCGTTTCTACGCAGTTTTCGACTTGTATGTCCTTTCATTTCCCTCACCAGAAGTTTCTCATAAGCCCCCTTGGTTTTCTCGTCGGCTTTCTTATCTAAAAAATCTAAAATCCAGACTGTTTAAAAAGTATAGCAAATCTGGTCTTCAAGTCGACCATTCGAGATATTTAACTGCTCGTACAAATTTCCTAGCACACAATTCTGAATGCTACAGAAACCACTTAAATCGGTGCAAAATTGAGTTTCAGGCTAACCCGAAGCAATTTTACGCTTTTGTAAACTCGAAACGGAAATCTCAACAATTTCCTTCATGTCTTCATTTCGATAATGCCTCCGCTTCCAATGAGCCTGATATCGCGAACCAGTTCGCAATATTCTTCCAAACATACTCACAAAAATAATTTCGATAATAACTCAGAGTATACTTTTCCACTCCCGCACTCCAATTGCATTTTTATGCCTGTAATCAGCGAAGATGATGTTCTTCATAATCTCAGAACAATCAAACTTTCCTTCTCCTCTGGTCCAGATCTTACCTAGCCGCGTTTTGAGAAATTGTGCCAGCTCATTATGTAGACCACTGTCTAGACTTTTTCAGTTATCATTTCAGCATTCGTTTTTCACAAAGTTTGGAAATAATCGTTTATCATTCCGCTTCAAAACTTAGTGCGATTCCCAAATTATTCGAATTTCTAATTACTTCTCAGCTTTAGCACCAATGTAGCTCAATAATGTCGCCCTCACAGCATGGCTTCATGAAACGTAAATCAAATTCTACAAATCTCCTTGAGTTTGTTGCTGTCATTAGAAACGCGTTTAAAAATAACACCCAAACCGATGTTATCTTTACAGATTTCAGCAATGCCTTCAATTCGGTGAATCATCAGTTACTGCTGAAGAAACTTTATCTTTTGGGTTTTCCGGTTACGTTGATCAAGTGGATTTCTACTTATTTGTCGAACCGTACTCAAAGAGTTGCATTCAGGGTTTCATTCTCAAACCTTGTTCACGTGACTTCTGGTGTTCCTCAAGGGAGCCACCTCGGTCCTCTTCTATTTGGCATTTTTATAAATGATCTGTCCCAAGCTATTCTCCACTCTTACGTCATGATGTACGCTGATGACGTTAAACTATGTTTGCCTCTTTTGAATCCTGACTATCCTCAGCTTTTACAAGCTGGAATAAACAGCAATATTACAGGTGCCGAGTGGTATATCAGGAACCGGGATATACGGACAGAGCTACATGTCCCTGCTGTGGGAGACTCCATAAACACCATTGCCGCCCGACACCGAACCAGGTTAATTCGACACCCCAACCCGCTGGCGAGAGCACTGCCAGCTGCAAGAGGAAGACGACGACTTAGGAAAGTCATCATACGGGAGCTGCCCACCCGGCGAATAACCTAGTTAAATATTTTTTTGAATTGTTTCCTCTGCTACATGTTATTGAACCAATGATTGAATAGTAGATATTAAGCTTAAAGCAGCAAAGCTTATAAAACCAATAAATATTATGCGAAAAAAAAAAAAAAAAAAATAGCCAATGAGTAAACTAATTTTTTCCTTTTGTAAATAAGATCTGATTTCATATAAAAAATAAATGGCTTTTTATACCCTTGCAGGGTATTATAATTTCAGTCAGAAGTTTGCAACGCAGTGAAGGAGACGTTTCCGACCCTATAAAGTATATATTCTTGATCAGCATCAACAGCCGAGTCGATCTAGCCATGTCTGTCTGTCTGTCTGTCTGTCTGTCCGTCTGTCCGTCTGTCCGTCTGTCTGTTTCTACGCAAACTAGTCCCTCAGTTTTAAAGCTATCTGAATGAAACTTTGTATATAGTCTTCTATATGCTCTCACTGCTATATATGTCGGAACGGGCCGGATCGGACGACTATATCATATAGCTGCCATACAAATGTTAGATATATTTTTCGAAAAAAAATTATAACTTTGCTGTTTTTCAATATTTTTGCACCATATTTTAGATGTGGCCATTATATATTATTTCTGAATTTTGGTAAAAATTTTATGAAAATCGGACGACTATATGATATAGATGCCATAGGAACGATCGGGAAATTAATAGAAATAAATATATAGCTTCGTTGTTTTTCAACGAATTTTTATTTACTCTGAGATATAAGCTTATTTTATTATTCTAGAATTTTGGTATAAATTTCATAAAAATCGGAGAGCTATATCTTATAACTGCCATAGAAGCGATCGGTAAATGTATAAAATATGTAAAGCTGGGAATGTAAAACTGTAACTGTCAAACTGTAAACATAATAAGTATAGGTAAAATGTAATGAAACACTGTTTTGTGAGTCTTTTCAGCATTTAAATCTATAATATAAACATCGAAACCAATCTGCAAGGGTATACAAACTTCGGCGTGCCGAAGTTAGCTTCCTTTCTTGTTTTATATGAAATCAGATCTTATTTACAAAAGTACAAAAATATTTTACTCATTGGCTATTGATGTTTATTCCACACCACCACAAGATCATTCTGGCACGTAGTTATTTTATAAAAATTTATTTCTGACCCCACCTCAAATTTGACAACAAAATTTTTGCCGTGTTCAACCAGTTTTCTCGTTTTGGCGATAGGTCGATAAGTTCACCGCAAGAAGTTATCGCCAAGATTACCATATTGTTGGTGGAACGAAACAGCCAGTTAAAAATACTTATAAAATATAAATGAATACATTAATAACTTTAAAGGACCACCAAAATGGTTTACTTCATTCCGGCCAGAAGAAGGTGACAGTTTATCAAATCGAAAACAACTTTCGTTTTTGATTACCGGAGCACCAATTTTTCGTTTTCAAAAACGAAAACGAAAAAATCTTGCCGTTTTCGATTACCGGAGCAATCCTAATTATGTTTACAGTTTGACTGTTACAGCTCATATCTCAGAGTAGATGAAAATACGTTGAAAAACAACGAAGTTAAGTTTTTTTCCTATTAATTTCCTGATATTTCCTATGGCAGCTATAAGATATAGTCGTCCGATTTCCATAAAATTTTTACCAATATGCTGGAATAATATAAAATGGCTATATATCAAAAATGATGCAAAAAAACAGCCAAGTTATAATTTTTTTCTAAAAATTTATCGAATATTTGTATGGCAGCTATATGATATAGTCGTCCGATCCGGCCCGTTCCGACATATATAGCAGTGACAGTTTTTTTTTTTTTTTTTTTGAATTCGTTTATCGTGGAAAAGAATAAATACAATAGTGGGGGGATAGAAGGGTTGGGTCACACAAGTATCGGGACGGTTAGCTCACGCGGTACGGCCGCGAAGCAATGCTTCGCGCGGGTGTTGATCCCGACCTATGTTGCCTCGTTGTTCCTACGTCGCTCCTCCACTCGAAGCTCCGTCATTACTTTCGCTGCGAAGTCCGACACGGCCTGCCAGTTCTCTTCGGACATTAGCATCAGTGGAACCAACGTTTCCACTGAGATGGTGTTTCTGGTGGCCTCCAGAGTATTTCGCTCAACGGCAAATCTCACACAGCTAAAAACTGTGTGTTCTGCCGTCTCCTCCAACTGTCCTTGACAGTGCGTGCAGGTATCAGCTTCCTCGTGGCCGAATCTCCGCAAGTAGTTCCGGAAGCAGCCGTGGCCGCTGAGGATCTGGGTCAGGTGGAAATTTACCTGGCCGTGCTTCCTCTTCAGCCAGCAGTCCAGGTGGGGAATCAGGCGATACGTCCATCTTCCCTTGGACGTTGACTCCCATCGCATTTGCCACGCTGCAGATGTGGCAACTTTCCCCGCAGAGCGAAACACCTGTTTCTCACGAGGCGTCAGCGTCCTGCCGTTTGTCTGGCCGTAGATACTGGCCCTTTTCGTTGCCAGCAGGTCCAGCGGTGAAGTCCCAGCTAGGACCAGCGCAGCCTGGTCGGACACCGTCCTAAAGGCGCTGCAGATTCGAAGTGCCACGAGGCGATGGGCCGAGTTCAGACCGCGACTATAGGCCGGGGTCGTTAGTGCATGCCCCCAAACTGGTGCCGCATAGAACATGCTGGCTCTAGCTACGCTGGACAGTAGCAGCCTGCTCGCCTGCTTCGGGCCCCTGTGGTTCAGCATTAATCTGCCGACTGCTCTCACCGCTGTGGTGGCCTTTGTGCTAGCATACTTTAGGTGATCGCGGAAGGATAGCCTCGTATCGATCTTTACGCCCAGGTATTTTATGGCTCTGGACGATCTGATCGGGGCACACTCGGATGGTTGCGACCTCCACCTTCTTCCGGCTGCTCACCAGCACGGCTTCCGTTTTCTGTGGCGTTAGTTGTAGGCCAACACTAGACAGCCACGAGCTTATGCGGCTGATGCTCCTGTCGCACAGCTTTTCTGCTCCTGCGAGATATTTGTCTACTGCGACTACTGCTATGTCGTCGGCGAAACCCACCAGCTCGGTCCGACCTGGGAGCGGGAGACGCAGAACACCATCGTACATGGCGTTCCACAACAGCGGTGCCAGGACCGACCCTTGCGGAACTCCGCAGGAAAGCTCTTTGGATCTGACACCGCCATCGGAGTCGTACACCAGGGTTCTGCCTCTAAAGTACTTCTTCAGCAACTCCAGGAGATACGGGGGTACCCCGAAGCTGGATAGTGCATCCAGGATACATCCCCATCTCGCCGTATTGAAGGCTTTGCGGATGTCGAGCGTGGCTATCAGGCAGTACTCCTTCGCGCCTCCTTTCCATCGTTTCCCAATGGCTGCTTTTGCGATGCCCACCACTTTGGAGATGGCATCAACCGTCGACTTAGCCTTCCTGAAACCGAACTGGGAGTCGGATAGATCGCCGGCTGCGGCAATGGCCTTCTCAAGCCTCGTCCGGATCAATTGCTCCAGAACCTTGCCCGCCCCATCAATCAGGCAGATTGGTCTGTAGGCGGATGGATCTTCAGGTGGCTTTTCTAGTTTCGGGAGCAGGACCAGCCTCTGGACCTTCCATCTCCCAGGAAATATACCTTCTCTAAGGCACCTTCCATAAAGGTCCGCGAATAAGTTTGGGCGAAGCGAGAGAGCAAGTCTCAGGGCTCTGTTGGGAACCAGGTCAGGGCCAGGGGCTTTCGCCTCCCTGATTCTCTTCGCCGCCGCCAGGATTTCCGTCTCCAGGACTGGCTCGAACCCTTCAAGCGAGTGCGTCGCAATCTCCAGCGTGTCTCTGGGGTTATCCGTCCTCGGGAACAGATGTTCTACTATCCTGTCGATGCTCTCCGCGCCCCATGGATCTTCTTGACGATGATCTTGTAGGCGTTTCCCCAGGGATCGTGGTCCGCGGTGTCGCAAAGATCTAGGAAGCATTGGGTTTTGCTTGCCCGGATTGCCGCCTTGAGAGCCTTGCGGCATCTATGGAACTCTGACCGCCTCTCCAGGTGGGAGCTCGAGCGGTAGGAGCGCTGGTACCGGCGCCTCGCCTTGATGCACTCCGTTCTGGCCGCGGCGATCGTCTCATTCCACCAGTACACAGAATCCCTGTGACGAGAGTGGGCGCGCTTGGCAGTCATGCAGTCGTCGCATGCGGCCTGCAATTGGATCATGGCAGATTCCGCCATCTGCTCTGCAGAGCCATTTGCTTCCAACCTCTGCATATGCTCCGCGAAGAATTGGATGTCCAAAGTATCGGCCTTTTATCCCCTACGTGCTTGGGGAGGCAGAGGTGTGAGTTGCGCTCGCTCTGTATCCAGCGCGGTGAGTATCGCCGCGTGGTCGCTCCCCGTATAGACATCGCTCAGGACCCAGGTGCACTGGCTAGCCCTGGAGCAGCTCACATACGTGAGGTCGACCACCGAACTCGACCCGGCTCTGCTGAAGGTGGGCTGTGCCCCTGTGTTTAGGAGTGTGACGTCGAGTGTGGAAAACGCCTCGAGGAGGGTCCTGCCTCAGGCATTAGTGAGGGAGCTGCCCCAGTCCACCGCCCAGGCGATAAAGTCTCCGGCTATAAGGCACGGAGTGTGGCACCTTGCGTCTGTGGCTAGTCGATCCACAGCGTCCCCAAACTCCTCGAGTAACATGCTCGCTGCCAGGCGGCTATTTTATGGCCCTCCTGGCCACACCTGAAGCAGGAGCTGCTCCTGTCGGAAGTGCTGGTGCATCTGGCCGCTATATGCCCTGGCTCCATGCAGCGGAAGCATCTGTGACGGGATTCCACCATCTTGATGTCCAACCGACTTTCACCTTCCCAAGACTATTTATGGAACCAGCCATTGTCTCTGAGACAGAGAAAGTTGCCACTTGGCCTCCACTTGCGAGGGAGCGGATGCTCTTAAGTGTAACGGAGCCAGGTGGAGATTAGCCTGTGAGGCGAGCTCTGTCGTAAGCTCCTCCCTGGTTACCAGCTCGTCCAGGTCCAGGATTAGGAATGTGGTCTGCGGCGACACAGTGCGGATCGGCAAACTTCCGCCTATCACACTCCCAATCTGCTCCTTCAGAGCGGTAAGGGAAGCTCCAGAGGACTTTTTTTAGCTCGATTAAGAGCTCGCCCTTCGCCGTTTTCCTTACTCTGGTCACCTTGTACCCGACTCCAGTCATTCTGGAGTCATGGGTGCGCGTGACCATGTTAAGGACCTCGCTATAGGGAATCTCTGCCGCGGGGGTTATGATGATCGCATTATTTCTGCCCCGCTTTCGGCCCTCTCGGCGCATGGTCGCGGCCCGCGTCTTCGACCCAAGATCGCAGTCAACATGCTTCTGCGCTCTTTCGGCGTTTTGGGTGGGAACCCTGGGTGGGGGGCGCGTGTTTGTGCGGCCGACGGGGGCCGCTCCGGGGTTACGGCTGGCGGGACGGGGACGACCTTTGGAAGAAGTCTGCGCAGCTTTCTCCGCCGTGGGCCGGGCCCGGGTCGTCGGTGGCGCGGTCTGGCTCTACTGGTCAACCACTCCGATGGCAACGCCATCATCCCTATCCTTCCCCTCTAGCAGCGAAATCTCCTCCTGGAGCTTTTTCAGTCGCGCAAATGCACTTTTCATGGCCTGGTTTATGCTTCGGACTTTCTGCTCGTTAACCTTGGCTAACAAGTCGTCCAGGATCTGACCCATCTCCTTAATCTGCGGATTGGGCGCCTTGATATTCTTCCGTGGGTGGGCCGTCACAGGGGGGCTAGGGTCTCTTGGTGGGTGGGGTCGACGAACTTCGCTGTAGATTGGACCGCCTTTGGAAGGCTCCCAAGTCGTTTCCATCTTCACTTGTCGCTGATGAAAGAGCACCGGCCAAGTGGGCCGCCGGAGCTGCAGTGTGGGTTGGAATGTGGGTTAGAGCCTCCAGAATCCGTGCCCTTGCCACGGGATCAACCGCGGGTGGATTTCCACATTTGTGGCTGCCAACTGGAGTAATATTGTTGTTACTCGACATTCCTTTTTACGCATTATTGCCCAATGCGGGGCTGCATTTTATACCTTCTGCCAGGTGGGTAACAAACTGCCGGCCACTATGGCTCAGACGCAGACCAAGTAGCCGCCCAATGTGGGTCAGACGCTACCTGGGTTTGGGTTAGTGTGCAGCTGATACCTGCTGCCAGGTTAGTTCCACTGCCGGCCACTATGGCGCAGACGCAGATCACGCAGCCGCCCAGTATGGGCAGACGCTGCGTGGATTTAGTCGAATGAGTGTGGCGATCGCTTCCACCAGGTCGGGACGACGCGGAGCCTCCCTCGCTGGTCGAATATTTCCCTCCGACTTCTTCATGCTGGGGGTTATACCGCCCCGCCTAAGTCGCCAGAGCCCCTTTTTGGGTGTACCGCCAGGGCGGAGGGGATGGCAGTCGGTCAGATCATCATTTGGCCACGTGTGCGAACCTCAATTCCGACGGAACATAGCCAAATTCCGACTCCTTGCCAAGGACTTCGGGCAGCAGCCCGGGAATGTATGCTACGGATTTCCGCAGCGATCGTTAGCTGAAGCTTGTAGCAAGCAGCTTCTGTCACGTGCCGGGGTTTTTACACCATAGGTGTCGCTAATGAGCGCATGTAGAGTGCATCGGCGCTGCAGTGCTGCCACACAGCTGCATTGCGCTCGCTTCACTGCACTACACGCCAGCTGATCGAGATATCGAAAGAGAAGAAGGAGAAAGTTTCGAAAGAAAAGGTCCCCCCTTACCCCTGGTCGTCGACCATCTCACCGGAGCATTGGGGCACAGAAGTGCCCTCCGCGGGCCGCAGGAGCTGTGCCTCGACAGGTAAGTCTGTATGGTATTGTTGCTGTTCTTTGGGTTCCGTTTTGTTCTGTCTCCTAAGCTCTTAACTTATGCTGTGTTTTGCCGACGGCTTTTCTTAAACCAAACTTCGATTTATGGTTGTTTTCGGATTCCCGCGCTAACCGCCGCATCAGCCGTGCTGTTGTTGTTGTTGTTTCGTTTTCTTAGGCTTTTGTCTCTCATAGGCGCCTTACTTATGCACTGCTTTGCCGACAGCATAACTCAGTGAGTTTTTCCCGAGTCAAAGCCAAGGTTTATCTTTTTAATTCCGCCATTCCGGCTCCGTAATAATTACGGGCAAATAATTAAAAAATGCACATTAATTATTTCCGACATGAATAATTAATTCATTTTTTTTTGTTATTACGGAATATACCTAATTAATAAATTAATTTTCCAATTTCCACGTCCAAGCCACTGAATATATATATAGACATAATAGAGGACCCGGCGAACTTTGTCTCGCCCTAATTTCACGACTTCATATATAAATATAAGAACACTGGTATTTTAAATTTGTTGTGAAATTTTTTTGTCGCGAAATCAGTGGAGAGCGATGTGATAAACAATATTTTTTGTTTTGTTATCCGGTGCAAAAATAAATAATGATGACGGCTTTCCCACACGCGAACAGGCTTCGTATAACTGCCCATGTGAAAAAAATTAATATTCCAAATTTATCCCGCAGACTTCCAACGATTGGCCTTGCGATTTATTGATTGTCATCGCAAATGCTAATCGAACTGGGAAATGAATCCTCTTGAATTGGAATGGAAGATCTGTTGGAATAATCGGAATTCGTGGGATAAGAACTTCCTCTTCTTTAAATTTGCCCTTGCGCCCGTAATTCCGGACATACCTCATCGCATCTTGAGCAAACTCATGCATATGGCGCGGACTTCCAATATAAGTAGCTGGGAGAATGGTCAAACAACCGATGTTGGCCGCGTGTCCTTCAATAGCGATGGCGTCACGCAAGTGAATGTACTCGTCTGACCGCAACTTCGACTGATTAAAACGAACGAAATTGAGACGTTCCATTTTTACTTTGACGTACATGTCGACACAGTACTGTTGAAACAAACGACGTTATCTTAACAGATGATTGTCAACATCTAGTCCAATCATCAATCGATACGCATCAAAATTCATAGAGTTGACCTTCTCATTCGTTTCTTCTCTCCTTCTCCTTTGAATTCAAACTTAGTTGTAGAATCAAAAAGAAGGGATAACTTGTAAATAAACCTGTCGTTGAATTGACCATCTTTATGTTGAAGTGATACCCATCTTCTCCACGACAGAACATCAACGGGTATTGAAGAGCATCATATGACCGATGAGTCTCATAAACTCGCTGCACATGGCCATTATCCCGACGGTTAAAAACAATATCGCGTTATTCCACATTTTCGCCAACAATCACCACTGCGAGTTCATCCAACATCCAATGCAGTTTTGAAAAATCTGACCAATTCATTATGCTCATGGAGAAGATTTTACAATTGTTCTATAATATTACGTTTAGTTGCAGTAAAAATTGCACAGCGGTGATTTAGTTCAACTGCCGAATCACCAATGAAATGATCTAAAGGAATTTATGATCTTTGTTTTGTGGTGGTAACAAAGCGCCCGCTCGGTGGTGAATTTGCCCTTGAATCTGAATGTTGGAATGCAAATTTCGAAAAAATGTGAGTTGTTCATTTTGATAATAAAGAGTCGCCATTACTTTATAACTTGGATTGTAGCCTGATTGATGAAAAACCTCGACTCCAAATGACGTTATTGGAAAGCATCCGTTATATTTTTGTGCAAGCTTTAGGAATCTGTTTGATTGGGCTGAATTTCCATATAGTAGCGAATACAATGGCTCTGGTGGATGAGCCAAAACGGGCAATTTAATTTTGCCACCTGCACAGCATAAACCGAGGGTTTCCAACCCAATCTTCAGTGCATTACTCTGATGACATACGACAGACAATGAACCAATAACAACGCAGCTATTATCTTTGTCGGGTGTTTCAGAATTGTATGCGAATGCAGCGCGATTCAAGTTTTCATTCGCGGCTCTTCTTCCTCTATTATTTTGTCGGGCTTAAGGTGGTCTTTGTGCAGCGCGAAACTGTGCCATTTGGGCACGTATCGATGGATTTATTTCTGTACGTTCCTCTTGCGTCCGACTATTACGGAAATTCTGATTACTTATTGCATTACGTGAATGCCGTCCAAGACTTGATCGCCAAACAACAGGCATTACTTTCTATTGTTTAAGCTCACTTTGGTAATGCTTCGTTAACTCGATTGTTTTTGTTTAAATAATTTTTTACCGATTTCAGTGATACACAATTTCAACGCAGCTATGATCTTTGTAGGGTGTTTCAGAGTTTTACATACAACAGTGTGTACATCTGTTGAGCCGCTAGCGACTTTTCCGGAAGGTTTTCCAAAAATTTTTCTTACGTAATAACCTTCTTCTGGCAATTACAAACAACTGAACTAAATTTTGAGCCAAATCGGCCCAGCCGTTCTCTTGTGATGCCATTAGTAACATTTTTTGTCTCCATTTTTTCATATATATATAGATACAATTGGTTCCTAAAGTCCAGAGTCCAGGTCCGACATTCACAAAAAATTCGAGAAAGACATATACAAATATAACCAATCCAAGCTTTCAAAAAAAAGGAAAGGGTATTTTCGCATAAGGCATCCCTCACCTGCAGGAGCTGGCGCCGTACCTCTTTTCCGCCCTTATTGAGTTTTCTTTGCGCCTCCCGACTCACGCTGTGCGTTTCCGAAATCGCTCAAAATGCAGTGGACATCGCCTTAAGGGGGTCTTCTCATTCAAAAGCCGTTTTTTGGACCCTTTTTAAAAAATTCTTATTTGAAAACGCAAAGAATAATTGAAAACTTTTTTTATTTATTGTATTCAAAAATGTTCAAAGTAACTAAAAAAGTTGTTCTTGCCTCGATACGAGGGTTGTTCAAAGAGTAATGAGACTTCAAACTTGGTGGTCGAAAAAAAAGGTGTCGTCCTGGCGGCCACGATTCAGGGTCTCCAGAGCGTCCGAAATGAAAAATAAAAACGGGGTTATAATCAGAATTGAAGTCATTTTCGGCTGACGGAACAGATTTTTTTTTAAATTTTTAAAACAAAATGGCGGCCATTCAAAAAAAAAAAATTCGAATTCGGGCGTTTTTTTTTGTAGTTTAGTGTAAAAAAAAAATAAAAAAAAAATTTTAAAAAAATCTGTTCCGTCAGCCGAAAATGGTGACAATTCTGCGTCGATTCCAATTTGTTTCATGAAAATCGGTTCAGTTGAACTGGAGATATCATGGCCGCCAGTTCGAAAAACGTGGTTTCGAGATAAACGCGTTTGAAGTTTGAAAAAAGCTCATTTTGCATAGATCTTGCTTCACAAAAAAGGCTGTATTTTCTAAAGTATTTCGAATTTCTAAAAATCCTTTTGGGGACATATACACATCATCCCAAGCTATAAATAAATGCAAAAAAAAAAAATCGAAAAAAAAAGTTGCCCAATACAGCCATTTTTGTTAAGCAAGGTCTTCGCAAAATGGGCTTTTTTCAAACTTTAAAAGGATTTATCTCGAAACCACGTTTTTCGAACTGGCGGCCATGATATCTCCAGTTCAACTGAACCGATTTTCATGAAACAAAGGGAAATCGACGCAGAATTGTCACCATTCTCGGGTGACGGAACAGATCTTTTTTTAAATTTTTTTTTCTATTTTTTTTTTACACTAAACTACAAAAAAAACGCCCGAATTCGATTTTTTTTTTTGAATGGCCGCCATTTTGTTTTAAAAATTTTTAAAAAAAATCTGTTCCGTCAGCCGAAAATGACATCAATTCTGATTATAACCCCGTTTTTATTTTTCATTTCGGACGCTCTGGAGACCCTGAATCGTGGCCGCCAGGACGACACCTTCCGGGACCTCTTCACGGCGATTTATATTAATAATTCCACGCCAGTGGAGAGGTTGTTCCACCTACTTTCCAAGACGAGTGGCAATGCGCATGCAATCGTTTCAAAGGCCCCTCTGACCAACGAGGGTTTCGTCTCAGCATGGAGAAGCCTTTCCGACCGTTTTGAAAACAAGAGCTTGTTAGTCAACAGTCAGTTGAAGATACTTTTCAACATCCAGGCTGTTCTTTAAGAATTCGGAGTCGCTCTAAGAGAGATGCAAGGCACAATTCAAAGTTGTTTGACCGCCTTACAAACGTCCTCCATTGAAGTCGAGGCGTGGGACTGTTTTCTTGTGTACATGGTCTCCCCTAAGCTTCCCAAGATTACACTTTCCTTGTGGGAGCAGTCAATACGCAATAAGGCCGAAATTCCAACCTGGCATGAGTTGGACGCGTTTCTGACCGAGGGCCATCGCACTTTGGAGGCCATCGACGACGTCAGGCTTAGCGGCTCTGGGCATCTTCCGCCAAGGTTATTAAATTTCAACCCACCGGTGCGTAGGCTCAATTTGTATGAAGCCAGGGTGGTTCCAACACCGAGAAGGTGTAATTTATGTTCCAGAGAAGACTACCCTATTCGTATATGTCCGCTTTTCCTGGATATGAATGTCAATGAGCGGACAGATTTCGTCAGAAGAAAGCAACTCTGCTTTAATTGTTTTTCTCGAGGGCACCAGCAACGTGACTGCCCATTCATGCTTTACGTGCCACAGACGGCATCATACTCAGCTACACCGCGTCAATCCTACGACTACCGTTCCAAGACCCTCATCTAGTCCACGACCCGCATCCATTGCGAGAAGCGCTGCAGCCTCCGACGACCACTCAAATGTGCAAGCCTGTTTTGCTTCAGGATCCAAAGCAGTCCTGCTCGGCACGGCGATTATTGATATCTGCCATCTTGGCCGCAACTTCCAAGCGCGAGCTCTAATCGATTCAGGTTCCGAAGCAACCTTTATTACTGAGAGTTTTTTTAATCTCGTAAAATTTCCATCCCAGCCAGCTTATACCCAAGTTTCCGGTCTCAATGGGACAGTTGCCGCTCCAGCGACAAAGCTCTGCAAATTTTCAATTCGCGCTCCCTACAGACCCGGGCTACAGTTAGAAAGGACTGCTTACGTTCTTCCTCAATTAGCCGGAAAACTTCCATCATACCCAGTTCCGAGAGATCTCCTAAATGAGTATCCTGATCTACGTTTAGCGGATCCCACGTTCTTCGAGAGCTCTGAAATCGACGTCCTAATATGAGCTGACATACTTCCGTCTGTGCTTCTGGGCGGTTCCAAAAATAACATCTTCGGCTCTCTCCTGGCCCAAGAGACGAACTTCGGATGGGTTCTCATTGCAGTTTCGTCAAACGGTTCGCCGCACAAATTCCTTGCCACTCGCAGCGCTGCTTTCCTGAATAGCAGCCCCACCCGAGGTACGCAGTCTGCAGCGGAATCCACCCGCTCCGGAAATGCCAACAGTTCCTCAAACTCAGCGCTGAGAAGAGGCTCCGTGCGGTTCTCGACCACCACTGTTTGGCCCACGAACATTCCGAGGGAACCTGCCGCCGCGGTGACCGATGCAAGACGTGCAATCAGCACCACCAAACTCTCCTGCATACGCATGACCGTCCAGAGCATTCACTCCGCTCGTAGCATCGGTCACCCCCATACTTCTAGTTCGCATTAACTTGACCATTACTCATCTCCATATCATCCTCTTTCATCCAGATCACATACGAGGGTTTCACTTCCACACACCGCGATCGCTCTGGAAAGCAGACGTACCCGAGATACTTAGTCCTACTATTGCCGAGTCTGCCAGAGTGCATCCGCTATGAAAAATTCGACGTCTTCGTCGATCAGCTTCTTCAACTTAGCGCACAGTGATGCATCCCGATCATGGCATCCGACACCTCCTCATCATCGTACAGCAGGCTCCCTGCGACAGGCTCCCGGCCTCTCCATGGCAATCATCCGCCTTTCCATGGCACTCGTCTTTCATCGCTACTTTTCGCTCCAGAATCAACGATCTAAGCAGCGCTCTGATGCCCGCCATACCATCGTCATGTAAGGGTTTATTGCAACCTGAGTGATTGCAAGGGGGGGAGAATGTTCACTCCAGGAGGCCCCTCTTCCCCCTCTGCCTCCCGAGCTTCCAAAAGCTCAAGCGCTCTCCGCTCTTCGGAATTCCCGATCGCACGCACCCTTGTTCCCGATCGTCACTCGCTTCGAGTCGAGCTTTCTCCGCTCCCATTGACAGCTCTCCCGCTCGCGCGCTTTTAAGCTGGGCTTCTCGGTCGGCAGCGGGCCCTTAGGCTAAGCTAAGTTCAGTACAAAAACGAACGTCAATATATGTATGCAACGGGCGCTCCAGCCACGTCATTTTTCACCCCCGACTTTTCTGGTATTTCGTCTTCGTGGGACAAATTTTCTACTGATCCTTTTGCAGAGGATTTCCTGGCCACCCCCCTCCTGAACAGAATTATTTACATGACGGACACACATTTTTGATAAAACAATTAATTATAACGGTAATCTTGTTTATTTACAGAAACTGAACGAATACCAGCAAAAACTCTACCCACTGTGAAGAATTACATTTTTCGTTTAATATAATTTTGCTGTATATAATTTTGTTAGATTTAAGTAAATAGTTTTAAGCACATATATACTGCTGTAGGTTAAGTGGCGATTAACTTTGAAGTACGTAATTTAAATCAGCACTAAGTGGCCGCCAAAAGTATCGAATAAGCTTGGAGAATAGTAAGGTTTCCCGCCGACGCCAGTACGCAAACCACGATCACGCTACAAAAAATACAAGAACAGGTTTTCTGGAAACGAGATCAAAGGCCACACTGGGACCGGGACTTCGAAACGGGAATGGCGCCAATAAAGTTGGAGATCTTTGGCGAGCGAAAATTTCAACGCAGGAAAATCTAAGTCCACGTGGTCAAGGAACTAAGTACGCAGAACAACGAACACCGGCACACTTGCCTCGGCAAGCAGAGTGAGCATAATAAGTGCGACAGGGACAGACAGGGCTTAGAAAAGGAAACCAATGAAATAAAACTAGAGTAACTCACAATCTAAATGCTAGAATAATTTGAGTAACCAGTGTTAACTCCGATTATGCTGTCTGAAGAGCATCCAAATAAAAGACGTCTTCATTTGCTGAGTTAATATTTCAAACTGATTTTTATTCATTCAAGTTCTAGCTTAAATAGCTTACATGAGAATGGAATTTTTCTCACTTATTTCTAGACCCACTCATCAAACAGTTCCCGATCGTGGGAAATACTCTAAGTACGATAAGAGAGATCACAGCTACTCCGAGTCCGGGAAAGTCATTTTTGCATACAACGCTATCTCTGTGCTCAGTTTATTTCATTAGGCAAACCGAAATTGTGTTCAATTTTGTGAAATTGTGAAAAAAAAAATAAAAAAAATAAGATATTCGTTTCCTAACATTTCACTTGGAAACCAGAATTTGTCTTTAAGGTGGTAAGTTGAACTGTGTAAATTATGTAGACTTGAGGTTAAATTAACCACTCTGCCTATAGAACCTGATCATATACATAACTCCAGAACGCAGCATAATAACTTCCAATTCCAAATCCAAATTATTAGTTTTCTACATTTGTGCCAAAATCCCAAAGTGTGTGTTTAAATAAATGCCAAAGCTACAGTCAGAATTTCATTCCTTTTTATTTACTGTGTTCCCGCTAGCATTTTTTTACTTTTACATACATATACACTCCACTCCATAAGACTACAACCTCTGACAACATTGACATTTCCCCCAATCCAAGAAATTATATCCAAATAATTTCTATACAAGATCTATGGCTTCCAAAATTCCGAAAGTGTTTGTTTAAATAAATGCCTAAGTTACAGTGAAACTTTCAGTTCCGAATTGTTCTAAATTCTTTTACGTTCGCTGTGTACCGCTTGCATTTATTTACATTTACTGATACTCCTACTATTTATCTTCTACTACTTCTGAGTATATATATAATACATCTTAAAACAAGAAAGGAAGCTAACTTCGGCACGCCGAAGTTTGTATACCCTTGCAGATATTATTTCATTACATTTTACCTATACTTATTATGTTTACAGTTTGACAGTTACAGTTTTACATTCACACCTTTACATTTTCTCTACATCTACCGATCGCTCCTATGGCAGCTATATGATATAGTTGTCCGTTTTTCATGAAATTTATACCAAAATTCTAGAATAATAAAATAAGCTTATATCTTAGAGTAGATGAAAATACGTTGAAAAACAACAAGTTATAATTTGTTTCCTATTAATTTCCGGATCGTTCCTATGGCAGCTATAAGATATAGTCGTCCGATTTTCATAAAATTTTTACCAAAATTCAGAAATAATATAAAATGGCCATATCTAAAAAATGGTGCAAAAATTTAAAAAAACAGCAAAGTTATAATTTTTTTTCTAAAAATTTATCGAACATTTGTATAGCAGCTATATGATATAGTCGTCCGATCCGGCCCGTTCCGACATATATAGCAGTGAGAGCATATAGAAGACTATATGCAAAGTTTCATTCAGATAGCTTTTAAACTGAGGGACTAGTTTGCGTAGAAACAGACAGACGGACAAACAGACAGACGGACAGACAGACATGCAAGACTCTTCGTATGCTTTAAGTTTCATTAGTTTACAAGCTTGAACAGCAGTTTTAGTTTTAACTAAGAGAGTGCCATCTCTTAGTTAAAACTAAAACTGCTGTTCAAGCTTGTAAACTAATGAAACTTAAAGCATTTGCTCCCAACATTAACGTTACTGTCTCTGTACAAAACTCTCTAGACTCATCTAAAGGAGTTATTTACTCGAACGATCTAAGAGGATTAGAAGAAAGCGTTATTGTGCAAGAACTAGCAAACCAGAAAGTAACAGAAGTTCGTAAAATTCTTAAAAGAGACAACGGCGCACTAAAGGAGAATGGCCTATTAATTATTACATTCAACACACACAATCTTCCCGAATACATAATGATCGGCTTCCAGCGGACTTCTGTCAGAGTTTATATCCCACTACCCATGAGATGTAACAATTGTTTTAAATACGACCATCTCCACAAATTCTGTAAAAATAATAAAATTTGCTACAACTGCGGAGAAGAACACCATATCGACCCGACCTCTAACATCAAATGCAATAGACCCCAAAAATGCATTAACTGCAACATTGAATAACTAGCAAACCCTCACAACTCCACCAGCAAGAAATGTCCTGTATTCCTCAAACAACAAGAACTCCAAGTCATTAAAACTACGAACAGATGTGACAACAAAACGGCCAATACAATCCTTAAAGCACGCTTCTTTAATGAAACTTCACAATTATACTCTTCTATCGCCAAGAAATCAAATCCCCAACAGTCCAACAATTCTACAGGACCTCAACAACCCAAAGAACCCAGACTCTCAAACCATGAGCAATCTAATCTTGAAAAACTCAACAATTCAACAGGACCTCAACAACTCAAAGGACCCGGACTCACACACCAAGAGCATTCAAATATTCAAAAATCTAACAATACAACAGGACCTCATCAACTCAAAGGACCCAGTCCAGGTAACTCCAATCATGATCAATCCACTTCCACATCATACGCGGATCTTTATCCTAGCACCAGGAAAACCTTAACCAACAACAATTCTCCACAAACAACCAAGAAGTCGCCAACCAAAACCACCAAAAAACTATCACTAGACACATCAAAACGAATAACTTCTTCCATAAAAAAAGAAGCAAAAAAACTCAAAACACTCATAAACCCTGACACTTCAAGCGATTCAGAGGAGATGGACATTTCGTTATCTACATCCAACTCATTTATCTTTAATTTAATATGTTAAGAATTATCCAATGGAACCAACCTTAACAATTTAACTTCATTACCAATTCCCATTAACTTTTCCCTATACTGCAGTAATACCACCAATAGTTTCGGAGGAGAAGCCCTCCTAGTACATAACTCTATCTCCCACTCACAAAAAACTCTTAACACGGACTTTGAAGCCGTTGGAATCTCAATTCAAACCAAAACAAATATAGATATCATATCAGCATACATCTCTCCTTCAAAACAATTTAACCTAAAAAATCTTGAAAATGTTTTAGCCCCATTTACGACATATGCTATCGTCCTGGGCGACTTCAACAGCTGGCATCCATATTGGGGCTCCCCTAGAGCCAATACCAGAGGCAACACAATAGCTAAATTCATTGACAGAACAGTTTATTCCGTACTAAATGACAAATCCCCTACACACTACACAACACACAACACACTAACTCATATTGACCTCTCTCTTGCCACAGCCAATATATCCCCAGAGATCTCTTGGAAAATCCTAGACGATCAACACGGAAGCGACCACTTCCCTATCCTAATCTCATATTCCCAAACCCTTCCCCCCCAACATTCATATCCAAACAGTCATTCAAACTAAAAAAAAAAAAGAAGCTTTTGACAAAATAGTCATTCATTCTCTCATTCACCAACTAGAAAAATGGAAACTTGGTCCCCGAATTATAAAATACGTATGGAATTTCATGACGAACAAGAAAATTATAGTTAAAAACGGCACATCTCTCTCTATAAGCTTCCCACTCGATAATGGTATCCCTCAAGGATCCCCTATATCCGTTATCCTCTTCCTTATCGCCTACAACTCCCTAACTAATATTATCTCCATTCCAAGTAAACTTAATTTTACAGCCTATGCTGACGACTTCCATCTAACATTGCAACATAACCGTAACAACAATCCCCAAGTCAACCTTTCAACTCTTTTCCAGCAAATCGGAGAATGATGTTCTTACTCAGGTTCTTCACTTTCAATTGATAAATGTCAACTACTCCACATATGCCGGAAAAGAAGTTGCAGAGCAAACATCATCACTGGTTCCATCAACATCCCAACCACTGATCAAACAAAAACACGATAAACAAACGATACAGCTGGAATCATCACATTACCAACCTGAAAACATCCCTCTCCCGTCCCCTCAATATCATAAAACTCATGTATCATGTATCATGTAAACTCTATCCTCATCTCAAAAATTGATTACTGCCTACCTATATACGGGAAAGCTTCCACCATCATCTTAAACTGCCTTAAATCGACCCAAAACTCTGCTATAGCAGCCCTCGGGGCGTTTAGAACAACTCCTATAAATAACATGCTAATTGAAGCTAAAATTAATACACTAGAAAACAGATGTAAACTTTTAACAAGCAAGCTCAGAACAAAACTTATTCTCTCTCATAACTCCCCAATAGGCAAACTATCCAAATCCATAGCGAAAACAAAAAGAAACTACAGATACCCCAGCACATTAGACAGAATCATCGACTCCTGCAAATCATTTTCCCTTCCATTCACTCCCGCCAAATTCTACACGTCAAAAATATATAATCCGGGAATAATTCTTAAAGCCACAAACACCTCCCTGTCCCTATACAACAAAAACACAACTTCACCTATAACATACCACCAGCTGTTCCACTCTATTAAAAACTACCTACACGATCACAAATTCATTTACACAGACGGCTCAAAAACAAATGACACTGTAGGCTACAGTGTAACCAACAATACTGACATAATCAAATATGGCCTCCTTCCCCAGTACTCCTCCGTAATCTCTAGTGAGTTAATTGCAATCCATGAAGCTATAAAAATTTGCTCTGGATCACCTGGCAAATATGCTATATGCTCGGACTCCCTTTCCTCAATCAAATCCATTTCAAACATAAACAATTACTCTTACTACCCCAATACAATAAGATCACTTATTACCAAACTCTTTCCCAAAATCAGACTAATTTGGATCCCTAGCCACATAGGTATACAAGGCAATGAGAGAGCAGACACAGCAGCTAAAGAAACACACAAATACCCTCTAATATTTACAGACAACTCCTTAACAAACACTATACCGACAAACTGAACAGTCTTCAAGCACAAACTACCCAATGGTACAAACAGATCTTACTAAACACCCCAACAAACTTTTCTTTCAAAACCACAATCCTCAACAGACAACAACAAATTATAATAAATAGACTACGACTAGGACACACACAACTCACAAACGCCCATTATATGAATAGTTCCCTAACAAGTATCTGCCCCTTTTGCAACACCTCAGCGATAGACATCCAACACATTTTAATAGACTGCACTGCACTTTCACATATTAAAACAATTTGCTTTTCCAATGATAACCCAATCCATCTCCTTTCGAATCCAACAGCAGCAAACTCCAATAAAATCATATACTTTCTACATAAAACGAATCTCATTAATAACATTTAATTTATAACATATTCCATACACATCTCTTTTGTTAATACACTGTAGAGCGGTAGGCCTCAGCAGCCAATGCTCATTAACCTTTTGTTAACTTTTAGTTTATAACTAAAGTTAGCTTTAAAAAAATAAATAAATAAATAAAAAAAATGCAAACAAAAAAAATAAATAGATAAAGAATAAACAATTACATAAAAATTTTAAACCATTGTCCGTATTTTTTTCCATTTTATTGTTGCGCCTTGCATAGTTCCGCTGCCGCCGCGGCAAATAATTGTCTACATATATGTATATGTATACATATACATCAGCGCTCGGCACGATCGCAATCAAGCTAAAAGCGCATTTGTGTGAGTGAGTAACGGAGCAAAAACGACGTCGTGAGTTCCGTCTGTGTGAAGTTCACACTATACGTGTGCTGGCAGCGCTGCCGACAGAGGTTTTGCCAAACCCATGGGGTTGCGACGCGCCGACTACTGATATACATACATAAGAGCTTTAACATCGCCGGCAGCGCAACCCAACGAATATTGTGTTGGAACAAAGTGTCAGGTGTTCCATTTCCACCATTCCGATTTCATTATTCAGCTCGTTTATAATTAATATTTTTTTTTATTAATTAAGATTAATTAATTAATTAATCCTAAAGATTTTTTAAAAGTTTTTGCACTCGAATAAATATCCGCAATCGTCCAAAGTACTCCATCTATGTACATCCCTTGCATTTATTGTTTTATTATTAAACACGAAAATAACAAAACTCTGAATTTCGGTTCAGCATTTATTTTATTTGGTCTAATAAATTTCGATTCTCGTCGCATCTGCTCCAATTACAACTATTTCCACTCCATATATTTTTTTTTTGGTCACTGGTACTAAGATAAATTAAAAATTTCAGTTCTCGTCGCATTTACTTCAAATAAATTTGTCCATTTTTTATTTACTTGCAATTCGCTACTCGGATCGACTTTACCGTCTCACATTTCTACATTTTTAACTTAGTTGACGGTACTGAGATCCTTTAATTCCACCAACTGACTTCTACCATCCGAATTCTACGGCATATTCTTGAAATCCATATTTGTTTTGATTTTACCGTCTCATATTTCTACTTCTTCGAGTGAGTTGACGGTACGTAGATCAAATAACTTCTACCATCCGAATTCTACAGCATATTCTTGCGAACATCCTTTATTTTGGGAATTCTGCTCAATCCAGCAGCTTCATTCACCTAATTAGTTGGTCACTCCTGCCTAGTCTCAATAGAATATAAATATGTCTGAAGGACAGGAGTCAATTCCCCAAGACGCGAAACTGAAAAGGGAGGGAGCTCAGTAAGCGCCTTCAAGAGACGGAAGTCAAAGGCGGGAACCAAGTCCAAGAGACACAGCGGCCGGACCCTCAAGTAATTTGAGATCCAGAGCCAAGAGCCCTCTAGATGGTCCTTTGCTGGAGTTTATAGCAACTAGCGACCGTCTCAGTAAATTTGAAAGTCAGATTTTTGAGGCATCTACTTCCGAGCCCAGTTCGTTCACATTAAATATCCGTCTAGAACAGATCCAGTCCCTATGGGAAAAGGTTGAACGGGAGTATGAGAGTTTCCAAAGCAGCTCTTCACGAGGGAAGTAGCGGAAATCTTCCGCTTTTTCAAAACAAATACGTGCACTGCTATGCGGTGTACGAAAGATGTGCTTCCAAGCTGAACGAAGACATCGACCGTGTGTCCGTCTCCAACTCACAGGCAAGAGCAGCTCCGCCGACAGAGACATTCTCGAGGGGCTGCAATCTTCCGCCATGCGATACAGAAAACTTCGACGGACATTATCTGCGCTGGTCCACTGTTCGTTACCTGTTTACGGCCATTTATGTGAACAATTCGAGATTAACTCCAGTGGAAAAGCTTTTCCACTTAAACGCCAAAACTAGCGGCGAAGCTCACGCCATTGTTACGAAGTCTCCGCTGACTAATGATGGGTTCCAATCCGCGTGGTCAGCGCTTCAAGATCGCTTTGAGAATAAGCAACTGTTGGTAAACAGCCAACTAAAAATCCTGTTTAGTCTTCCGACCATAGGCAGTGAGTCAGGCACGGCCTTAAAATACCTTCAGAGCACAATCCAAGGGTGCTTGATAGCCCTGGAACATTCGCAACTTTCCACGGAAAATTGGGACTGCCTCTTAATTTTCCTATACTCCTCCAAGTTGCCGAAGGTCACTCTCTCATTATGGGAGCAGTCCTTGAGCAACAAGTCCGCAATCCCTGCCTGGGAAGAGATGAACTCTTTTCTCGAGGAACGATATCGCACGTTGGAAGCGATTGAGGATGCCCGACCCAATACCTCCGGTACACAGCATTCCAAGAAGGTCAGAAGTGCACAGCCAAGAAGGGGAAATACCTTCGAGACGCAAGTCGGACAACGCGCCCGGTTTTGTGATCTCTGCTCCAAAGAGCCTCATCCAGTTCGGCTTTGTCCTCGCTTTCTCCAGATGACTCAACCTCATAGAGCATCGTATATTAAGCAAAAGAGATTGTGGCTTAATTGCTTTGCTAGGGGACATAACCTTCGAGAACGCACGAGCAGGCATAGTTGTTTTACATGCAAGGGACGGCATAATAAGTTGCTGCATAAAGACAACCCGTCTAATTCTATTAGCACAGCGCAGGCTCACACTCCTGAACAGCCCAACTCGAACAATTCGGTTCATTTCGCATTTCAGTTTTCCAGCCCGTGCCCTGATAGATTCAGGCCCCGAAGGCACCTTCATTTCCGAGAGGCTTGCCAACCGTATCAAGCTTTTATTTCAAGCCGTGAAAACAAGAGTCACGAGGCTGAACCAAGCCAATTCCGGTGTCTCGGAGAGGATGTGTCATTTCCAGATGGGCACTGTGGCCAAGCCAATGCTCAAGATCGACACGACTGCGTTTGTGCTGCCGAACCTGGCCGGCAATTTTCCGACAAGCACAATCGATCGCAGCATTCTTGATAGGCTGCCAAATATGCCATTGGCAGATCCGTCGTTTTTCCAGCCCTCTCAGATCGACCTTCTAATAGGTGCCGATATTCTTCCGTCTGTCCTGCTGTCAGGATGGAGGCCAAACATATGTGGGTAATAGGGCAAGAGATCATTTTCGGGTGGATTTTAACCGGCCCAGTGTCTTCAATTACTCGTACGGTTTCGTCTTTTACCACACAGGTATCCATAGAGTCCGAACCAACTTTGGACTGATTCCACTATTGTGCTGGCATGTTTAAACAAGCCACCATGTCAGTGGACAACCTTCGTCGCAAATAAAGTAACTAAAATCGTTCAAAATAAAGATGGCAACCAGTGGTCTCATGTGCGTTCCGAGGACAACCCAGGAGATCTAGCCAGTCGTGGAGTAGCGGCTGAAGAGCTGGCTACCATTGAGCTGTGGTGGCATGGGCCTTCCTGGCTAACTCAGCAACAAGACACCTGGCCTGCGCCTTACGAACCAGTTTCTGACATCGACATCGAGAAGCTACCTACGTTGTCATGTAGCATGCACGGAGCAGGATATTCTTGAGTGGTTCTCCAAACTCGACAAGGCATTACGAGTTTTCGCCTATGTTCAGCGCTTCATCCAACGCTCGCGAAAACGACCTATTCCATGAGAGCTGCAGCAATCCAACACAGAGATTTCCATAGCTAAGCGGCTCCTAATTTGCATGACTCAACGCAGATACTTTGCGCTTGAATATGCCTGCCTGAACCAATGCGGCCAGATCCAGCATCCAGTTCTATTAAAAACATGAATCCCTTCCTTGATCCTCACGGCCTCATCAGCGCGTGTGGTCTGATGACGGCCTCGTAAGTCGTCCAATATGATGAACGGCATCCGATCTTTCTTCCATACAAGTGTCAGTTGGCGCGTCTCCTTGTATCCTTTACGTATCGCATATCTCTGCACGGCGGAAGCTACAGACTCAACTCATGGCGAATTACCTAGAGAAAGAACGTTCTTTTCGCGTCCCTTTACGTATACGGGCATGGATTATGCCGGACCGTTCGATATAAAGAATTACACCGGAAGAGCCTGCCTCATTAAAAAGGGCTATGTGTTGGTGTTTGTATGTTTCTGTACGAAGGCCATCCATTTAGAGCCTACGTCTGACCTCACAACAGAGAAATTTCTCGCTGCATTCGCTCGATTCGCTCGATTCGGACAATGGGAAGACCTTTGTTGGTGCGGCCGCAGTGCTGTCTCGTGAATTTCTTCAATCTGTCAAGAACTCTGTGACGAACGCTTATAGTCACCAGCAACTCCATTGGCAGTTCATACCCCCAGGAGCTCCGCACATGGTAGGTTTGTGGGAAGCTGGAGTTAAAAGCTTCAAGACGCTGTTTTATAAATCCACAGCCACTCGCAAGTACATGTTTGAGGAATATTCCACGCTGCTGGCCAAGATTGAGGCCTGTCTGAATTCGCGTCTACTCGCCCCGATGTCCGAAGACCCCACAGACTTGTTAGCACTCACGCCAGGTAATTTTCTCGTGGGTGGACCCCTTCTCGCCACTGTCGAACCCGAAATAAAGGGTGCGTCCACTTCGATTATCAACCGGTGGCAGCACCTTAAGGCTCTTCATCAACAATTCCGCCTGATATGGAAGTTAGAGTACCTCAAAGAGCTCCATAAGCGAAAAAAGTGGCAAGTCCCCGCAAGAAATCTTAATGTGGGCGAGATGGTTACAATCAAGGACGACAATCTGCCATCCAATGAGTGGCGGCTCGGCAGGATTGATTCAGTGTTTCCCGGACCCGATGGTCATGTCTGAGTGGTGAATATTTGCACTGCTCGGGGGATCGTTAAGCGCCCTGTCGCAAAAGTCGTATTTCTTCTAGGGGCGACCTCCGAAAAACCTCAATAGCCAGCCGTATCCCCACTCCGTAGTTTGTTTTTTTTTTCGCTAGTTCTAAGTCATAGTTTCGACTCCATGCTAATTCTTTCTTCTGTATCCTACTCCAGATTATAAACAATGTTCCCACGTCTACGTAGCGCCGTCGAAATGGAGAGCTGGCGAACACGAGGTATAAACTCCTACCGTTGCCGAGTCTGCCACGGAGTCCACCCTCTACGGAAGTGCCGCAGATTCCTGCGGCTAAGCATCGAAAAGAGGCTCCGAGCTGTCCTCGCGAATCGCTATTGCGCTAACTGCTTGGCTCACGAGCATTCAGATGGAGCGTGTCGCCGTGGCGATAGGTGCAAGATTTGCAACGGAGAGTACCACACACTCTTGCATATGTAAGAGCAACCGATGCTTGGACGCCGTTCGCATCAGCTGACGCGTCCCTCTCATCGTGCGAATGCCGCTTGTCGGCACTCTTCGGCCTCTCCTCATCACTCTTCGGCCTCTCCTCGGCACTCTCTGGCCTCTCCGCGGCACTCGTCGGCCTCTCCACAAACCGCGGCATTCGCCACGCAAGGCGCTGCCGGAGTTCCGACAGGGCCTTCCTTCGCTGGCCACTTTGCTGCAGCGACACAGCGTTAATCTCCTCCCGACCGCGCTGGTGCGGATTGACACCGGGATGCGAGTGTTCGACACAGCGGCGCTCATCGACCCTTGCACGATAGACGTGGGTGGTAAACAAATCTGTTCAGCCACCGTCGGCTCGAAAACAAACGCCCCTCGGTTCGACCTCGTTTTCAAAGTTGAGCCACACGTGCGCATCTGCACTCCAATCCGACAGCTGGACGAAACTGTGCGGGCCTACTTCAAAGACATCACCTTAGCTGATGAACGTTTCTACCTTCCGGCTACGATCTCTGAAATGCTGGGCGCGGACGTGTACCCAATGGTGATTCAGCCGGGTTTTTTGAAGGGGCAGGATGGATTGCCGGTGGCCCATAGCACCGTATTTGGATGGGTCCTGTCTGGGGCCTGTCTCACGCCACAAAGAGGAGCAGACACTTTTGCAACCCGAGTGATTGCAAGGGGAGCGGAATGTTCAGGTCAGGAGCTTACTTTCCCCCCCGCGACCACGAAGCTCTCTGCTTCTCCAAAGCTCCTCCGCTCGCGCTCTCGCTCTCGCTCTCCAAGCGGATGCTTCGGCTCTGGCCGATCTTCGCGTCGCTAGGCGAAGTTCCGGCCGCTCGCGCACTCCGATTTTTATCTCCCGCTCCCGCTTTAATTCTAAGACTGAAGCCCAATAAATCGGACAGAGTCCACGCACATTATTACTGAAATTTCCCCGACGCCCCCGGCCTTCTTTTTCTGGTGGTCTCTTTTTTCTTGTGTCATATTGAATATTATTTTGGAGCGCTATCTTTTTGAGTGCTGTGTGAAGCCATTCGCTACGGAAAAGTCCCCCCTAGCCGAACAAATGGCAACCATTTATCTATTATAAGCCTTTATCGATCATAGCCACAAATCAATTACTCATACAATGAGGAATGAAGAAGATGAAAACTGCAAGCAAATACTAGGCGATACGATTCGAAACTTTGCCTTAGATCTAATACTTAATACATCAAAAGAGATCCTAAAAATTAAAATCACAAATCTAGAGTCAAAATTGGGAAACCTTATCCCATAATACAGAACAAAAAAAGGGTTAATAGATAATAAAAGCCCTAGGGTCAAATATTAAACAATCTCTGGAAATATGGATAATTCAGACGCTGTAGCAATTTTTAAAGAATTAAGTTCAATGAAATCAATGCAAAACAACCTAAACACAGAAATCAAAATAATCTAAATCATGAGATCATGCTTCGCTTTTCAAATTTATCGCAGCTTATAATATAAAGCAATTCTTCAACATTATACAATATAAGGAAATAGATAATGAAAACAGTAACGTACACACACTTATAATATAAGGCAATTCTTTAACATTGTACAATATAAGGAAATAGATAATGAAAACAGTAACGTACACACACTTCAATATTTAAATATAATATTATTTGATATAGACACTATAAGTAACTTAATCGACAAACATTGCAGAAAGTAAGGTTTTTGCAAGAGCAATATCATTTTATTCATTTTTGATACAAACGAAATGAAGAAAGTCCAGTGCACTGGACAGCTGTTTGTAAACAAATATTCAAAAAAAAATATTTAAAATATTAATAAATATGGCATTAAAATGTCCTTTGTGGGTTAAATTCCATATTACGGGCTTCGCCTTGACGGCCCCTATCAATGCCACTTTTCCTTCAACTTTCCCTCCATTAGGGGCGTAAGAAAAAATCAAATGAATTATTGTTACACCCCGAGATCAGCTGTTTACTTTCTTGATCTGGCAATGCCATTCAATTTGAACAGGCATCATTTTCGTCGTCAAAGTACCGGCAAAATCGAAGAGGCACAATTTCTTCTTCTTCCTTTTTTTACACCGTTTTTATACCCTTGCAGGGTATTATAATTTCAGTCAGAAGTTTGCAACGCAGTGAAGGAGACGTTTCCGACCCTATAAAGTATATATATTCTTGATCAGCATCAACAGCCGAGTCGATCTAGCCATGTCCGTCTGTCCGTCTTTCTGTCTGTCCGTCTGTCCGTCTGTCTGTCTGTCTGTTTCTACGCAAACTAGTCCCTCAGTTTTGAAGCTATCTGAATGAAACTTTGCATATAGTCTTCTATATGCTCTCACTGCTATATATGTCGGAACGGGCCGGATCGGACGACTATATCATATAGCTGCCATACAAATGTTCGATATATTTGTAGAAAAAAAATTATAACTTTGCTGTTTTTCAACATTTTTGCACCATTTTTCAGATATGGCCATTTTATACTATTTCAGAATTTTGGTAAAAATTTTATGAAAATCGGACGACTATATGATGTAGCTGCCATAGGAACGGTCGAGAAATAAATAGGGAAAAAAATTATAGTTTCGTTGTTTTTCAACGTATGTTTATCTACTCTAAGATATAAGCTTTTTTTATTATTCTAGAATTATGGTATAAATTTCATAAAAATCGGACAACTATATCATATAGCCGCCATATAAACCGATCGGTAGATGTAGAGAAAATGTAAAACTGGAAATGTAAAACTGTAACTGTCAAACTGTAAACATAATAAGTATAGGTAAAATGTAATGAAACTCTGTTTTGTGAGTGTTTTCAGCATTTAAATCTATAATATAAACCGCAAAACCAATCTGCAAGGGTATACAAACTTCGGCGCGCCGAAGTTAGCTTCCTTTCTTGTTTTTATATGGAATATGGCCGCTGTAACACGTGTTACAGCGGATTTTCGTCGTCAGAGTACTAGGCTTAAGGTGGTAAGTTGAACTGTGTAAATGATGTGGATTTGAGGATAAATTAACCACTCTGCCATAGTCCCTGATCAAGACCAATCCAGAATTCCCAGGATAGTTCACCAACACTTTGATCTAAGGATTTCTGAAGAAGACCGACACTACCATCGAATCGCTGCAGAATTACTATCCAATCGGGACCTGCGGTGGGAATATTCTCAGATATTGTCTGTCTTTGTCCCCGATTTTAATTAAATTTAAAGTGATTATTTACAAGATTTTGTTCTGAGGCTTAAGTTGTAATATAATTATATAAGTATAGGTATTGTGAGTAGAAGCTAGAGTAAGTATGCTATTAAATTAGGTGGTACAGGTTTGTGGCTTTTAGGAAATCTATTGTTTTATTTAAGTTTTTGTAGGAAGTTATTTTCTCTATTGTATTATCAAGGTGGTTGATTCTTTCATTATCGTAGAGTGGGCAATCTATAAAAATGTGACAAATAGTAAGGGGTATGTTGCAGTTGGGGCAGAGGGTTGGTGGGGATTTGTTAAGGATGTAGTGGTGGGTTAAGTTGGTGTGTCCGAGTCCGATTCTGCTGAATTTTTTGAAGTCTGTGCGTGATGTGTTTTTTACTATCTCAGGGGTAGCTTTTTCTCGGCAGATTATTTTTTTGTAAGGGGATGCTTTTGTAAGTGTTTTGTAGTCTAGAGTTTGTAAGTTTTGATTGATATATTAGCTTACATTTGATGGGTTGTAATTGCATTCTGTGATAAGAGGGAAGTTGTGGGTGTTTTAAGCTGTTGTGTCTGCAAGGTCATTACCTTTTATACCGCAGTGTCCGGGTATCCAAAGCAGGGTCAGTTTGTCAGTTTTGTATTTGCCTACTATGTTTCGTATTTCGCTTGTGTAATAGTTTTGGTTGTTGGTGTTGTTAATTGCTTTTAAGGAGAAGAGGGAATCAGTGCATATAACGTATTTTCCTCTATTTTGTTTGGCGTCTATGCATGCGGCAAGGATTGCTGCAATTTCAGCTGTGAAAATGGAAGAGAATTCAGGGAGTAGTTTGTGCAGAATTATTTGATTATCTGTGCTGACGCTATATGATACGCTTTTTGGTGATTTTGAGCCGTCGGTATAAAGAAATTTACGGTTTTTCATTTGATTAACGATTTCTTTAAAATGTTGTTGATAGGCAATCGGGGTTGTGTTTGTTTTGTTGGTTGAATTTAAGGAGGTATTAGTGTTTGTTTGGCTGCCAAGCCAGTGTGGAGTTTTTTCTTTTTTGGTCGTTATGGGGGTCAATGTTATGTTGAATTGGTTGCAGAGTTTAATAGTGTTATAGAGGGAGGAGGGGATTTTTGGAATCTTCTTGGTTTTAGTTAGATTTTTATACATTTTTTCGATAGGTGAGTGTTTAGAATTTAAAATTATTTTGAAGTTTTTTTGGGTGGGGAGGACTTGGGGGCATTGCCATATAAATGTATTCCATAATCGATTTTGGACATCAATATTGCTTTTACCACATAAAGGATAGTGGTAACGTTGCATTCAAACTTGTTACTGGATATGCATTTTATTTTGTTAAGTCTTTTTGATAGTTGTAAAGCTAAGTTTTCAATGTGATTGTTCCATTTGTATTTCTTATTAATTGTTATTCCTAGGATTTTTAAGGTGTCTACATTTTGTAGTGTTATATTAGATAAGCAGAAGGCAAAGTTGCAGTTTCTTTTCCTGCATACATGCAAATGTTTACATTTGGTGTCTGAGAGTTTGGATCCTGAGTAGTCACACCATATAAGGATTTCCCTAAATAGTGGATTTAAGTTGAGATTAGTTATTTTTTTACTAAGCTTGTATATTATAGTGTAGTCGTCTGCATAGGCAGTGAATTGACAATTCTTTTGTTTGGCTATTATTTGGTTTAATTTATTGTAGGCTATAACAAACAGGATAACCGACAAGGGTGAACCTTGGGGTATACCGTTGTCTAAGGGTTGTGAGGTCGAGTATACCTTATTGGCAAGAACTGATATTTTTCTATTGGTAAGAAAGTTAAATATATATTTGGCTATTTTTGGTCCTATTTTCCAATCTTTGAGTTCGTCCATGATGCTGTGGATGCCTACCCTGTCAAAGGCTTTGGCAAAGTCTAAAGAAATGATAGAGGCATGATTTTTTGTTGACAGGGAGGAGGTTATCTGACGAATTGACGGCTGTTTAATAGCTTGCCATTTGAAGCTAGCTACCAAAGCCGTTTAGATATGATTTTATCCATGACTTTTGCTATGCATGGGTTGAGGGAGATAAGGCGATAAGAGTCAATGGAGATTTTGTCCATATTTGGTTTGGGTATAGGTATGACAGTGCTCACTTTAAACTGCTGGGGGATATGTGAGTTAAGGATGTTATTAAAAAGGTTGAGAAGTCTTTTCATTAGGTTTGGAGGTAGGTTTTTTATTATTGGATAGCTAGTACGATCTCGTCCCGGAGTCGTGCCTTTAAGTTGATTAATGGAAGCTAGCATTTCGATCATGGTGATATCTTTTTTTTTGAATACTAAGGGCAATAGTATATGGGATGTGTGAGAAGTCGTGGGTTGAATTTGATTTTTGTTGAATGAAGGTTGGGGAAAAATTGTTGTCGAGTGTTGAGTTAGACCAATGGGTACTAAGTGTGTTGGTTATTTCATTATTATCAAGTATGTTTTGTGTGGGGCTATTGGGGTCAGTAAGGCAATGAATGTTGTGTCGTGTTTTTAAACCGCAGAAGCGGTTTATGTTTGACCATATTTTGAGGGTGGCGGACTTTAGACTTATTTCAGCTATAAAGAACAGATGTTCGTTTCCTAATTTTTATTTCCCGTTTAAGTTTGGCGTTTGATTTTTTGTATGCAAGTATGTTTGGCATGTCAATGTTTCTGTTTAGAGTAAGCCAACATAAGTTTTTTTCGTTTTTGAGTTTTTGAAGGGTTTCGTCCCACCATGAAAAAATTTTCTTTGTTTTAAATGTATGTGATTCGGGAATGGTTTCATTGGCTGCTTGAATAAATTTTAGTTATGTTGGCTGTTTCTTTGTTTGTGTTTGAGCTGGGAGATCTTTCCTTAGATAACTTTTCTGAAATCTCTTGAAAATGGGGCCAATTAGCTTTTTTAAGGTTGAATCTGGGTCTTTCAACAGGTCAGGTGATGTTCTGTTCAAACAAGTCGATATGAATAAGATAGTGATCACTACCCGATAGGGAGTTATCTGTGTACCATTTGGAGCTAAGGGAGAGTAAGGGTGATGCGATGGAGAGGTCTATGTGGGTGAAGGTATGGTGAGTGGAAAAATGAGTTGGTGATCCGTTGTTAAGGGGGTCTTCTCATTCAAAAGCCGTTTTTTGGACCCTTTTTAAAAAAATTCTTATTTGAAAACGCAAAGAATAATTGAAAACTTTTTTTATTTATTGTATTCAAAAATGTTCAAAGTAACTAAAAAAGTTGTTCTTGCCTCGATACGAGGGTTGTTCAAAGAGTAATGAGACTTCAAACTTGGTGGTCGAAAAAAAAGGTGTCGTCCTGGCGGCCACGATTCAGGGTCTCCAGAGCGTCCGAAATGAAAAATAAAAACGGGGTTATAATCAGAATAGATGTCATTTTCGGCTGACGGAACAGATTTTTTTTTTAAATTTTTAAAACAAAATGGCGGCCATTCAAAAAAAAAAATTCGATTTCGGGCGTTTTTTTTGTAGTTTAGTGTAAAAAAAAAATAGAAAAAAAAATTTAAAAAAAAAATCTGTTCCGTCAGCCGAAAATGGTGACAATTCTGCGTCGATTCCACTTTGTTTCATGAAAATCGGTTCAGTTGAACTGGAGATATCATGGCCGCCAGTTCGAAAAACGTGGTTTCGAGATAAACGCGTTTGAAGTTTGAAAAAAGCTCATTTTGCATAGATCTTGCTTCACAAAAAAGGCTATATCTTCTAAAGTATTTCGAATTTCCAAAAATCCTTTTGGGGACATATACACACCATCCCAAGCTATAAATAAATGCAAAAAAAAAAATCGAAAAAAAAGTTGCCCAATGAGAAGACCCCCTTAAGTGTTATTAGTGAAGATTGGTTAATAAATTTAAATATTATGTTGCCTCTAGTATTGTTGGTCTGTGAGCCCCAACTTCTATGACAACTGTTAAAGTCTCCTGTAATTAGAAAGGGTCGTATACTGTCGTAGATGTTTCTGAGGTTTTGTATTTTAAAGGATTTGCTGGGTGGTATGTACGATGAGATAATGGTGAATTTGATTTTGGAGTGAATTTTTACTGCTATTGTGTCAAAGTCGAGTGCATTAGTCGGTACGATTTGTTGTTGTATTGAGTTGTGGATTAGAAGTGCTACACCTCCATATCCGTTTATAGCCGTATTTTCGTGGTAAAAGGTATAGTTAATTGGGATAGGAATGTTTTGAGTGGAGTGTAGGTGGGTTTCTTGTAATGATATTATATTTGGGTTGTGGTTTTTGATAAGGATTTGCAACTGGCTATAATTGTTAATATACCCGTTTAAGTTCTATTGGAGGACTTTTAGCATTGTTAAAATTAAGTTTTTGTTTGTAGTGCTATATGGTATTTTCTTGTATGTAGGCTAAGGTTAAATGCTGACGCTATCGCTATTAAGTAAAAGGTAAGTGATTTTGTTTTTTTTCTTGGGTTTTTGTTCATTTTTTTCCTTCGATTTAAGGGGCTTGGCGAGTGTGTTTTGTTTTTTTTGAGTAAATTTTGAGTTTGAGTTCTTCTGATAGGGATGAGCTGAGTGTTGATGTTGCATTTGATGTTGAGGCTCATGCGGGTGTGGTGTCCATGGGTACTTCGAGATCGTCGTATGATGTTGCTTTTCTTTGTTGTGGTTGGGCAGGTGTGTTATTTTTGGATGGTTTGACTGCAGTTTGGTGATCGGAGGAGCAAGATGGTGGTTTTGTGGGTATTGTTGCATTTTTGGTTGGTTGTTCTGCTAATGTGGTAGAGTATAGTGCTGGTTGGTGTATGTGTCGGGTGTAGTATATTTTGACGGCTGTAACAGTAACGTACACACACTTCAATATTTAAATATAATATTATTTGATATAGACACTATAAGTAACTTAATCGACAAACATTGCAGAAAGTAAGGTTTTTGCAAGAGCAATATCATTTTATTCATTTTTGATACAAACGAAATGAAGAAAGTCCAGTGCACTGGACAGCTGTTTGTAAACAAATATTCAAAAAAAAATATTTAAAATATTAATAAATATGGCATTAAAATGTCCTTTGTGGGTTAAATTCCATATTACGGGCTTCGCCTTGACGGCCCCTATCAATGCCACTTTTCCTTCAACTTTCCCTCCATTAGGGGCGTAAGAAAAAATCAAATGAATTATTGTTACACCCCGAGATCAGCTGTTTACTTTCTTGATCTGGCAATGCCATTCAATTTGAACAGGCATCATTTTCGTCGTCAAAGTACCGGCAAAATCGAAGAGGCACAATTTCTTCTTCTTCCTTTTTTTACACCGTTTTTATACCCTTGCAGGGTATTATAATTTCAGTCAGAAGTTTGCAACGCAGTGAAGGAGACGTTTCCGACCCTATAAAGTATATATATTCTTGATCAGCATCAACAGCCGAGTCGATCTAGCCATGTCCGTCTGTCCGTCTTTCTGTCTGTCCGTCTGTCCGTCTGTCTGTCTGTCTGTTTCTACGCAAACTAGTCCCTCAGTTTTGAAGCTATCTGAATGAAACTTTGCATATAGTCTTCTATATGCTCTCACTGCTATATATGTCGGAACGGGCCGGATCGGACGACTATATCATATAGCTGCCATACAAATGTTCGATATATTTGTAGAAAAAAAATTATAACTTTGCTGTTTTTCAACATTTTTGCACCATTTTTCAGATATGGCCATTTTATACTATTTCAGAATTTTGGTAAAAATTTTATGAAAATCGGACGACTATATGATGTAGCTGCCATAGGAACGGTCGAGAAATAAATAGGGAAAAAAATTATAGTTTCGTTGTTTTTCAACGTATGTTTATCTACTCTAAGATATAAGCTTTTTTTATTATTCTAGAATTATGGTATAAATTTCATAAAAATCGGACAACTATATCATATAGCCGCCATATAAACCGATCGGTAGATGTAGAGAAAATGTAAAACTGGAAATGTAAAACTGTAACTGTCAAACTGTAAACATAATAAGTATAGGTAAAATGTAATGAAACTCTGTTTTGTGAGTGTTTTCAGCATTTAAATCTATAATATAAACCTCAAAACCAATCTGCAAGGGTATACAAACTTCAGAGTACTAGGCTTAAGGTGGTAAGTTGAACTGTGTAAATGATGTGGATTTGAGGATAAATTAACCACTCTGCCATAGTCCCTGATCAAGACCAATCCAGAATTCCCAGGATAGTTCACCAACACTTTGATCTAAGGATTTCTGAAGAAGACCGACACTACCATCGAATCGCTGCAGAATTACTATCCAATCGGGACCTGCGGTGGGAATATTCTCAGATATTGTCTGTCTTTGTCCCCGATTTTAATTAAATTTAAAGTGATTATTTACAAGATTTTGTTCTGAGGCTTAAGTTGTAATATAATTATATAAGTATAGGTATTGTGAGTAGAAGCTAGAGTAAGTATGCTATTAAATTAGGTGGTACAGGTTTGTGGCTTTTAGGAAATCTATTGTTTTATTTAAGTTTTTGTAGGAAGTTATTTTCTCTATTGTATTATCAAGGTGGTTGATTCTTTCATTATCGTAGAGTGGGCAATCTATAAAAATGTGACAAATAGTAAGGGGTATGTTGCAGTTGGGGCAGAGGGTTGGTGGGGATTTGTTAAGGATGTAGTGGTGGGTTAAGTTGGTGTGTCCGAGTCCGATTCTGCTGAATTTTTTGAAGTCTGTGCGTGATGTGTTTTTTACTATCTCAGGGGTAGCTTTTTCGTGGCAGATTATTTTTTTGTAAGGGGATGCTTTTGTAAGTGTTTTGTAGTCTAGAGTTTGTAAGTTTTGATTGATATATTTGCTTACATTTGATGGGTTGTAATTGCATTCTGTGATAAGAGGGAAGTTGTGGGTGTTTTAAGCTGTTGTGTCTGCAAGGTCATTACCTTTTATACCGCAGTGTCCGGGTATCCAAAGCAGGGTCAGTTTGTCAGTTTTGTATTTGCCTACTATGTTTCGAATTTCGCTTGTGTAATAGTTTTGGTTGTTGGTGTTGTTAATTGCTTTTAAGGAGAAGAGGGAATCAGTGCATATAACGTATTTTCCTCTATTTTGTTTGGCGTCTATGCAAGCGGCAAGGATTGCTGCAATTTCAGCTGTGAAAATGGAAGAGAATTCAGGGAGTAGTTTGTGCAGAATTATTTGATTATCTGTGCTGACGCTATATGATACGCTTTTTGGTGATTTTGAGCCGTCGGTATAAAGAAATTTACGGTTTTTCATTTGATTAACGATTTCTTTAAAATGTTGTTGATAGGCAATCGGGGTTGTGTTTGTTTTGTTGGTTGAATTTAAGGAGGTATTAGTGTTTGTTTGGCTGCCAAGCCAGTGTGGAGTTTTTTCTTTTTTGGTCGTTATGGGGGTCAATGTTATGTTGAATTGGTTGCAGAGTTTAATAGTGTTATAGAGGGAGGAGGGGATTTTTGGAATCTTCTTGGTTTTAGTTAGATTTTTATACATTTTTTCGATAGGTGAGTGTTTAGAATTTAAAATTATTTTGAAGTTTTTTTGGGTGGGGAGGACTTGGGGGCATTGCCATATAAATGTATTCCATAATCGATTTTGGACATCAATATTGCTTTTACCACTTAAAGGATAGTGGTAACGTTGCATTCAAACTTGTTACTGGATATGCATTTTATTTTGTTAAGTCTTTTTGATAGTTGTAAAGCTAAGTTTTCAATGTGATTGTTCCATTTGTATTTCTTATTAATTGTTATTCCTAGGATTTTTAAGGTGTCTACATTTTGTAGTGTTATATTAGATAAGCAGAAGGCAAAGTTGCAGTTTCTTTTCCTGCATACATGCAAATGTTTACTTTTGGTGTCTGAGAGTTTGGATCCTGAGTAGTCACACCATATAAGGATTTCCCTAAATAGTGGATTTAAGTTGAGATTAGTTATTTTTTTACTAAGCTTGTATATTATAGTGTAGTCGTCTGCATAGGCAGTGAATTGACAATTCTTTTGTTTGGCTATTATTTGGTTTAATTTATTGTAGGCTATAACAAACAGGATAACCGACAAGGGTGAACCTTGGGGTATACCGTTGTCTAAGGGTTGTGAGGTCGAGTATACCTTATTGGCAAGAACATATTTTTCTATTGGTAAGAAAGTTAAATATATATTTGGCTATTTTTGGTCCTATTTTCCAATCTTTGAGTTCGTCCATGATGCTGTGGATGCCTACCCTGTCAAAGGCTTTGGCAAAGTCTAAAGAAATGATAGAGGCATGATTTTTTGTTGACAGGGAGGAGGTTATCTGACGAATTGACGGCTGTCTAATAGCTTGCCATTTGAAGCTAGCTACCAAAGCCGTTTAGATATGATTTTATCCATGACTTTTGCTATGCATGGGTTGAGGGAGATAAGGCGATAAGAGTCAATGGAGATTTTGTCCATATTTGGTTTGGGTATAGGTATGACAGTGCTCACTTTAAACTGCTGGGGGATATGTGAGTTAAGGATGTTATTAAAAAGGTTGAGAAGTCTTTTCATTAGGTTTGGAGGTAGGTTTTTTATTATTGGATAGCTAGTACGATCTCGTCCCGGAGTCGTGCCTTTAAGTTGATTAATGGAAGCTAGCATTTCGATCATGGTGATATCTTTTTTTTTTAATACTAAGGGCAATAGTATATGGGATGTGTGAGAAGTCGTGGGTTGAATTTGATTTTTGTTGAATGAAGGTTGGGGAAAAATTGTTGTCGAGTGTTGAGTTAGACCAATGGGTACTAAGTGTGTTGGTTATTTCATTATTATCAAGTATGTTTTGTGTGGGGCTATTGGGGTCAGTAAGGCAATGAATGTTGTGTCGTGTTTTTAAACCGCAGAAGCGGTTTATGTTTGACCATATTTTGAGGGTGGCGGACTTTAGACTTATTTCAGCTATAAAGAACAGATGTTCGTTTCCTAATTTTTATTTCCCGTTTAAGTTTGGCGTTTGATTTTTTGTATGCAAGTATGTTTGGCATGTCAATGTTTCTGTTTAGAGTAAGCCAACATAAGTTTTTTTCGTTTTTGAGTTTTTGAAGGGTTTCGTCCCACCATGAAAAAATTTTCTTTGTTTTAAATGTATGTGATTCGGGAATGGTTTCATTGGCTGCTTGAATAAATTTTAGTTATGTTGGCTGTTTCTTTGTTTGTGTTTGAGCTGGGAGATCTTTCCTTAGATAACTTTTCTGAAATCTCTTGAAAATGGGGCCAATTAGCTTTTTTAAGGTTGAATCTGGGTCTTTCAACAGGGCAGGTGATGTTCTGTTCAAACAAGTCGATATGAATAAGATAGTGATCACTACCCGATAGGGAGTTATCTGTGTACCATTTGGAGCTAAGGGAGAGTAAGGGTGATGCGATGGAGAGGTCTATGTGGGTGAAGGTATGGTGAGTGGAAAAATGAGTTGGTGATCCGTTGTTAAGGGGGTCTTCTCATTCAAAAGCCGTTTTTTGGACCCTTTTTAAAAAAATTCTTATTTGAAAACGCAAAGAATAATTGAAAACTTTTTTTATTTATTGTATTCAAAAATGTTCAAAGTAACTAAAAAAGTTGTTCTTGCCTCGATACGAGGGTTGTTCAAAGAGTAATGAGACTTCAAACTTGGTGGTCGAAAAAAAAGGTGTCGTCCTGGCGGCCACGATTCAGGGTCTCCAGAGCGTCCGAAATGAAAAATAAAAACGGGGTTATAATCAGAATAGATGTCATTTTCGGCTGACGGAACAGATTTTTTTTTTAAATTTTTAAAACAAAATGGCGGCCATTCAAAAAAAAAAATTCGATTTCCGGCGTTTTTTTTGTAGTTTAGTGTAAAAAAAAAATAGAAAAAAAAATTTAAAAAAAAATCTGTTCCGTCAGCCGAAAATGGTGACAATTCTGCGTCGATTCCACTTTGTTTCATGAAAATCGGTTCAGTTGAACTGGAGATATCATGGCCGCCAGTTCGAAAAACGTGGTTTCGAGATAAACGCGGTTTCTTGTAATGATATTATATTTGGGTTGTGGTTTTTGATAAGCATTTGCAACTGGCTATAATTGTTAATATACCCGTTTAAGTTCTATTGGAGGACTTTTAGCATTGTTAAAATTAAGTTTTTGTTTGTAGTGCTATATGGTATTTTCTTGTATGTAGGCTAAGGTTAAATGCTGACGCTATCGCTATTAAGTAAAAGGTAAGTGATTTTGTTTTTTTTCTTGGGTTTTTGTTCATTTTTTTCCTTCGATTTAAGTGGCTTGGCGAGTGTGTTTTGTTTTTTTTTTGAGTAAATTTTGAGTTTGAGTTCTTCTGATAGGGATGAGCTGAGTGTTGATGTTGCATTTGATGTTGAGGCTCATGCGGGTGTGGTGTCCATGGGTACTTCGAGATCGTCGTATGATGTTGCTTTTCTTTGTTGTGGTTGGGCAGGTGTGTTATTTTTGGATGGTTTGACTGCAGTTTGGTGATCGGAGGAGCAAGATGGTGGTTTTGTGGGTATTGTTGCATTTTTGGTTGGTTGTTCTGCTAATGTGGTAGAGTATAGTGCTGGTTGGTGTATGTGTCGGGTGTAGTATATTTTGACGGCTGTTTTGTGGTCCACTTTTTCTAGGGTTTTGATTGATGTCAACTCTTTTTGCTTTATGAATGCTGGGCATGCTTTATCCATTGGGCTGTGTTTGTTGGTTGGAAGGTCGTATTTGCAGTTTATGCAGAACTTATCGTTGGAACATGTTTCGTCATTGGATGTGTGTTTCTCTGCGGAGCAGTTGTTGCATGGTGTGTTTGATTTGCAAGCTGTTGTGGGGTGACCAAGTCTGAGGCAGTTGCGGCATCTGAGTGGGAGTGGTATGTATGGGCGTATGTTTACCTTTTCATAACCAATCATCAATGTCTCTGGGAGTGTCAGTGATGCGAAGGTTATAATGATGAGTCCGGTTTCTTTTAGTTCGTTTTTATCCATTTTCTTAATGTTTCGTATTTCTGTGACTTTTTGCGATTTGAGTTCTTGCAGTATAATTTCTTCATTGATGTTTCTTGATCATTTGAGTAAATTACTCCCTTGGAATAGTTAAGAGTACTATGCTCACTAACTGATACGGGAAAGTCATGGAAGATGCTTAGCTTTATGAGTTTAATGGCTTGGAGTGTGTCTTTGGTCTTGATTAGTAGACCGCCAATTCTTGTTTTTTTGCACGATTCCACTACACCATTGCATGTATAGTCGATTACTTTTTTGATTAGGAAGGGGCATACATTTTCAAATGTTTTATTGTCTGTTCTGATTATGTTGATGAATTTGGGGCCGGTGTCGCTTGACTTGAAAAGTCTATTTATATCGGGAGGCATTGTTGTTGTTGTAGGGCAGGTGCCCTGCTGAGGTTTTTGTAACTGTTCAGTAGTTGTTTTGTTATTGCTTTTTTTTCGATGTTTGTGCACTTGTACACTTGTTTTTGTTGTAGTTATTGTTTTTAACTGATAAGAGTTGGGTCTGGGGATCACTCGCTAGTCACATGTCTTTACTCCTCAAAGCTTAGAGTGAAACTGAAATTGTGTTTAATTTTGTGAAATTGTGAAAAAAATAAGTTATTCGTTTCCTAACACTTCAATTTTTAACGACAAACGTTAAGGTAGAAAGTTGAACTGTGTAAATTATGTGGAGTTGAGGTTATATTAACCGCTCTACCTATAGTCCAAAATTCCTAGAGCATGACGTTCAAACATCGGGCGCCGCACAAGGTTGCAAACCAGCAACAAGTATACTTATAAGTTATTGCGCTAGTCACACAGGACAAATTCCTTATCCTGTGCAATACAAGAAATTGGAGAGTCTATCTAAATTTTTAAACCAGAAGAAGAGTTAATCTTTATATTAAACGGTAGAAATATACACGTAAAATCAACGATTCCGTCATGAACCACTTTTTGTTTTTTTTTTGTTTTTTATTGCAAGACGTTGATGCACTATGTACAGTACATTTCAAGTGGAACTTGCGACACCAAGCACGATCTTGTTCTGTTAGCAATTAGTAGGCGCGAAGGAAATAAATAGAAAAAAATGCGAGGAAAACTACTACTGGCGTACTGCCGGATTGGTTGCTTGCATGCGTACTAGGTTGGTTAAGATTGAAGTTTTTAGTTTTGGGAGGCTATCAACATTAGATATTATGGTGTACAAATCATTATAATTTGCACAGAGGACTCTAAAGGGTTCATGCAGTTCAAAGGATGTTCTACAGTGGGGCAAAACTAATGGTAAAAAAGATCTAGTGTTTCTTATTGATACGTGAAAATTTAGCTGACCGAGCAAGTCAGTACTTTCCACGTCACCACGGATTAAGTTGTATAAGAATGTAATACCTAGCACGATTAGATAAAGAGGGTAAGTTAATTAGTAAGAGTCTACTAGAGTAAGACGGTAACCTCTGGTTTGCATCCCAGTTTAAACCGCGTAAAGCGAAAAGTAAGAAGTTCTTTTGAACCGATTCTATGCGTTTACTGTGGACGCCATACTGAGGGCTCCAAACGCAGGATCCATATTCTAAGATAGGACGAACAAGTGAAATATATAAAGATTTTGTAACATAGGGGTCATTGAATTCCTTCGACCACCGTTTAATGAAACCAAGCACACCCCTGGATTTATTCACCATGCACGAAATATGATTGATAAAGTCGAGTTTAGGATCCAGACGGACACCTAAATCATCAACTATATTAATTTTTTCCAAAGAGCAGCAATTTAGCGTATAAGTTGCACGGGAGAATGTCATTAGCTTGCATTTAGAGCCATTCAAGTTTAATAAGTTCACGCGGCCCCAAGTTTGAAAATTGTTAAGATCTGTCTGTAAGTCTGTAGCATCGTTATATTGCACACAAAGCTTGACGTCATTAGCGTACATAAGTACTCTGGAGTTGGTCAAAACTTTGGGCAGATCGTTGATAAATAATGTAAACAATAGGGGGGAGTCAACATTAGACAGTTTATTTTTTAGAAAGGACCCTTTGCGACCTGCCATTTAGATAACATGAGATCCAATTAAGAAGATCAATCGGAAATCCCATTAAATCGAGTTTCCGAACTAGAAGAGAATGGTTAAGAGAGTCAAATGCTTTACTGATATTTTGCATACAGATTTGATTTTCTATTTTTGAGGTGGGTCAACTCTTTGGTAAACAAAGCAGTCTTATTTGATGTAGACGGACAGTATAACGGAACACATTCAATAAAAAAGGAATTCATAGCACTGTAAAAAATATCCACGGCTTCGGCCTTGTCAGTGCATATGTATAGATTGGACCAGTTGTAATCAATTATGAAATTATTTATTCTGCTAAAGCTTCTTGGACTTCTTGGGCGGTCTGGATAGTCAGATTTATTTCGTGGAACAGTCCCAATGTCGATAGTCACATCGAAAGTAGGATGATAGGGATCTTCGGGTTGCGTCAGGGGCGCCACCATAGCTAAATTTACTCTTGCCGGATCAGAGACAAAGCAAAGATCAAGCAAGCGCTGTAAGGAATTTCGAACATGGTTGACTTGGGACAGCGAAATGTCAAACAAGCCAGCAACAAAATCATGATGTGTTGTGATAAGAAGTGTATTAGTAGAATTATCAAGAGACCAAATAGCCCCTGGGATGTTAAAATCACCAAGAACTACTAAATGGTCCCTATCCGAAAGTCTTTTGGAGACCAACTGAATATCGGAAAGATGGTTCCAATAAATAGGAAGTTCCGACAATGGAGGAATGTAGGAACATGTAACAAAAATGGAACTACCATTAACTGATAGCTTCACGCAAAGGAATTCAACATTCTTGGATTCCTCGAAAATTATTAATTCGGACGTGAGAGTGGAGTCGACCGCTATAAGGACACCTCCCCCACGTCTGATAGGCCGATCTAGCCGGTATACTGTGAACGCAGCTGGAAAAACTTCGGAGCTCAGAATCTCCGGCTTTAACCAGGTTTCTGTGACCACAATAACTTGGGAAGCAAATGTGACGCTGTCAGAATACAATTTAGGAAGCTTACTGCGTAAGCCTCTTGCATTCTGATAGGAAATACCAAGGGAGTTGGTTAGTTTTTTGGGACGGATTTGACAGGCATAGAAGGCGCATTGGGAAAATCTGGCCTAGGAAGAGTAATTCCTACAGGCCGCTTTTTCTTTTTCTTACCTTCAAATTCTTTGACAACCACATGCTGTGGCCAGGTTTAGGCAGAGCATAGAGTGCCAAAGACTTCGTCAGGAACATTTATCTTGAAAGACAAAATGTTCCTAGGATAAGAAAAATTTAAATTTTTCCATCTTAATTTTTTCTCTATCGACTTTTACTTTGCCTTGGATAAAAGCTATGACATCTTCCGATGTCTGATCAGGGGAAAGCCGCGAACCAAATAACTGTTTTGTTGGTGGAATTGCCGTAAGGGGTTTTGGCACGGCAGAGTGAGCCACCATACCACTTTCGGCCGGTAGTCCGGGCCTGATACCCTGGCAGGGACTTGGATTAGGGCTCTGAGAGGAAAACAGTTGGGACCCCCCAGTGGAGAAAACGGAACTGGGCAAAACGAGGGCACGGTCTCACCCGCAACGCATTCGGATACCGAATCTCGCTCGATCTCAGGATTCTTGTAATTTGTCCCGGGATCGGGGGCAGAGTCGAGAGAGGCTGCTGTTGAGAACCTATCACTGGTGGCTGGGATCCGCCTAGATGCTGCCCACCAGTTGCGTTTTTTTGCGCCTAGGAGACTCATTTAATAGCTTGAGGCTATTAAATTGAGTATCCAGCGCCAAGAGTTTTGCGAAAACTCAATAATAGCTCTTTAAAACCACCCCTGGCTTGCCGCATAAAAGACATCATTTCCCTCTCCACCTCGCGGCAGGCCTCGCAGCAGTAACGTACGCCGATATTTTTGGCCACGTCATCTACTGTCCGTGCAACAACACCAATGCACTTGGCATAAACTATGTTATCACACAGCCAACAGGTGATGGTGAATTCACCGTAAGTAATATTTTTCTTACAATTTTTAGCGAAGCAGACCATATTAAGGGACATTATAAGGACTTACCACTGTACCTCCACTATTTAAGAGAGGGTGCAAGGGATTAAATGCAGCGGAACTAGAAGAGCGGGGGGGGGGGGGCAAAGAGCGGGAGAGTGTGAGATAAGCACTGAGTAGAACCGTTTATAGCTGTCGCGGCAACGCAAACAAACAACAAACGCTAAACGCACAAAAGGGAATGCAAAAAGAGCAAAATGCAAAGCAACCGCAGCAGCCCAAACTAAAATGAAATTTAAATTGATTTAAATAGCACAAAATAGACAAGTAGCATGCACACAACACAAAAGGAAGAATTATTATTATTATGAAGCTAGGGTGGCTCCAACACCAAGAAGGTATAATCTATGTTCCAGAGAAGACCACCCTATCCGTATATGTCCGCTTTTCCTGGACATGAATGTCAATGAGCGGACAGATTTCATTAGAAGAAAATAAATCTGCTCAAATTGCTTTCCTCGAGGGCACCAGGAACGGGACTGTACTAGTGCCCATTCCTGCTTTACGTGCCACAGCCGGCATCATACTCTGCTGCATCGCGACAATCCTACGACTCCCGTTCCAAGACCCTACGCTCCATCTAGTCCACGACCCGCACCCAGTGCGACGACCACTGAAATGTGGAAGTCTGTTTTGCGTCAGGATCCAAAGCTGTCCTGCTAGGCACGCCGATTATTTATATCTGTCATCTTGGCCACAACTTCCAAGCGTGAGCTCTAATCGATTCAGGTTCCGAAGCAACCTTTATTACAGAGAGGCTTTTCAATCGCGTCAAGCTTCCATTCCAGACAGTGCAGACCCAAGTTTCCGGTCTCAACGATACAATTGCCGCTCAAGCCACAAAGCTTTGCAATTTCTCAATTCGCGCTCCCTCCAGAACCGGGCTGCAGTTAAAAACGACTGCTTATGTTCTTCCTCAACTCACTGGAAAACTTCCATCATATCCAGTTCTGAGAGATTTCCGAAAGGAGCTTCCTGATCTCCCCTTAGCAGATCCAACGTTCTTCGAGAGTCCTGAAATCGACGTCCTAATTGGAGCTGACATACTTCCGTCTCTGCTTCTGGGCGGTTCCAAAAGTAACAGTGTCTACAACAGCTGCGGGCGGTTTGTCTGTCTTCTCGACACGAATTGCCGTTTCGTCAAACGGTTCACCGAAAAAATACCTTGTCACTCGCAGTGCTGCTGGCCTGGAGAGCAGACGTACCCGAGGTACGCAGTCCTACCGTTGCCGAGTCTGCAGCGGATCCCATCCGCTCCGGAAATGCCAACAGCGCTGATAAATGGCTCCGTGCGGCTCTCGCCAACCGCTATTGTTCAAACTGCTTGGGCCACGAACATTCCGAGGCCGCAGCGGTGACCGATGCAAGACGTGCAATCAGCACCACCACACTCTTCTGCATCCGCATGACCGTCCAGAGCATCCACTCCGCTCGCAGTATCGGTCACCCCCATACTTCTAGTTTGAACATTATTGACTATAACTCATCTCAATGTCATACTTTTTTAATCCAGATCACTTACGAAGGCTTCACTTCCATACACCGCGATCGCTCTGGAAAGCAGACGTACTCGAGGTACTTAGTCCTACCGTTGCCGAGTCTGCCAAAGCTCATCCGCTATGGAAAATTCGATGTCTTCGTGCGCTCAGTACCGATCAGCTTCGCGCTCAGTGATGCATCCCGATCATGGCATTCGATAACTCCTCATCATCGTACAGCAGGCTCCCGGCCCTCCATGGCACTCATCCGCCTCTCATCGCTGCCGTTCCTACGCCGGTGGCGTTCGCCCTAGTCGTCGCTCCGGCATCAACGTCCTACGGAGCGCTCTGATGCGACTTGAAGCTCCGCCACACCAGAGCGTTGCACGGGTTTATTGCAACCTGAGTTATTGCAAGGGGGAGGAGAACGTTCCCCCTCTGCCCACCTAGCTTCCAAAAGCTCAAGCGCTCCCAGCTTAGCAACGCTCGCCGGCTCTCCGTTCCTCGGAATTTCCAATCGCACGCACCCGTGTTCCCGATCGTCGCTCGCTTCCATACGAGCTTAGGGACGGCTCAGCCGTTCTAATTCACCGTTCTAATTTCCCGCTCTGCCGCTCTCGTGCTGTTAAGCTGGGCTTCTTGGTCGGCAGCGGGCCCTTAGGCTAAGATTAGTGAGTACCCAAACGAATGTCGTCACATTTCGACGCCCAATTTTTGGATTTTTTCTACTTTGTGGGAAAAACTTGTATTGATCCTTTTGCGGAGGATTTCCTGGCCACCCCCCTCCTGAACAAGTTTTGTTCTTTATTTAACATTTTTTTTTTTTTGTTAAAAATGTTTATTTGATTTAAACTAGCTTTCTCTTACCGCTGAGGCAACATAATCTAATTACATATTGAAAACAAAAACAGAAAGATAAAATGCTACCTAAACGATATCCTACATACATATTTACTTTTATATTCTTGTGTATATTGTTTATTATGTTATGTGTTTTATGTTATGTAAATTATGTTATTTGTATTATGTAATGACCCTTTTAGGATGGTCGATTGGATGGCATCTTTTTAATCTTCTTGTTCTGTAAGGTGTCTGGCCAAAGCATTAGGGTGGTTTTCGAGGCGTTGCGCATAGCCGATTGCCTAATCTTGGAGAACGTCTCCGACCATCGGGTTCCTCTCGATGTCCTTGTTTCTGATTCGCAATCTTGATTTGCGCTACCCTAATTTTGTTTCCATATGGGAGATAAAATCGTCTTATATATGGCAACTTTATTATGTAGAGTCTGCTTGTTTTGCGGTGAGAGTAGCCACTCCATTTTCATTGCCTTCTGCAAGACAGAGTGCTTGACCATTGTGGTGGCTTTAAAGTTTTGTGACCTGTAAAGTATGATCCCCAGGTCTATATGCGACTCTTTGTGCGTTTAAGACGTTTTCCGGTTAATTTCTTATTAAACATTGGTATTTATTAACATTTAGTTTGATAAAATCATAACGATATCTTTATTCAAAATGTATTACTTACTTGTTAAAAATGATATAATTTCAATACAATTTTGTTTTTAAATATATTTAAATGTATTGAGGTCAACATAAGTTAATTATTTTATAAATATTTTGTAACCTTAGGAAAATTTACTCGCCCCATGATATTGCGAAAAAAGAAAACTAACGATAAAGAATGGTGGGAATTGTATGATTACTGCGATGATAAATTTTACTCTACAATTTTGTCGTTTCTACCACTTAGTAACTGTAATGATGGAGTTGTTCTATATATATTTAATGATAAATCTTTTCCCACGGCAATGAGCTTTTTAGAAAAAGCTGGGTACGTTTTAAAATGAATTAAGTTGATTAAATTTGTTAATTTTATAATTAATTTATTTTATTAGCATAATAGGAATCTATACTACATCTGTTTATGTGATTTCTAAGATTATTCGTTCCCTTATAACAAACAATCACAGGAGAATAATGTTTGAAGATTTACCATATGTGGATCGAGTTTTAAAATTGTGCAACGACATATATTTAGTGCGTGAAACACAGGAGTATCGACTTGAAGAAGACTTATATGGTAAACTAATATTTTTATATAGATCTCCAGAGACTCTTATAAAATGGACACGATTTAAAGAAGATTTTTCTGAAGACATATCGAGCGCACAACTTAGAAAGAGGCAAAGTCAAATGGGATATTATCATAAAAGTTACAAACATTACTCAGAATCAGATAGTGGATAACCGTAAATGTACTTGTTTCATTATTTTTAATAAATTTAATAAATTTTTTTTTTTTTAATTATTATAAGGTTAAGGAACGGTCAAAGTATTAATTAATGGAAAAACATGGCTTCCAGAGCTGTTTATGTTAGACTATGGTCAGTACAATCTAGTGGTTCTTATAACTCACAGCAAGTGTAGTGAAATATAGGAATAATGCGAGAAACTAATGGCGTTCGTGTTACGAATCACGAGGCTCGGGTGGTAAGTGAAGGTATCAAGGACGCACAATTGTCCAGCTGCCTCTTGTCGGCTACGTGGGGGCGGTGATCTTATCCTTATACCACAGCGTCTGCTCATTCTTTATATTATGGAAAGTAAGTAAATCAAATATAAAGCTAAAAAAAAAGTAAAATATATTAATAAGACATTCGTAATTGCAGACTTGAGGTCTCAGTCGGCTTCGATTTATAAAAATCAAAGTCTCGACTGTAGCTAAAAACAACAAAAAGAACTTGTCAATAGACAAGTAGCAGCTGTGGGGACGATCGTTTCGTTGGCGCTACGCAACTCATCAGACCACTTGCTAACTATTGATAATTTTCTTGGTACTTCAATCTAAGCTTAGACCGGTTGAGAATCGTAAGCTTCGATGTAAAGGCAAAAGCAAACCCAGAAAATCGGCAATAGTTCTTTTTTTTTGTTTTTAACCAGTTGTTTGGCATGCAAGTCAGACTTGCTTTTTTGGGGCTTTTTTGGGGCGAATCTCCGTCGGCTTTTTTTGGGGCGAATCTCGATTTATAAAAATCAAAGCCTCGACTGTAGCTAAAAACAACAAAAAGAACTTGTCAATAGACAAGTAGCCGATGTGGTGACGATCGTTTCGTTGGCACTACCCCACTCATCAGACCACTTGCTTGAGTTTGGTAGCGCCAATATGGTTTATTGTTAAACATAAATTTAGTGTAAGTGGAATAGAATGAAAGTTCGGAGATTCTACCAAAGGCAAAAGCTGATAAAAAGAGCAATGCCGTAAAAGTGAGTGAAGATGATTAGAATATAGAGAAAATTGGGGAAAATTGTTCCTCCTCTTTCGACTCGGCACCGCAAGGAATAAAGCGAGAAAGAACGCCAAGAGGACACAGTGGGCCAGCGTCCAGGAAACAGTGAACAAAAAAAAAAAAGAAGTGATTTTTGTGGTTTTCTTTTTCATCAGGTGCGGAACTCAACGGTGCAGAACTCAACGGAACAAATATATTATATTTATTATTTTATTTATGTTATGTTATTTTATTATTTATTTATGTTTTTATCGAAACAACAAGCGTTTGTTCTTTAAAAAATATAAATAACTACTAAGCCCGGCGAACTCCGTTACGCCACCTTCGGCAAATTATCCGTTTAATTGAAGTGTTCTTTGGTAAACCACATTTTTTGTGATGTATTGTGGTTAATGGAATTATCTAGGGACCAAATAGCCCAATCAACAAGAACTACTAACTAAATGGTCCCTATCCGAAAGTCTTTTGGAGACCAACTGAAACATGTAATAAAAATGGAACTAACATTAACTGATAGCTTCACGCAAAGGAATTCAACATCGTTGCATTCCTCGAAAGTTATTAATTCGGAAGTGAGAGTGGAGTCAACCGCTATAACCCCTCGTCTGATAGGCCGATCTAGCCGGTATACTGTGAACGCAGCTGGAAAAACTTCGGAGCTCAGAATCTCCGTCTTTAACCAGGTTTCTGTGAACACAATTACTTGGGAAGCAAATGTAACACTGTCAGAAAACAATTTAGCTAGCTTACTGCGTAGGCCTCTAACATTCTGATAGGAGATACCAAGGGAGTTGGATAGTTTTTTGCAGGGATCGTAACAGTTATAAATTTTATAATAAAAATTATAAAATAAGAGTTATTTTATTATTTTTATAATAAAAATTATAAAATAAGAGTTATTTTACAATTATATAGAAAAAATAGGAAATTAATTCTTATTATTCAAGTTTTATAAAAAAGTTGTAAAATAATTATTATTTTTCAATTTGTATAGAAAAGTTGAGTTAAAACAATTATTTGCAATTTTTAAAATAATAAAACGCTTCAATACCTTTCGTTTGATGTATATATTGTGGTTATTGCATGTGCACAAATATGTACATGTACATAAGTGCATATAATAAAAAATTCACCGTTTCACAAACAAACATAAATACTAAGATAATTACCCTGGAATTTCTTGAACTGAAATTGGCGGAAATAAAAATTAATGGATACTCTCCCAAGTCACTAGACCCAAATGTGAACATAATGGAGTATTGGGAGAGTAAAAAATACACTTATCCATGCCCTTATACTCTGGCTAAGGTTGTTCATTGTGTTCCTGCTACGGAGGTTTCTGTAGAAAGAGCCTTTTCGGCGCTGAAGCTAGTGGTATCTGACTTAAGGTGCAAGCTTTCCTCAGACTCGATTAAATATAATAATAATAATAAAAAATAAATAAAAAAAAAAATACATATATATAATAAAAACCAACGAATAAGGAACAAACAACTATGTCGGCTCGAGGGGGGGGAAATTCAATTTCCAATATCTCCAGATAAGCACAAAGTTATTTTGTAACAACTCCCGCGCCGCAGTCAACGAAAACCACCGTAGAAATCACCGAAATCGCGAAAGGGAAAATCACCACCAAAAAGAATACCGCAAGAAAGTAGTAGGCCGGGGGGGCGTGGTTATTTTCAATGTTAACGATCCGCTTTATTGGAGTTCTAATTAGGAATTAAAATGTACAAGCTGGAGTGGGAGATCAAACAACTAGGAGAGCGGGAGCGGCCGCTCAGCGATGCGACGATCGGCCAGAGCCGAAGCATCCGCTAGAAGAGCGGGAGCGAGAGAGCGAGCTGAGGAGCTTTGAAGAAGCGGGAGCGCTTCGGAGTCGCGGGGGGCGGGAACATAAGCTCCTGACCTGAACATTCTCCCCCCCTTGCGAGGATACGCAGCAAAATATCAGAAGTCCTTCGCTCGAGAAAGTGTTGGAGTCGCTGAGCGGTCGTCGGCATGTAGAAGTGTGTGATGATCCTGTCCACACGACTGGCATCGGTCGTTACTACGGCAAGATCCTCCAGAATGGTGGTGGGCCAAGCAGTTGACGCAGTATTTCCTGTCGATGACTGCCTGGAGCCGTTTCTTCGCATCAAGCCGAAGAAAACGGTGGCACTTCCGAAGAGGATGGTTCCCTTGACAGACTCGGCATTGGTAGGATGAAATACCTCGGGAACGTCTGCTTTTGCCGTCGTTGTATGGAACCCAGTAATTGAAGGAGTCGGCCGCATTGGTCACTCGTGTAGAGAACGACGAAATCCGTTGGATAGGTGGAGATATTTGTCGGGTGTCATCACGAGGAATCGGAACACTAGAAGATGAGTCGCTTGGATGCAACAAAGTGTGATGCCGACCGTGACAAGTAAGACAATTGTGGGCGCTTGTGCAATTACGGAGTGGATGACCGCTTGCAAAGCAATTTAAGCACAACTGCTTTTTCTGGATATAAGATGATCGATCGATTATCGTCATCTGAAGGAAGCGTGGACACAAACGCACTGGATGGTTCTCTGCAGAACACAAATCGCATATCTTGGACGTATGTAGAATCCTCGTACTAAAGGATTGTAGTACTCGTGGCGATGGGTTGGAAATTGTCGGTTTAGATGAACGAAAGTGTGTCACAGTAGGCTGGATAGAATCTATGGCTTCCAGAGTTCTATAGCGCTCTGTTAGGAATGAATCAAGTTCCGGCCACGTAGGAATTTCAGTTTTTTGTTCGATGGATTGCTCCCATAATGAAAGCGTCAGCTTCGGAAGTTTTGTGGAGCACAAATAGACAAGGAGGCAATCCCAATTCTCAGTAGAAAGGCCGGAAATTCTCAGCGATGTTAGACAATTTTGGATTGTATTTTGCAGCTCCTTCAAGGCTGCCGAGGATTCGCGTTCAATGGACGCCTTGTTAAATAATTTCTTAAGCTGATTGTTTACTAACGCGCGTTTGTTTTCAAAACGATCGTGAAGCGCTGACCACGCGGATTGGAAGCCATCATTAGTTAGCGGAGACTTCGTAACGATGGCGTGAGCTTCGCCGCTAGTTTTGGCGTTTAAGTGGAAAAGCTTTTCCACTGGAGTTAAGTTGGAATTGTTCACGTACATGGCCGTAAACAGATCACGAAATGTGGGCCAGCGCAGATAATCTCCGTCGAAGATTCCTGTATTGCATGGCGGAAGATCGCAGCCCCTCGAGAATGTCTCTGGTGGCGGAGCTGCTCTTGCCTGTGAATTGGAGACGGACACGCGGTCAATGTCTTCGCTCAGCTTGGAAGCACATCTTTCGTACACCGCATAATAGTGTTCGTATTTATTTTGAAGTAGCGGAAGATTTCCGCTACTTCCCTCTTGAAGAGCTGCTCTGGAAACGGTCTCATACTCCCGTTCAACCTTTTCCCATAAGGACTGGATCTGATCTCGACGGATCTTTAATGTGAATGAATTGGGCTTGGAAGTGGATGCCGCAAAAATCTGGTTTTCAAATTGGATGAGACGGTTGCTAGTTGCTATAAACTCAAGCATAGCAACATCTAGAGGGCCGTTGGCTCTGGATATCTCCCTCTTCTGACTTGCGTCTTGGGGAATTGACCTTTGTCCTTCTGACATATTTATATTCCTTAGGGAGTAGGCAGGAGTGACCAACTAAGTAGGTGAATGAAGCTGCTGGATTGAGCAGAATTCTCAAAATAAAGGATGTTCGCAAGAATATGCTGTAGAATTCGAATGGTAGATGGTGGAATTAACCAATCTCAGAATTGCAAGTAAATAAACTGGAAAAAATTTACTTGATGTAGAAGCGACGAGAATCGAAAATATGTGTAGAGGAGCCAATATTAATTGGAGCAAATGCGACGAGAATGGAAATTTATTCGTAATGGAGCCAATATTAATTGGAGCAAATGCGACGAGAATGGAAAAATATTTGTAGTGGAGCCAATATTAATTGGAGCAAATGCGACGAGAATGGAAATTTATTTATATTTATAAATAATTGCGGAATGGAATTGCCGAGTTGTTTATTATTTTCGTACTTAATAATAACCCAATAAATGCAAAGAAAATATATATGGAGTACCCTTGACAATTGCGGATATTTAATCGCGTGCAAAAAAACTTTAAAAAGTATTAAATGAGCAATTAATTCGTTAATTATTAATAAAAATATTAATTGTATGGAAAAAAGTAATTCGATCGGAATGGTGGGATCGGAACACCTGGCACTTTTTTTCTCAACTCAATGTTCGTTGTAAAGAATGTAAAGCTCTTAGTTATGTTTGTATGTATGTATGTAGCGCACCAATAAAATGCAGAAAAAAAGACGGACACTGGCTTATAAAATTTTGTTTTAATATTTTATTCTTTATTTATTATGTTTTATTTTCTTGGTTTTTTTTTTTAAAATGTTGTATGAAAATGTGTGTGGATGGGGAAAAATATAATATGGAATGATATATGTATGTTTGACCTGGAGAAAATATAATATGGAATAATATAATATATGTGTATATATGGATCTGGATGTTAGCAGCGGACTGTATTCTTTATTATTTGTAATTTTTTATTATCGGAATCTTAATAATTTTTTCTTTTTATATTGTGTGAAATAAAATCAATGTCTTTATGTAGACAGATGTATGGACATATGTATGTACAGTGACGAACTTAATTTTTGGCACAGTTGGCATGTCTGACTTTGGCACCGTTTTTCTCCATTAAATATAGCCATATTTACATGAAACAAATTTTATTTAAATATATTGATAAATTTCCAACAAAATTAACTTAGTTTTATCCTTTTATATCATTCCATTAATATATAAAAATTAAAAAACTAAAAAAACTCCTACATTTCCCTGAACAAAATTATTGGCACACCTAACCAAAAATATTAAAAAAGTTCAAAATGAAACGGTTTTTAGTATAAATTAATATTTTGTGTCTAAGCTCTTATGTTTTATGACCGTTTGGGGTCGAAAAAAACAAAATTTGGGTGGTTCCCATTCGTATTTAAAGCCACCCCCCGGTAAATGCCACCTTTAGCTCGACATTTGTTGATATATTGCGCTTTTTAGCAGTCTGTCCAATTCTTCCCACAAATCTTCGATGGGGATTGGATCTGGAGATCGTGGTGGATGTAATAAAGGGTATTTCTTAAAATTTACCAGCCAAATACGCACATAATGAACCGTATTATCTTGCTGAAAAGTGAATGTTACTGGTAAGTTTAACTTATCGGCTCTTTTTTTAAGATATATCTTTAGGATATCTTAAAAATTTTTTTGTCCATTATGCCGTATATGAATTCCAGTTCTCCGGCACCAGCAGCGCACATGTAGCCCCACACAATAACGATATTACCACTATGTTTCAAAGACGTTACAAGTTTCTCGTTTTGGAGTTCCGTACTGGGCTTTCTTCTTACTGTTTTGCAGCCATCCGATTGGAAAATGTTTAATTTTTTTTCATCAGATGGGATAAAATTGTTTTAAAAGTCAACTGCTTGCTTAAATATTTTTTTGAATAGGCTAAACGCTTCTGTTGATTGACTTTTAAAATGAGTTGTTTTCGGCTAGCAACGAGAAACTGTAGTTAGCTACATACAGTGTCCTCCAAACCGAAATAGGATGAATATCTTAACCGAATTAATTTTTAAACTCTTCTACAACCTGTGTTGGAGAGATTTTCGGGTTCACCTTATCCTTCCTGATGATAGTGACCCAGTCCCGGTCGGTCAAAGCCTTAGGTCGTTAAGAGTGCTTAGCATTCTCGCTCTATAAGGCTCTTTTTAACCACTGTACAATGCTCTAAATGGTAAAACGGGATTTATTTATCATTTCCCCAATCCTCAGCATACGATTTGCCCTTATTATGTAAGTACAAAACTATTTTCCGTTGAAATTCGATAGTTTACTTTTGTTTGCCCAACATTTTGGTAAAATTCGCTACTTTGGCTTAGAAAATAGGCGCTTCGACGATTTTAGGTTAAAATTTTATCAATAATCATATTCTAAATAAAGATAACGAGGCTTCCCAGATGAAAAAAGTTAACAGATCGATCAAATTTTTACAAAATAATACTCTATGTGCCAAATGTGCCAATAATTTTGTTCAGGGAAATGTAGGAGTTTTTTTAGTTTTTTAATTTTTATAAATTAATGGAATGATATAAAAGGATAAAACTAAGTTAATTTTGTTGGAAATTGATCAATATATTTAAATAAAATTTGTTTCATGTAAATATCGCTATATTTAATGGAGAAAATCGGTGCCAAAGTTAGACATGCAAACTGTGCCAAAAATTAAGTTCGTCACTGTATGAATTTTTAATTTTGTGTCGGAACCGTTTTGTACATTGATGTACGGATAAATGCCAATATGTAGAGGAAAGCGGACGAAAAAGAATATGGCGACGTTTAAAACGGAGACGGATTGAAAAAATTTGCCAATTTTATGAAATGGAAAATAGGAAATGGAAAATTCCTCAACTGCCGTTGTCAGGAAAACTCGCTCTTGGAGTCGACGTGAATTAATCTTGCAGCAGAGTGACCGAAATTAATTGTTCGGACTACTGCTGAAGACCGGCAGTGAGGGGGCGACGGAATAATTCGTACTTATCTTGGAAAAATATGAAACGCCGAGAACTGCTGGTGTGGAAGGAAACAAAAAATCCGGAATCCAAAAATCCAAAATCCAAGAAAATCCGGAAATCCAAAATCCACAAATCCGGCTCGAAGGACCAAAATGTCGGCTCGAGGGGGGGGGAAATTCAATTTCCAATATCTCCAGATAAGCACAAAGTTATTTTGTAACAACTCCCGCGCCGCAGTCAACGAAAACCACCGTAGAAATCACCGAAATCGCGAAAGGGAAAATCACCACCAAAAAGAATACCGCAAGAAAGTAGTAGGCCGGGGGGGCGTGGTTATTTTCAATGTTAACGATCCGCTTTATTGGAGTTCTAATTAGGAATTAAAATGTACAAGCTGGAGTGGGAGATCAAACAACTAGGAGAGCGGGAGCGGCCGCTCAGCGATGCGACGATCGGCCAGAGCCGAAGCATCCGCTAGAAGAGCGGGAGCGAGAGAGCGAGCTGAGGAGCTTTGAAGAAGCGGGAGCGCTTCGGAGTCGCGGGGGGCGGGAACATAAGCTCCTGACCTGAACAAACTACACTCTCTGAAAAAAAAAAAAACGGTAAAATGTTAAATTGACCGGTGCTGTGCCAAGGTATTTTAGTATCCTTGTTTATTTGGGGAATGTAATAAGCATTACGTATAGTACGCATATTTTTATGCATAAGCAATAACCACAATATATACATCGAAAGGTATTGAAGCGTAGATTAATTATATATGTCAATCTTTAAGATATACCGCTCCGTTGAAAAGTTATTGCGATTCAATTTTTATTTTCAATTTTTAAAATAAAAATTGACACGTAACTACGTAACACTACGTAATCAATTTTTAAAAATAAAAATTTGGAGAATAATTTTAATTTTCAATTATTATTTTAAAAATTGCAAATAATTGTTATAACTCAACTTTTATATAAAAATTGAAAAATAATAATTATTCTACAACTTTTTATTAAAATTTAAAAATAAGAGTTAAAGCGCAATCAAAAAATAAAAATTGGTTATAAAAGTTTATTTTATTTTTGAGAACTCCTTCAAAAATTATGGTATACCTAAATATTTTATCTTTCCAGCTCAATTTTTTGTTAGTAACTTTTATTTTACTCATAACTCTTATTTGCAATCCCTGGTTTTTTGGGACGGAATTGATAGACGTAGAAGGAGCACTGGGCAAATCGGGCCTAGGAAGAGTAATTCCTACTGGCCGTTTTTTCTTACCTTCGAACTCTTTGACAAACACATGCTGAGACCAGGTTTGGGCAGAGCATAGTTTTCCAAAGACTTCGTCAGGAACATTCATCTTGAAAGAAGAAATGTTCCTAGGATAACAAAATTTAAATTCTTCCCCCTTAATTTCTTCTCTATCGGCTTTTACTTTGCTTTGGATAAAAGCTATGGCATCTTCCGATGTCTGATCAGGGGAAAGCCGCGAAACAAATAACTGTTTCGTTGGTGGGATTGCCAAAAGGGGTTTTAGCAAGGCAGACTGATCCACCTTGCTAATTTCGGCTGGAAGTACGGGCCTGGCACCCTGGCAGGGATTTGGACTAAGGCTCTGCGAGGACAATTGTTGGGACCCCCCAGGCGACAACACGGAAATGGGTAACACCGGGGGCACTTTCTCACCCGCGACAAATTCGGACACCGAGTCTTTTCTAGCACTCGATTTTAGGATTCTTGGAGTTTGTCCTGAGGTGGAGGGCTGTGTCGAGGGAGGCTGCTGTTGAGAGCCTATCACTGGTGGCTGGGATCCGCCTAGATGCTGCACAGCCGTTGCGGTTTTTTTGCGCCTTGGAGCCTCATTTAATAGCTTAAGGCTATTAAATGGAGTATCCAGCGCCAAGAGCATATCATGAGTTTTGCGAAAACTCAATAATAGCCCCCCAGTTTGCCACTTATATGCTAAATGATTGTGCTCTTGAAAGAATATCTCTTGTTAATGATTTAGGCGTTCGCCTAGACCCTAAACTTTCGTTCTCTGAACATATTTCGTGCACGGTTAATAAGGCCAGAGGCATGCTAGGTTTTATTAAGAGGTGGTCGAAGGAATTCGATTCCCCTTATATAACGAAGACCCTTTTTACTTCGTTAGTTCGCCCTATATTGGAGTATGGTTCATGCGTCTGGAGCCCTCAATTCGGAATCCATATTAACCGTATTGAATCTGTACAAAAGAACTTTTTACTTTTCGCCCTCCGTGGCCTACCTTGGGATGCTGATGAGAGGCTACCGTCCTATACAAGTAGACTCCTATTAATTAACTTACCCTCCCTAGCTAACCGTAGAACAATGCTTGGTGCCGTATTCCTTCATAACCTTATAAATGGTGTTGTTGAGAGCCCCTTTCTTTTAGGGCAGCTTAACTTCCACGTTCCCCGACTAACATCTAGAACCCTTATCCCTTTAGTAGTAAATCACTGTAGGCGAGAGTTTGAAGTACATGAACCCTTTAGGGTTTTATGTACGGATTACAACCGCCTCTCTGATATTATAATTCGTAGCGATAACCCTTCTATATTAAAAACTTTAATACTTGTAGAGTTAGCTCGTAGTGTAGCACCGTCGTCTAATTTTGCATGCGTTTTTACTTTTTATTTTACCTATTTATTTATTTTTGCATGACTTGTAGTATTTGTCTCGTAGAGTAGCACTAATTTTGCATGCGTTTTTATTTTTTATATTTTGTTTATTTATTAATTTATTTCTATGGTTATATATTTTTATTATAATTTCATTATTTTGCATGCGTTTTTATTTATTTATATATTTATAGTTTGTTATATTTATATTATCTCCTAATGTTTCCTCGTTCATTTCGTCTGTCCTTCTAACGCGTCTATCTAGTTCGCGATTCGTGCCGTACGTCACACGGCTGCGCCCCTCGGTCGGTTGGGCGGGAGGTGGAAGCGGGACCCCGCGCGAAAAAAAAAAAAAAAAAAACCGCCCCTGGTTTGCCGCATAAAAGACGTCATTTCCTTCTTCACCTCGCGGCAGGGCTCACAGCAGTAGCGTACGCCGATATTCATCTACTGTCCGTGCAGTAATACCAATGCACTTGGGATGCACTATATTATCACACAGCCAACAGGAGACGGTGATTTCGCCGTAAATAGTATTTTTCTTACAGGATTTAGCGAAGCAGACCAAATTAGCCGACATCTTAGTGACTTAACACCGTACTTCTTTAATTAAGAGAGGGCGTAAGGGTTTAAGTGCAGCGGCACTGGAAGAGCAGGAGAGCAAAAGATCGGGCGAGTGAGAGTTAAGCACTGAACTAAAAACCGTTTATAGCTGTCGCGACGACGCAAACAACAACAAACGCAATAGGCACAAAAGGGAATGCAAAAAGAATGCAAAGCAACCGCAGCAGCCCAAACTAAAATGCAATTTACATTGATTTAAATAGCACAAAATAGACAAGTAGCATGCACACGAGAAGTGAATGGGAGCTATTAAAAACAGCAAATATGAATTGTTAATAAACCCCGGTGGTTTTTAGGCAAAATTCTACACAGATCGGGAGCGCAAGAAAAACACGTCCGTTCACTTTGAAGGAAGAATAACTTCCTACCACTATCAGAAATGTTACTAATCAATCGCAAAATTCAGGTGGTTACTTTACACGGGATAACATGCAAAGTATGGATCTATGAAACAAAATATCAGCAACGAAGCAGGGTAACCAAAAACATACGGCCACCATTAATGGCATAAGGGGTACATTGGCACTAATTCTAATCATCTTGGTGAAAGGAAAACCCACAACCATTATATAGACACAACAACAAGAGGCCACCAGTCGTCCAGCTGTCCCGACGACAATACCCTCTCTCTGGCCGTCAGTTCAGTCTGGGGGGGGGGGGGAGTTACAGGCAGAGTACCCCCCTCCACGGGCACACCGAAATCCAGCTAGCCGGCATCTTCACGTTTCTTTGCTCTGGCTCAGTTCCTGCGTAACGAGCAGCGCCTGAAAACAGATCCTCTCCTAAAGGCCCGGTATGATCCTGTGATCCAAGAATACCTCGACTTAGGTCACATGGCCGAGGTTTCCTTGACGAACAATTGCGCCACGTATTACCTTCCACATCATGGTCTTCTAAAGCTCGAAAGCACCCCCACTATGGTGCGTATGGTTTTTAACGATCCTAGCCCTTCCGCAAACGGGACCAGCACAGTTGGCTATCCGTGAGCTCCAGGGGGCCCTGGGTTCGGCAGGGGTTCCACTTTGAAATTGGACGTCCAATAATAAGTCGATTTTGTCGAATATCCAAAATTACCATCTTCGCGCTGATTTTCTCGAGATCGACGCAGAGAGCACGGCTAAGACTCTCGGCGGGCGATGGAAGGCGCCGGCTGATTAGTGTTTCTTTATTCCGCCAGAATTGACCTAGGGACCGTCATTGGTTGAGGTGGAGAAATGGGCACATGTCCCGTCCGAGCATAACAGGGCATGGGGGGCTTCAAGACCTTTCGGACAGCCAGCTGTGGTGGCATTGTCCTACCTGGCTGCAAAGACGATGACTCCCCCATGACTGAACTCGAGAAGCGAGCAATTAAAGTCCATGTTACAAAGGCTCCCTGTTATGCCTCGTAAAGGCATTGATTTTATTCTGTATCTTTGTATACATTCACTTTTTTCTGCGCGTCTCAATTTTGTATTTTCTCGGCGCGTCTTACTTCCGGGAGCTGTATTAACTTTAAAGCTGGTCGATGCAGAATGGTCTCCACAGTTTTCACCTTGGGTGAACGTACTTGCTGATCCTGTCCAGTGAAGACCTTGATTATTCGTCCTCTCTTCCACTTACGCCTTGGTAGGGTGGCGTCCATTATGAGTACCAGATCGTCTATTTTTAGTGGAGTACTGACTTCGTGCCACTAGGCTTTCCCGACATCCTCCGGTATTAAAGTGAAATTCCATTTTATTCCCTTTAGAACGGCTTAATTTTTGATGATCTAATAAATGTTCGTTGTTCTTGAGCTAATTTGTTGTTCCGATGAAGTTTGTACCATTATCGCTTCGAATCATGACATGTGTGCCTCAACGATTAATAAAATTTCGCAAACATAGAATAAAGGCATCCGTGGAAAGGTCGGTTGCTAAATCTATATGGGCAGCTCTGACGGAAATGCAAGTAAATATTACTCCGCAGCGTTTCTCGTCACGAAGCCCCACAGTTACGGTAAGTGGGCCGAACAAATCCACTCCTGTATAAGTGAACGGTGTCACATATGGTGTTAATCGGTCTGGTTGCCGTTGAGTCTTAGGTACACTTCTGTCTAAGATGCATCTATTGCATTCATGCATTACTTTACTTAAAAGTTTCTTAACATGCGGTATCCAAAATTTTTGACGGCTCTCATTTATGATGACTGCTTGGTTCTGGTGAGGGTATTTCCTGTGAAAATGCCTTATAATTAAATATGAAACACTGTGATCTTTCGGAAAAAGGATTGGACGACGTCTCGACTGTGGTAAATATGAGGCCTCGTCTATTCGACCCGATAGATGCAAGAGGCCGTCTGTTTCAATGTATGGCGACAGTTCATAAATTGGGCTTTGTTTGGTGATAATCTGTTGATTTCGTAGGGTCTTGATTTCCTCAGGAAAGGCCTCTTGTTGCACCATCCGACAGATCTCAATTTCGGCGTCAGCTAACTCTTGGACAGTTAAAAGCCCTTTCTTGTCCGAACGCTTAAGCCAGAGTCCTTTGGCCCTCATTACCCAACCAATTACCCGCTTTAGGTTGCTGTAAGAAGAGAATTGGTTAAACTATATTATCGGTATAACTACCTGACATCTCAACACTGGTTGTTCGGGCACTTCTTTTTCAAAAACATCTGGTAAAGTGATTGATGTCAGTACTTCGTGGCCAATCACAGCGCGGTAGCTTTAAGAAACCCGGGCCAAGTATCCATGGGCTTTGGTTAGAAATTTTCGATAGACGAGTGGCGGCATCAGCAGAGTTGTTGGACGATGGTACCCAATTCCATTGTAATTGAACTTGACAGTATTTCGGTGATCCGGTGGCTTACAAACGGTTTAAATTTTCTCGTCTTTGAACGAACCCACTGCAGGACAGTTTTGGAATCACTCCAAAAAAAATGTTTCATTAATTGGAAGCTTATGATTCTGTTGCAGTAAGCGATTCAATCGAATTCCAAGCACCGCAGCTTGAAGCTCCAGTCTAGGGACGGACAATAGTTTCTTCGGTGCTAGGCGTGTTTTTCCCATGACAAAGGCTATGTCAACGACGGTAGGACAAACTATGCGCAGATAAGCAACAGCTGCAAATGCTTGTTTGCTCGCGTCGAGGAATATATGCATCTCAAATCTTTCGCTGCAGTTTAAATTTGGAGAGTAAATTCGAGGAACCTTAAAGTTGTGCATCTTGTGTATCTCGGCCAACCAACTTTTCCACTTTGGATGCAGTTCAGGCGGTATTGCTTCATCCCAATTTGTTCCAAAGCTCCAAGTACTCTGAACTATGATTTTTGCCGAGATATGATAGTCGGCAATCAACCCGAAAGGGTCGAAAATCGCCATAACCATGCTCAATAGCCCTCTCTTTGTTAGGACCCGATTTCCATTGATTAGTTCTGTGGAATACGATGGAATTTGGTCTCGAATTGAAAAACATTAAGCTGTGTATTCCAAAACATGCCTAAAACCTTTTCGCTTGCGAGTTGACTTTGAAGATGGCTATAAGTTTTTGGTACCTGATGACTATTCATGACATTTTTATGTCTCCATCTCGCCACAAAAAACCGCTGAGCACTCTGCTCAGCTCGAAAACATCTCCCGAATATCTGCAGTTACACCGACTTTAATTTGCCTAAACTGCATTAGAATTGATATAAGGAGCTTTAGATTATCAGGACCTTTAAGCAGCGCTTTGTTAAGCGACTTCAGAAGCAGCGTCAAAGACGATGCACATCTTATCTGGCATGTAAACCGATTGTACTGCAAAATGTGGAATATACCAAACGGGTTTCGACGTATCCCTAATTTCCTGGTAACTTCGTTCGCGAGCATAACCCTTCTCGACGTATTTAGTCACTTCTGTCTTGTATTTTTCAGCAAATGCTTGGTTAGCGTTCATCTTTTTCTCGATTCCATACAATCTTTTCTCAGCCCTTATGTAACTATCTGGCAATTTTACATTTTTTTACGGTTTTTTCCCTCATCAGCTCTTTTGCTCTTGCATTGTCAATTGATTCTATGGGTGGTAAGTTACTCAATCCGAAATTCTCAGAAATCTGACCTTTTCAGACATCTTTAAATTTTTCCTGTTATCGTACCACAGCAGGGTTAATAGATTTCTTTGACCTTCTAGTCCCAATGGGTCAGCAATACCTTCCTCCAACAAGGTGACTGAACTTCCGTCATCGAACATTGCTTAAGTTTCTATTTTACCGTTGTTTCCATGTAATATAACAGGAATAACCTTAAACAGGTATGGGCTTGAGCTAGTAACTTCGCAACAGCAATTCAGTAAAGGCTTAGGATCTGGGGCTGGTAGATTTTGAAGACTCCGTTGATGCGAATATTGACAACCTTCAAACGAGCAAGTTTCTTTAACTCTGCAATTCTGAACATTATGCCCCTGTTTTAGACATGCAAAGCATAAACGATTTTCTTTGACAATATTCCAGCGCGATTTTATATCTCTTTCTTCCTTCCAGATTTTGCAGTTTTCCAGATCATGCACAGAATGCATTCCATGACTCGTGTGTTAGCAATATATATGGACTTTGAACTTCGGGCGACGAGTTGCTTTCCTGAAGTGCCGAGTACAGATGCTATCGACAGACGCACAGTAGCGCCTTTTCTCATTTAGCGTTGCAAAAATCATATCTTTTGAACGAAATAAGGTAATTGAATAATTTAAACGGCATTGGACAGGTAATTGTTGTAAAATGTATATATGTACTGCATAAAGTACCACGCCCACATATACGCCTTTTTAAAGGGTATCAAAGTGAAAAAATAATTTTTTTAATGAAAACAATTTTTAAAAAGAAATTTTTATTTAATTTTTTATGTATTTGCTCAAATAAAAATAATTTGAAAACTGAAAAAAAATTTTTTTTTAATTCAAAGTGTAACCGCCACGCACTACAGTTAGTATATTTATTGGAATGTATGAAATTGTGACGGTATTTTGCTATATTTAACCTTTAGTAGTTTTGGTTTATGTCGTTTCATTTTCGCAGACGCAGCTCGACGCAGCCGATGAAAGTTAATTTTGGTCCAGGAAAGATCCACGTAACTTGTAGACATCGTGTAGTCGGTGGCTTTTATTGAGCGGCAGAATTTAAAGCGAGAAATCAGAACACCGTGTGTATGCTGCGGAATTTTATTTGCGACTGAATTTGAAGTTGAAGAAGAAACAAAGAGTAGGTATACATTTTTTCGTATTCTCTATTTCTTAGAGCGAGACAAATATAGATACTTCGAGATCTCTTTCCTATACCTATACAAGCGTGCATTGTATTAGAGAAATATACAGGGTATTCTATTTTCTACAGCTTTCATCGGCTTTAGAAGTTATAGACTACTTTAGGCAGAAAAAGGTGAAAAAAATGACCACCTGGCAGGTAGCGATTTACCTGTACAAGTCCAAACCAAAATGCCGTTTATTTTGGGTTAATTAACAATTTATGAATGTATCTATCATTTTAAGTAAAAACCATGACCATTGGGTTTATGGTTTTTGTGTAATATTACCTGAAAGTCGACCATTTTACCAATTTTTTTTGGTATGATGCAAAAAACGAATGAAAGTTCAACTTTGAATGCTCATATCTTCCAAAAAAAAATCTTAAAATTGATTTTATTGCAGAATCTGAATCCTTGGGAAATTTTCTGTCGAATAAGTATGGTTAAAATCGTTTTTGCGAACATGACTTTTTCGATTTATGCAACGCTAATTGTTCGAGAGGCGCTACTGTGCGACGATTCCAACAATTGAGCTCAACCATGCCGAAAATTGGGCGATAGATGGAGACATATTTCTCCCTTCTGTAGCGCTTGTGGCAGCCTCTGTTAACGCCATCTAGTATTGAGAAAAAAGCTAGCGTCATCTGCATAACAGATAGTGGAACTAGAAGGGGGCGCGAGTGCTAAAGGTTTCGGAGTGAAAGAGGCAATAGTGGCTTCTGTCATTTCTCCGGATGAGCGGAAAAGAAAGCCGAAGCGCGTTTTTTTTGGCATAAAGTCAATTTTTTTATTTTAATGTATCTTAAAATTTTTTTTATTTTTAATTTTTAAACACCCTAGACTGATAAAAAATATGTAACTTTAACATATGGAGCAACACTGTTCTGCTGGCCAGCTGTTAAAGTCAGCTGATTATGTAGCAGCAGTTTTGTATGAAATTGGCTCGAAAAATTGTGCGACTTTGATAGTTTATTGTGGCAAAAGTTTACGAAGAAGTTAAATGAATAAATATGGAAAACGATTGTCCAGGTATATAAAACTAAAGTTTACCAATGTTTCTGTTGTTGTTATGTGTTTTTGTCCAATTGTACCGTCTTTTGTTTACGTGTATTTTTAGAACGAGCTTAACAAGTGTAGCTGTGTTTCGTGGATCAGTACTTTTGCATGGCAAAGAGTTGCAAAAAGTTGTAAATGAGAAACTATTAACCAAAGTGTGCAGATTAATGAGAAACTAACCGTTTTTGTCCGAATCCACACGTTTTCGAAAAAATCAAAATTTTCTAGTATGGTTTTTTCTATCAGTATGGTTTTTTCCGTTTTTTTTTTTTTTGCTATAAACAATTTTAGGCCTATTGTATTGAAATTTCGTTTGAATATCGGCAAGATCGGTTACATGGCAGCTATATGATATAGTGCCCCAAATCATTTGAAACTTGGTAGGTCATCATAGAAGCTTAAAAAATGTATACAAACCAAATTTCAGATCAATAGTGAATAACGCTTTAGAGGAGAGAGAAAAGCTCGAGTAAAAATGAAAACATAATTGCCTTATGCTCAGCATAAAATTTCAGTCTGCTCTTGGATTTGCTAGAGTCCGATCGCCGCGTTTGTGAGCTGGCCAATAGTGCCACTGTCAAGCCAGAGTTCCGCAGGAAAAGCCAGGGCATTGGAGTGCCTAAGATCGTAAAAAAAAAGCCCAGCCCGAAAAGGCTTAAATTGAGTCAATTTTGTGTTAGTTGTTTCTTTATTTTTTTTGTGAGATTCTTAAAGGTTATGTGCGTCGGCAGAAAGCATAAGGAAAATTCCGTTTTATGCTCGGGTAGTTGTTGTTTTCTTTATGTAAAGAAAATAACAGAACAAGTTCATACGAGAATCAATTGGTGTGCAGTGGGCCCAATGACATTTTTCTTGTGAATATTTTTTTTTTTATGTTGTTCTTTTGTCTCATATTTTATGCATCAAACTACAGAGCGCATAACGAAAGCTAACTCTATCCATTATTTTTGATTTAATTTTTCTTTGCCACCAATGTTTACATAATTTTGCTGCCGATTGCCAGTTCAACAAAAGTCCTTTAATTTAGCTTTGGTTTATATATATATATATTTCGATTTTAGGTCTAAGGAATTCTGTAGTTTATACGGTTATTTTATTTATCTGCATATATTTCTGTTTTATGTCATTTAGCTTTAATGATGTTTCTAGTACTTAAATATATTTTTATAATGTTTTAATCGTCACGTTTATTGTCTTCACCTAGGATGACGCTCCTGTAGACACCCAGCGACAGCCAGAAGGGGCAATTAGATCAAAAAATTTATTTACAGGGTACGAATGGCCAAGGTAGGGCAGGCATTTAGTTCCTTGAAAACATCTGAGGATCTTGGAAAATTCTGAGCACCATGCTATCCGTCTATCTGAGTGTCGTGAGGGTTTGCCTTCACCCCCCATATTTTCTCGCAGCACGCAAATCGAACTATAAGAATGGCAAAAGGCCAGATGCAGGAGGGTAAGATCACCACCCCACTAGCCGACGAGCCGCAGCCGGAATACTTCGCGTGCGCCCCCCTTGCGTCTTATTTCCATCTAGACCGAGTACAAATAATTCGTTACTGTTATTTATTTATTTATTTATTTATTTATTTATTTATTTATTTATTTATTTATTTATTTATTTATTTATTTATTTATTTATTTATTTATTTTTTTATTTATTTATTTATTTATTTATTTATTTATTTATTTATTTATTTATTTATTTATTTATTTATTTATTTATTTATTTATTTATTTATTTATTTATTTATTTATTTATTTATTTATTTATTTATTTATTTATTTATTTATTTATTTATTTATTTATTTATTTATTTATTTATTTATTTATTTATTTATTTATTTATTTATTTATTTATTTATTTATTTATTTATTTATTTATTTATTTATTTATTTATTTATTTATTTATTTATTTATTTATTTATTTATTTATTTATTTATTTATTTATTTATTTATTTATTTATTTATTTATTTATTTATTTATTAAATAAAACTCTGAAGAAGAATGAAGTTCACCCGATCTACAAGTTGCAGTTCCTGTTGCATCGAAGAATCACCGTTAAAGAACCACACAAACGCAACGGTCCTGTGCAATGCACAAATTGCCAGGAGTATGGACATACGAGGACATACTGCACCCTTCGGTCAGTCTGCGTAGTCTGTGGAGACTTCCACAATTCCGCACACTGCCCTGCGAACAAAGAAGACCCAAAAACGAAAAAATGCGGAAACTGTGGAGAAAATCACACAGCTAACTAAAGAGGCTGCGTGGTCTACAAGAAGCTGAAGAGTCGCATGCGACGAGCAACAGCTGCACGCCAACAAAATACACAAAATGTGTATTATAATTCAAAAACTACTCCAGATGTATTCTTTGCCAAAGCAGCCAGATCCTCTTTTGGTCCGCTAAATGCCCCCACGGGCATCTCCTACGCTGAAGCTCTACGAACAGGTATGCAAAGTCCTCCCCCCTCAAACTCGGTAAACCCTCAGCAGGCCCCAGGGCAGTCACAAAACAACCTGGAATCCATGATGGTGACCATGCAACAAAGTATGATGGAACTCATGTCATTTATGAAAACGACCATGCAAACGCTCGTCCAGAATCAGAATATGGTGATACAGTTGCTTGTAGCACAACAGTCAAAATACTCAATGTCTAATCTACGTATATCCACGTGGAATGCCAACGCACAGTGGTTGCGCCCATAGGCCAAAAATAAAAAAATTTATTACAACAAAAATGTACGAAAAGTAAACAGATCGTCTTTTAAATATCCAAACTTCTTTGTGGCATACCAGATTTTTTTTAAAATCTAACAGGACTTTCTAAAAATTAAATTAAAGATGTGAAGATGTATTCATTTGCAAAGCGTAGCTACGCGCATCGCGAGTGTTTCACAACCAAACCGAACTTTGAAGTGGTCCGATTATTAATTACGTGTCCAAATTAATATTTTTTGTAATGGATTTTGAAGTTCAAGGTATTTTCTATAAAATGAGATATAATTTAATATATTAAAAATAATTATTGTTTTCATTATATTCATGTGAAATAATCATGTTTCTGGCCCATATTTTAAACGTATTTTTTATGTTTAGCTAAAGTTATAGTTGTGACCCCACAATAATCTACAGTTAATATTTATGCCAATGTGTTTGTCGCGCTTTTAAGATGACAAATCGTAAAAAAAATTTTGCCGAAATTTGCCTATGTGCCTATAATCTTAAAAATACTAACACAGGTTAGGGTAAGGTTTTTAAATTTTTTTTTGGTATTTTTTTTTTTTTTTTGTTAAATAAAGGTTTAATATCCTTAAAATATTGTGTAAAAGTTTTACATCGATTATTACAACATTGACGAAGTTATGGGTAGTTGAACGGAAGTCGTTTGGTGTTCGATGTATGAAAATCACAAAGTTTAAAGCGTTCTCCTGAAAAATGCCATTTTGAAAATCGGTGTACTCTATAACTCAAAAACTACTTAACCAATCGGTTTGAAATTTTGAACATAACTTTGAAATTTAATTGTACAGGTACTCAAGTAATGCTTTTTTAAATTTTTAATGTTAATATATATATTTTTTTAAATTAACTTATTTTTTTAGTCGAAAATCGGGGTTTTGACTTCCAATTTTGATAAAAAATCGGGAAACATTTTTAAAAATAAAAACGTCTCTTAAGTACCTTGGGGCACTAATTCTTTAAGGAATGCAATACATTTTTTTGATATCGGGCGTTTTTGTGGACAGTTAGGATGTACACCGAAAACCAACTTTTATTTGTGGGGACTCAGGAGATTAGCAATATAGCGTAGGCCTGTAAATATTTTTTAATACAAAAATTTAAAAAAAATAGCTCAAATGTTTTGTTAATTTATGGTATTTAAATCATTAAGTTAACTTTAGACGTTTCGCCAAAACATTTTTTTGATCAGTGGGCAGTTTGGCACCGAATTAGCCTTACCCCCCTTAAGCTGTGTGCATTTGTTGCTAAACAAATAAAATATACAATATAAAGGCTAATAATTTTTTTTTACTTTTGGACACTTATATTTCACCAACATTCTCATTAAGAGATACAAAATTAATTTTAGCTCTTGGAAAAAAATAATTTTATAAAAATTTTGTATGGGAGCTATAAGATATAGACATCCGATTTTAACCAAATTTGGTAAGAATGCATAAACCTGTTCCAAACATATTATCTGTGAAATTGGTTAAGATATTTTGAAAAACAAAAAAGTTTTTCATACTAAATGTTGATTTTTAACAGATTGTTCCTATGGCAGCTATATGATATAGACGTGCTACATGGCCAATTTTTTGGACACATACTTAAAACATTTTTCTTCATTTTTGGTATTAATTTCGTAACGATACATCAACTAGAACTATTTTTGGCCGCGTCTCCATACAAGCCCAACCACTGTGCAACGGCGTCTCACGGCATAAACTTGAACTAACACAATTCCTAAATGAAAACCACATCGACGCCATGCTACTGGTCGAAACGCACCTCACAAGCAGATACAACTTCCATATAAGAGGTTATACCTTCCACCGCACAGATCATCCAGATGGTAAAGCCCACGGCGGGACCGGCATCCTCATCAGAGAACGCATCAAACACCATTTTCACCAAAGGTTCGCAACAAATTTCTTGCAAGCTACGTCCATAAAAGTGCAGTCAGGTAACGGCAACCTTTGCATTGCTGCTGTCTACTGCCCACCTCGCTTTACAATCTCTGAAGGTCAATTCATGGATTTTTACAACTCTCTTGGAGATCGATTTATAGCTGCAGGAGATTACAACGCCAAGCATACGCATTGGGGATCCCGCCTCGTGACCCCCAAGGGAAGACAACTTTATAACGCTCTCATCAATGTGAGAAATAAGCTGGACTACGTTTCCCCTGGTAGCCCCACATATTGGCCAGCAGACCCCAGAAAGATACCCGATCTAATTGACTTCGCGGTGACAAAAAACATCCCACGCAATCTAATAAACGCCAAGGCCCTTCCGGACCTTTCTTCAGATCACTCGCCGCTGTTGATAACCCTCCTTCAAAGCCCAGAAACTACGGATCGCCCTCACAGGCTGACGTCGCACAGAACAAATTGGATGAAATACAAAAAGTATGTGAGTTCCCACATACAGCTAGCCCCCCAGCTCAATACTGAAGCAGACATCGACTCCTCCACCTCCGCTCTAGAAGAGGTACTTGTGACTGCAGCCAGGATCTCAACACCACAACAGAAGGATGTGCAAAAAATCAAATTCAAAACGAACCAGCAGATTGAACAGCTTATCTAAGAAAAGAGGCGTCTGCGACGGGCGTGGCAAAACAATAGATCGCCATGCTCAAAGCAACGTATAAATGAAGCCACACGCAAACTAAGCCGGGCCCTGAAGCAAGATGCCGAAAATGCACAATTAAGATATATTGAGAAACTCTCGCCAACCAGCACAAAGCATCCCTTATGGAGAGCTCACTCAAATTTAAGCTCACCGGCTGAAACCATCACCCCGATAAGAAAGCCATCTGGTTGCTGGGCCCGCAGCGACAAAGACAGAGCCGAAACTTTTGCCTCACATCTCCAGGGCGTTTTCCAGCCGAACCCTGCTGCAAATCCAGTTGAACTACCGCAAATCCACACTGAAACGGAATCTACTCCAGCATCATTTCGACCGAACGAGATAACGAAGGTCATCAGGGAACTGAAGCCGAAAAAGGGTCCCGGCGATGACCTAATAACTCAAAAAATGATAATTGAACTTCCGAATTGTGCTATTGAGGTCATCTGTAAAATCTTCAATGGGATCATAAGTTTCGGCCATTACCCAACTAAATGGAAAAAATCTATAATTATAATGATACCGAAGCCCGGAAAAGACCACTCTATTCCATCATCTTACCGACCAATAAGTCTACTATCATGCTTGTCCAAGTTATTTGAAAAATGCCTACTAAAGCGCATAATTCCTTATCTGGGAGCCCACAACATCATCCCAGCTCATCAATTTGGCTTCAGAGAAAAGCATGGAACTATAGAGCAAGTTAACAGAATAACATCAGAAATTCGCACAGCCTTCGAACATAGAGAATATTGCAGCGCAATATTTCTAGACGTCTCTCAAGCATTCGACCGAGTCTGGCTCAATGGCCTCATGCACAAAATCAAAACACTCTTGCCGGCATACACACACAAATTATTTGAGTCGTATCTCTACAACAGAGTCTTCACAGTGAGGTGCAACGCAACAACATCCGGCACCTATTCAATCGAAGCTGGAGTTCCACAAGGAAGCGCACTTGGGCCTACCCTATTTGTCCTATCCACCGCGGATATCCCCACAAGCGACCACCTAACACTATCCACTTTCGCTGACGACACTGCGATCCTCAGCCATTCCAGATGTCCAGTCCGGGCAACAACCCAGCTCGCCAAACACCTCAAGGTAGTAGAGAAGTGGCTATCTGATTGGCGTATTAAAATAAATGAACAAAAGTGTAAGCACATAACGTTCACTCTCAACAGACAAACATGCCCTCCGCTCTACCTGAACAGCACGCAGATCCCCGAAGTCAACGTGGTAACGTACCTGGGCGTCCACCTGGACAGACGCCTAACATGGCGAAGACATATTGAATGCAAGAAACTTCATCTAAAACTAAAAGCCAGCAGCCTCCACTGGCTCATAAACTCCCGATCGCCCCTGTGTCTGGACTACAAGGTCCTGCTCTACAACTCCACACTGAAGCCAATATGGACGTATGGCTCCCAGCTCTAGGGGAACGCGTGCAGTACCAATCTAGACATCATACAGCGCGCCCAATCAAAAATACTGAGAACTATCACTGGGGCACCATGGTATATTCGCAACGAACACATCCACAGGGATCTCGGCATTCCTGCAGTTAAGAACGAAATAGAAAAACAAAAAGCGTCCTACAAGGAAAAACTCTCCACCCATCCAAATCCTTTAGCAAGGGACTTGATACGAGTTTCCAGAAGAAGCCGCCTACTACGTAACGACCATCCAACCCAGCCATAATTAGTCAGGGCCATTTACTCTGTACCAGTCTCATGACTGCTAGTTAGGTAGTATTGTAAGATTTGATACACTTATTGTTAGTCTCATAAATGAGAAGATTCAATAAATAAAAGCAAAGCCTAAAAAAAAAAAAAAATTTATTTATTAAGAATAGCAAATATCTGCCATTTTGAATCCATATCCTTACCTCAGACCGGATAAGGTTTTTTTTTTTTTTTTTGGCATAACATTAAACAAAATTTTATTAACGCTGATCAACCAACCTAATGGCTATAAAACGTTGGTTATAAATATGAACAAAAAAAACATGGCACTTAACAGAAACGGAAACAAATTAACAAATTTTTAATGACAAGTGGAAAATGCTAGTTACTGCTTTAAGACTCGCGAGATATGTCTTTCTCTTGTTCAGAGATCGGCGGGATGTCTACGTTTGAGCCTTCTTCTGACTGACGTGTTGGCCAATGAAGCCGCTAGGCGATTGGTGTGAGCCGTGAGACGTTCGTTATACCGACTCGAGTGCCGGTTGATCTGCTCCCTGATAGAGGGAATGTGGAGGTCACTTGCCAAGGCTTTGTTTCTTAGGTACCAGGGGGCATTAGCAATCAAGCGCAGCGCTCGGTTTTGGACTCTTTGCACCTTCATGACGTTCGAGTCAGAAGCCATGCCCCACAATTGGATGCAGTAAGTCATCGAAGGCACAACAATTGACTTAAATAGCAACATTTTGTTGCCAAGGCTGAGCTTGCTCGTTGGTCTAAGCATCCAGTTGAGCTTTTTAAGTTTAGCACGACAGGAAGCTGCTACCTTCGTTGTGTGCTGCTTCCAGGTGAGCCGCTTGTCCATGATCAGACCCAAGTACTGCGCCTGAGGTGCTTGTGGGATGGCGATGTAATGGATATCAACCCTAGGGAGGATCTTTCCATTAAGGGGGAAGTTGCAGTGCTGCGACTTTCTATTATTTATAGAAATATTCCACTTGCCGTATGAGTCCAGAAATTCATGGGTGATCCTTGATCAACCAACCTAATGGCTATAAAACGTTGGTTATAAATATGAACAAAACAATAACATGGCACTTAACAGAAACGGAAACAAATTAACAAATTTTTAATGACAAGTGGAAAATGCTAGTTACTGCTTTAAGACTCGCGAGATATGTCTTCCTCTTGTCCAGAGATCGGCGGGATGTCTACGTTTGAGCCTTCTTCTGACTGACGTGTTGGCCAATGAAGCCGCTAGGCGATTGGTGTGAGCCGTGAGACGTTCGTTATACCGACTTGAATGCCGGTTGATCTGCTCCCTGATAGAGGGAATGTGGAGGTCACTTGCCAAGGCTTTATTTCTAACGTACCAGGGGGCATTAGCAATCAAGCGCAGCGCCCGGTTTTGGACTCTTTGCACCTTCATGACGTTCGAGTCAGAAGCCATGCCCCACAATTGGATGCAGTAAGTCATCGAAGGCACAACAATTGACTTAAATAGCAACATTTTGTTGCCAAGGCTGAGCTTTTTAAGTTTAGCACGACAGGAAGCTGTCAGTCAGCCCCGAAGACCCAGCAATAGCTAGTACTTCAACCGGCTTAAGGCAGGTTAACACCAACAGTAGCAATACTATTAACAACGGCAGTAGTCTTACCAGCAGCTCTACCAACAATGCCGGAAGCAACAACAACAATCTCAGCCGGCCTGGGAGTCAGGAACATTTATTCACCCACAAACCACCTCCGATTGTGGTTGATAACTGTGAGAATCTGAACGGACTTATCAGATCCACAGACAAAATCGTTGACCCGACCAAATACTCCCTAAAATGTCATTCCAACAACTCTATTTCCATCTTAGCTGCTGATTCTGATACATATAGAGCTATAACAAAATCCCTGACACTAAAAAAAGTTCCTTTCCATTCTTGGCAGTTGAAAGAAGAAAGGTCTTATCGAGTTGTCATCCGTGGTGTCCATCATTCTGTCCCGGATGAAAACATAAAGGAAAGCCTTACATCGGCTGGTCACACGGTTCGATTTGTTAACAGGCCCAGAAGCCGCTTCGACAAAACCAAGTTCGTTAACTTAGTTTTTGTTGAACTGGAACCAGCGACAAATAACAAAGAAATCCATGATATTAAAACGCTTTGTAGGCAACGGGTTCAAGTTGAACTCCCTTACAAAAAGGATGATGTTGTTCAATGCCACCGGTGTCAAGCTTTTGGACATACAAAAAATCATTGCCAAAAGCTTTTCAACTGCGTCAGATGCGGCCTGCAACACGGTGTGGAGGCCTGCTTAAAGGATCTTCACCCAGTGAAGTGTGTAAACTGTGGCGGAGACCATACAGCTAGCTATAAAGGCTGCCTCGTTTATCAGCAAGTTGCTAATCGACGGAAAAGTGTCACAACTCATCGCAGCACCGTTCCCCAACAGCCAGCTCATCCAATAGTTCGGTCTAACCTTGTAACCTCAAGCTCCTACGCTAATGCAGTTCGTGGGCAAGTTAGTCGCCCCCAGCACCATGTTCCTATGAATGTCCTGCAGAGTCAACAATTTCCCCCATTGGGCAGCTACAATAGTAAGAAAAGTCAGCTACGCCACCAAAACGAACCCCCTCGTCAGCAGCAGCAGCACCAGCAGCAGCAGCACCAGCAGAAGCAGCACCAGCAGCAGCAGCACCAGCAGCAGCAGCACCAACAGCAGCAACAGCACCAGCTGCAGCATTCACAACAACAAAAACAGCAGCAGTCTTTCCCTCAACAACAGCGACGCAGCTCGCAGCAATCTTTCAACGACCATCAGTGGCAACGCCAAGAGCAAATGTTCTTGCAATCGAACGAAAGAATTTCGGTCCTTGTAGCCCAGTTTGACAAATTATTCCAAATGATGGTGTCGATGATGGGTCTTGTCTCCAGACTCCTACCACAAACTTCTCCAGGAACTGCACAAGCAGTTGCTGGATTTTACCCAGCTAATATAGTCCAACAATGAGTCAAATTGGCCTTAACATTGGTGTGTGGAACGCCGACGGACTTGCCAACAAAGCCCTTGAGCTGGAGCTATTTGTGCAAGGTCATAATATTGATATTATGCTGGTCAGTGAAACACACTTTTGCTCAAGGTCGTTCTACAAATTGCACGGGTACGATATCCATCAAGCTGCTCATCCTTCCGACCGAAAACGCGGTGGCTCAGCAATTATTATAAAATCCTGTCTTCAATATTACCAGTTCTACAGTATGCAAAGTCCAAATTTACAATGTGTAGCAGTTAAAGTTAAAACTGAACATGGCGAAACTGTTATTGCGTCCATCTATTGTCCACCAAATTTTCAATGTTCTGCTGACGACTTCGAAAAACTTTTTGACGATCTTGGAAGGAACTTCATCGTCGCAGGTGACTGGAATGCTCATCATCGCCTTTGGGGGTCTCGAAACTCAACTCCCCGCGGAAGAGCACTCGCCGACATAGTTCAAAGGTCTAATGTCCAGGTCCTTGCAACTGGAGGGCCTACGCACTATCCTCATAGCCAAAGAACTCCAACAGCTATTGACTTTGCTGTCTACAGTGGGATACGACCTGAGTGCCTCACCATCTCAGAAAGTTTTGAGCTTAGCTCTGATCACATCCCATTGATAATTAAATTAAGAGTTGCTGCGCAGAAAATTTGCCATAGGCCTCGCATCCTGCCTCGAAATGCGAACCTTCCACGCTTCCAAGCAACAGTTAACCGGCTTGTTAACCTCAACATGGTGTTAAACTCTCCGGACGATATAGACGACGCTGTCGAGATATTTATACGAAATATTCATACCGCTGCCGAGGCCTCAACCTGTGGACAAGTACCGAACTCATCTAACCCACCTCAGGCTCTTTTAAAACCTGAGGTTATGGATCTAGTAAGGTTGAAGAGATCCCTTCGGCGCAGATATATGAGATCCCAAGACCCAGTCGACAAAGCCGCATATCGACGCGCCGAAAACGATCTCAAAAAGCTTCTGTATGAGACAAAGCGTGAATATTTTGATGAGATGCTCCTCAACGCTGACCCCACCAAATCGAACGGCTTTAACCTCTGGAAATGTACCCGGAATATTAAGCGACAGCCCATCCGAAAGATCCCCATTAAGAAATCTGACGATACATGGTGCAGGTCTGATACAGAGATTTCACTAGCTTTTGCGGATGAACTAGAGAAGCGCTTCCAGCCTTTCGACCTCGCGAACCCCGAGGATATTGAAGAAACATTAGCCTTCATAAATGCCCCCTCCCCTGAAGCGGTTCCGATCCAACATGTAAGCCCAGATGAAGTTTGTCTTCATATTCGAAAGCTACATCCCAGTAAAGCGCCGGGATTCGATGGCATTGACAGCAGAATTGCCAAGGCTTTGCCTAAAAAGGGAATCTTGTTCCTTGTTCTCCTTTTTAACTCCATGCTTCGTATCCACCACTTCCCCTCTCAATGGAAGTGTGCTGTGATAACGATGATACCAAAGCCTGGTAAACCGGAGAACCTTGTTGAGTCATACCGACCGATAAGCTTACTACCCACCTTCTCTAAGATTTTCGAGAGAATATTCCTTACTAGAATAATGGGAGTAAGAAGCGTTCAGGAAGCCATTCCCGACCACCAGTTTGGTTTTAGGCAGCATCATGGGACCCCAGAGCAAGCACATCGAGTCGTCCAGCACATTTTAAATGCTTTTGAAAACAAGCAATACAGCTCTGCTATTTTTCTTGATGTCAAGGAAGCTTTTGATCGCGTGTGGCATGATGGCTTATTTTATAAGTTGAAGTCTCTACTACCGACTGGCCAATTCCTGCTTTTAAAGTCATACCTGCACGATCGTAGTTTTATGGTTGAGGTGAGAGGGGAAAGAGCAAGCATTCGTATGGTTCGTGCTGGCGTTCCGCAGGGAAGTGTCCTGGGCCCAGTACTGTACACTCTGTTCACTTCAGACCTACCAAGCCCTAATGGACCGGGCACACTTCTGGCCACCTATGCTGACGACACCGCGTTCCTTGTTAACTCCCCTTGTCGAAACGAAGCTTCAAGGATCACCCAGGAATTTCTGGACTCATACGGCAAGTGGACCAACAGGTGGAATATTTCTATAAATAATAGAAAGTCGCAGCACTGCAACTTCACTCTTAATGGAAAGATCCTCCCTAGGGTTGATCTGCATCACATCGCCATCCCACAAGCACCGCAGGCGCAGTACTTGGGTCTGATCCTGGACAAGCGGCTCACCTGGAAGCAGCACACAACGAAGGTAGCAGCTTCCTGTCGTGCTAAACTTAAAAAGCTCAACTGGATGCTTAGACCAACGAGCAAGCTCAGCCTTGGCAACAAAATGTTGCTATTTAAGTCAATTGTTGTGCCTTCGATGACTTACTGCATCCAATTGTGGGGCATGGCTTCTGACTCGAACGTCATGAAGGTGCAAAGAGTCCAAAACCGGGCGCTGCGCTTGATTGCTAATGCCCCCTGGTACGTTAGAAATAAAGCCTTGGCAAGTGACCTCCACATTCCCTCTATCAGGGAGCAGATCAACCGGCATTCAAGTCGGTATAACGAACGTCTCACGGCTCACACCAATCGCCTAGCGGCTTCATTGGCCAACACGTCAGTCAGAAGAAGGCTCAAACGTAGACATCCCGCCGATCTCTGGACAAGAGGAAGACATATCTCGCGAGTCTTAAAGCAGTAACTAGCATTTTCCACTTGTCATTAAAAATTTGTTAATTTGTTTCCGTTTCTGTTAAGTGCCATGTTATTGTTTTGTTCATATTTATAACCAACGTTTTATAGCCATTAGGTTGGTTGATCAACGTTAATAAAATTTTGTGTAATGTTATGCCAAAAAAAAAAAAAAAAATAGATTTCGTTACAATTTCAAAAATGTTGGCTATTGAAGATTACGTTTTTATTTATTATATATTTATACCCTTGCAGGGTATTATAATTTCAGTCAGAAGTTTGCAACGCAGTGAAGGAGACCTTTCCGACCCTATAAAGTATATATATTCTTGATCAGCATCAACAGCCGAGTCGATCTAGCCATGTCCGTCTGTCCGTCCGTCTGTCTGTTTCTACGCAAACTAGTCCCTCAGTTTTAAAGCTATCTGAATGAAACTTTGCATATAGTCTTCTATATACTCTCACTGCTATATATGTCGGAACGGATCGGACGACTATATCATATAGCTGTCATACAAATGTTCGATAAATTTTTGGAAAAAAAATTATAACTTGGGTGTTTTTTAATATTATTCCATCATTTTTGAGATATTGCCATTTTATATTATTACGGAATTTTCGTAAAAATTTTATGAAAATCGGACCACTATATCTTATAGCTGCTATAGGAACGATCGGGAAATTAATGGAAAAAATTATAACTTCGTTGTTTTTCAACGTATTTTATTCTACTTTGACACATGAGCTTGTGGTATTATTTCAAAAATTTGGTATAAATTTTATGAAAATCGGACGACTATATCTTATAGCTGCCATAGGAACGATAGGGAAAGTAATAGAAAAAATTATATCTTCGTTGTTTTTCAACGTATTTTCATTTACTCTGAGATATGAGATTTACTTATTATTAAAGAATTTTGGTATACATTTTATGAAAATCGGAAAACTATATCATATAGCTGCCATAGAAGCGATCCGTAGATGTAGAGAAAATGTAAAGCTGGGAATGTATAACTGTAACTGTCAAACTGTAAACATAATAAGTATAGTTAAAATGTTATGAAACTCTGTTTAGTGCCTGTTTTCGGCATTATAATTTATAATATAAATATGAAAACCAATCTGCAAGGGTATACAAACTTCGACGTGCCGAAGTTAGCTTCCTTTCTTGTTTTTTTATAAATTTATTATATTTATTATCATATTTTTGTTTACCTCAAGAACATTCACAGAGTTTTATATTGGAAGATAAGAGAGGAGCAAGCTAGTCAGCTTCTCGAGGTCATTGACCGCAATTCAACACGATCAAATTAAGAGAAAGCGTGAAAGAGTGCTAAGTAGCTATTCAGTTTCTCGAGGTCGTTGACAGCAGTCAAATAGAAATACATAAAGACAACAAGAGAGATAAATATAAAGCTTACAGATATATTTGTAGAAAGTAAAGATACTTTATAGAGTTGTAATATTAGAGTTTAGATTTTAGTTTCAGCGTTTGCTCTAAGGTTTAGCTTTTTGTATTTTTTGTTAAATTTCGGTTTCAAAGGGTGAGCAAATATTAATAAAAAATGAGGGAGATCGAGGGAAACGAAATGTGGACATGATATCCATCAGTCTTGCACAATAGCTTATTCTAGAAACAAAACCACCTGTCCCACATGCACCGCGGTGTGCTTTGAAAAGGCAGCCACACCATCTCAGAACACCAGGAGCCAGAAAGCAGCATCGGTAGCAAGCGAGCAGATGCCAAGTGTCTTTTCAAAAGCAGCAGGGTTGGGAAGGGCCCAAAAAAGAGAACTAATCCAAAACGTAGTGGTCAATGCGGTTCAGTCTATGCAAAACGAGCTACTTGCGCAGTGTCCGAGAAAATGTCCCAATTAATTCAGACGAATCTGTCGACCCATTTTCAGACCGCGTCAGGAGGAAGTCAAGAAAGGGAAATGAGAAGGAGTTACTCTGGGGATGCAGGTTTGAATCAGTGGGGTGCCCAAGCAGGCTCGAGTCGCGATACACCAAGGAGCAATCACTCGGACCTAGTCAACCGACCAGATAAAGTTGGCCATATTCTTAACAGCTGGAAGATCCGATTTAATGGTAGTTCTGAGGGCATAAGTATCGACAACTTCATTTACCGAGTTGAGGCGTTGACTCATCAGACCTTGGAAGGAAATTTTTCTCTATTGTGTGGAAATGCTAGCCTTTTATTCGATGGGAAAGCCAGAGATTTTTACTGGCGATTCCACAAGACCGCTCCCGTTGTTCGTTGGGATTCTCTCTGTCAGGCTCTGCGGAAACAATATACGAGAACAATATACGAGAACTGATTAATACCATTCCTTACAAAGACAGAGACAATCGTCCTTACGCTGAAGTTCGAATTTTGGATCGTTTGATAATGGGCTTATTAGATACAGGGGCTGCAGTGAATGTGATAGGCGGAAATTCAGCGCGGCAAGTCATCAAAAGCCGACTGGCGTTTAAACGAGCTTCCGCCTCAGTTAGCACGGCGGATGGAAAAAGCCAAGAGTAGTTGGTAAATTTAAGACTCTTGTTAAGTATAAAGATAAGGAAATAGAGTTAGAATTTCATCTGATCCCGTCCCTCAATCAAGACTTATAGTATATTTACACCGACCTGAGTTACCTATCGAAATCGAAATTAACGCAATAACGCAAGACGCTAGTTTATACTACAAAAGTTGCGTTATTGCGTTAGTTTTTGACAGCTTGTTTGAAATTATTTGAAACAAAAAAATTACGAAAATGAACAACGACGACAGTTTGATAATATCAGCAATAGAGCGACATAAAGATAAAGTTCATGGATTTGGCTGGGATGTCTTCAGCAACCTTCGAGTAGCTTCAACATTAAGGGATTGCCTTGAACACCTTGGGATCCTCTGCGGAATACCCCACTATAGTGTGCAATAAGGGAGGGACAACCTGATCAAGAAACTTGTATAGGAAATGCAACCGAAAGTGCATAACGCTTTAGGCAAGCGTTGGGCGTACATTTCCAATAAATAATTTGCATATACATTTTAAATTTATAGATTTTTATTTTAATTGTTTGGTTTTAAGTTTGTTTCTGTCTTCCTGACGAAGCGGAGTCCGCTTTTTTTTCTAGTAGTTCTTCCAATTGGTCCCGACAATTCTTTCACTGGCCAGTCTCAGGAATGGACGACTGGCTAAGACATTTTCCGTCCAATCCCCTAGAAGTGCCCCCAACGACAGCTCTTCTTCACACATTGTGTAACACACAAATCTATTTTCCGCCGTTTTTGAAATCAGATTGAATTATTTGAATTATCAATCGTCGGCTGCTTTGTTTTTTTACCGATTTGGTGGTGGAACTTGTTCGATAGTCCGAATATCGAGTAGAAATCGACACGACAATCGAAGAAATCTGTTGTTATCGATATGAACGCAACTTGGACGCAATTTGGACGCAACTATTTCCCACCACTAAAAACTACTAGTAAAAAAAACTGCGTTTACTGAGTTAACGCAATAACGCAATAACGCAGCCTGGTGTAAATAGGCTCTTATATTTAGGCATAGATTTTTGGGCCAAGTTTTTTTTACTGCCACCGGAAATGCAAATATCAGAAATTTTAGATGCAACTCATGCTCAGCAGCGTGACGATTTAGAAAAAGTGGTAGGCAAATTTCCATCTTTTGCTGTGTCAGGTTTACGGCAAACTTCACTATTGTCTCACACGATAGATGTTGGAGATGCAAAGCCTGTAAAACAGCGCCATTTTCCGGTGTCACCAGCCATAGAGAAACTTTTGTATGCGGAAATAGACAGGATGCCTAAGCTTGGAGTTATCAAGGAGTCGGATAGTGCTTGGTCATCACCGGTAGTACTGGCAAGGTCCGTCTTTGCTTAGATAGCAGGAAGGTAAACGAGGTCACAAGGAAGGATGCATATCCGCTGACGCAGATTGATGGCATTCTGGGCCGGTAGCCAAAGGCAATGTTTATTTCGAGTCTTGACCTCAAAGATGCCTACTGGCAAGTGCCTCTGGATCCTGGCTCACGAGATGAGACGGCATTCACCATTCCGGGAAAGCCTCTTTACCAGTATAAAGTCATGCCTTTCGGGCTTACAAACGCGTTTGATGGATAAGGTCTTTCCAGCAGAACTTCGCAATGAGGTTTTCGTGTATTTGGACCAGAGAACGGCAAGGGTGCCTGTTTCGACAACTCTCTTCACACTTGTCAAAATTTTGGTGCCGGTGTTTCTTACCACCGGCAAATAAAATAAACGAGTCGCACACACATAAACTGGCAAGAGTATAACGAGTGGCATGTCTACCGAGCACCCGATTAAGTTTTCACCGAGTGTTTTTATGCATTTTACACCCGGTACTTTTCGTTGGTCGGTGCCGGTGGCACTCACACACATAACTAAACGAGCGAGTGGGTAAAGCACAAAAAAAAAAAATACTCGGGTGTTTTGAAGTCACCCGAGTAGTTTTTGTGTGCTTTACTCACTCGTTTGTTAAGCATTCATTTTTATACCCTGTAAGGAAGTTCGACGGCTGGGGTAAGTCTCAGTCACGTCCAAGGTCCTCTTTAACAGAAAAATTTGTAAAGATGTGGGACAAAGTGTTTTGACGGACGGCAAACTGACATGAGATGGTAATGGTCAGTTACCGGGATACGCAGCCAGAAAAATGGCTGATTCGGTCTCTGCAATAGAGCGAAATAATCGTCGGAGCGCGTTTTGGGTCGGGCCCATAGCAATCGCTAGAAGGAGACCGAAAGAGGGGTCGATTTTGGGGACCACCGTTTCCTAGGGCGGAGTTTATGGCCTACAATCTAGGCATTTTTGGGAAAATATTCAACGTGAGTCCTGGCCAGCATGATCTTGGGTCGTTCCCTGCGAGCTGGACTCGATCTAAGCCGAAGATTTTATTTACGAGAGCTTTTCTTGAATTTATTTAATTTTTCCTCATGTTTAAATTTCTCTGCATTTATTTTCTCAGTGTGGGCCGTGGTTAGATTATCCGCGAGAGCAGAAATATATTTTAAATAAAATTTTACTTAAATCTTATTATTTCAAGTTCGGAGTAAAATTTTCCCCAGTGTAGGCGAGACTCAGCCATCCCCCGCAAGCACCAGAAATATAAATATGTACGAGTTTAGGTTTAATTAGTTTTCAGTTTTCATTGTACGAGTTTATTTTTAATCAAGTTGTATTTTGTTTTCAGAATTTTCTTTCTTTTAGTTTTCGTTTTGGTTTTATTTAATAAAGTTGGCAGGGATTTTTTTTAACAAAAAAAAATAAGGTTAGATGTCGGGGCATTATTTCTAGCCTACTCTAGCGAAAACCGCATCTCGGCCATCGAGAGATTTCTATTCACACATGTACCCGCTGGCCAAAATGCGATCCTCCCTATACACTCACCCGTCTCCGTATTTCCGCACACACACACGTTCGCCTGTGGCTGCTGCTTCCGCCACGTCCTCGCCTCCGTCCGTTTCCAGAAAGGTGCCTCCTTGGCCACCCAAATTCTCCGCAACTCCACTGGCTGCCGTCACTATCCCTGGTCACTTCGAGCACCACCTCCTGGCTGGTCTCGGGTTATAACATTGTCCTCGTTGGCCGCAGAAACTCCGTCGCGTAGAAACTCCCGTTGTGGTTACGTTGAAACTCCGTCGACCGCTCGCACGTCTATACGTTTTCGTCGCCTCCGCAAAAGTAAATCCAGACACGCGGCTTTGCCAAATTTTCGGCCGCGCTGGTAATTTTCCATTGCTCTTGCATTTCGGTGCATCAGCTTCCCTCTCGCTCTCTCCCGTTGGCGCGTGCCAATTTTCGGGGGTTGCTTTGCGCTCGATCGTATGCTCGCTCTCCGTTGCTCTCATACGGCGCTAACTCCGTGGCCACTTGTTCGTGGTGAATAACTCTCTCTGCTCTCCGAGTGTAGGTGTGTGTGTGTGTGTGTGCGGGATCTAGAGATGTGAGAACGGGGAACCAAAGATAACTACTAATTCTTGACTACGCTTAAATTCTGTACAACTAGAAGATGATTATAGTGCGAAACTTGGCTGCTTAAATATACAGAGCTTATTTTACAAAAACAATAGAGAATGATTATATACAAAGCTTATGTTTACAAAGGGCGAAGTGATTAAAGTATTATACGAAATTATTTCCAAAAACTTAGTTTACAAAGCGAGAATAATTTGGGCGTTTGCCGGTTTGTTTTTGATTTCGCTGCTGGCTGCGGCGGCTCTCCATGAGCGTTGGCGGCAGTGGTTATTGCCGTCGGCTACTGTTGTTGTCGCTGCCGGCTCCTGACCGCCGTTGTTGTTGTTTTTGGGCGCTGCTGACGCTGTTGTTGTTCGCTGCTGACGCTGTTGATATTCGCTGCTGGCGCTGTTGATATTCTTCGGCTGACGTTGCCTCTGCTGTTGTTGTTGGCTGCTGATGCTGTTGTTGCTGTCGGCGGCTGGCGCGGTTGCCGTTGTAGTTGGCCGCCAGTATTTGTGGGAAGTCGAACGACTCCTCACATCCCCCTCTTTCTTCGGGGGCGCGAAAAAATGGAGATCTCGTTCTCCGTGGTGATGTGGGCGCGGCGGATGTGATGGCCGCGGCCAGTGCTGGCGTCTCCTTCTCCTTGCCCGGGGAAGAATTTCCCGGGATGACGGTGGCCAGATCATCGTCGTCGTTGCTTGTGGTGGCGGCCGTGGCCAACGCTGGCACCCTCTCTCTCGGGGCTCGCGGTCACGTCTCCAAGGGTCACTCGACGGGGAGCGGATGGTAACAGGCTTGGCACCACCGCTGCTGTCCAGGCGTGTATGGCCTCTTGGCCCAGGCCTGAGACGAGCTTTCTTGCGTCGAGCGGGCTGGCTGGTCCGTGTCAAATCGACGGCTTGCGTATGACGCGCTGTAGGGAAACAAAGTTTCATTAGCCTTTTAGGTTTACTAATATGACTAACTAGTGGTTTTAGTTGGGGGTTAGTTATTAGTGAGGGGGAAATGCTAATGCTGGTACTGGGAGCGTTGAGTTTCCCCCTTAGGGGAGTGGGAACGTTGGGAAGGCGCACCCTCCAGCAAGTGGCCCCCACTGACTCAAGCATTGGCTCCTGTCGCAGTGTTCCTGGTTGGCTCTTGCCTTGGCCAGATCGAGCGTCGCTCGTCGGCTTATCTTTGAGCAAGTTTGTTGCTGTCGTGCAGTCTTCGTACGGACTTCTGAAGCTCCTGCTGCGCTGCTGTTCTCCGTGTGTGCTTCCGCCGTCTGCGGGTATCCTTGAATGCTTCTCCGTTGCTTCCGTCTTGATGCGGGTATCCCTGGGTGATGATGCTCTGCTTCTCTGCTGCCGCGGTTGCTCTGCTATTTCCGCCTTGGTGCGGTATTCGTGCGGCTGTGTCCGCCGTGTGCGGGGCTTCTCGCTGATGTGGCCGCCGTGTGCGGTCTTCTCGATGATGTGCCCGCCGTGTGCGAACTCCTGATGCTGGTGCCGCCTTGCGCGGGGTTCTCGCGGATGTGCCGCCGTGTGCGGGCTCCTGCTGCTATGCCGCCGGGGTGCGGGCTCCTCGATGACGTTCCTCTGATGCTTCCGCCTGGGTGCGGGTATTTCCTGGATTCTGCTCCTGTCACGGTACAGGCTCTCCGCTGCTGATGCTTCTCTGTTACGGGTCTCTCTGCTTCCTGATGCCGCCTTGGTGCGGTCTCCCTGCTCCGTGATCTCCTTAAGTGCGGCTAGGATTCCTCCAGCGTCAGGTGTACACTCTGCTCTGGCGGGGGAAGTCGCTCGCCCTTCCACTACTGGTTCTGTTGAAGCAGCTTGATTTCGTCGAAACGGATTGTTTCGCGCGGCATTGTCGTCTCGCGGCCCTAACATACTGCTGGTCTGGGTATCTGGCGTCTCGTGATCTGGCTCGTTGCTGGCTGGTGTGGATTCTACGGCTTCGATGGGGTCTGCTGTTTTCGGAGTGAACGCGTTTGTCAAAACCGACGGCGTAGCTAAGTTATAGGTGGGGCTGGGTACTGAAAGAGAAGAGAGGACATGTAAAACACGGCAGCACTCGTAAGTGCGTATTCCTCTGCGACCACAATCCCAGCAGAAGAGAACTCTGGGATTGCGACATGTGTATGAACGGTGTCCTTCCTGGGCACAATTCCTGCAAGCTAATCTACAATGCGGCGCCATCGATATGTTTCCCACTCGAGGACCTAGTTGTGGAACTGCGGCGAGCGTAGGTGGTCGTCTGACTGGTCGCGTGACATTTTGGTAGCTCGTTGATGGTGCTCCTGCATACGCTGGGGTCTCGTGGTCATCTCTTCTTGGTGGTGGCGGTAGTTCGGCCAACATTCTTGCATGGTTTCCTGTGGCTCGGTCGCGGGTGTCTTCATAGTTTACCACTAAGGCGGTAAGTTGCTCCAAAGTCGTGAACTCGTGTCTCCTTGTAAACAGCTGGTATTCCGGTTGAAGATTTTCGTAGATTCGTTCCAACTCCTGTTCCGCGTTGTATCCTGCTCGGTGCATCATGAGTCGAATGTTTACCAGGTACTGCTTAAATGGCTCTCCTTGTCGTTGGTATCTGTTGCGGATCTCATCGTCGAGTCTCTGAAAATACCTGGGCGGCAGGAAGAAGTCAAGAAACGCCTTCTTGAAGTTCGTCCACGATTTTCCTAGTAGCTGGCTCGTCCGAAACCAGTGCTCCGCTGTGTCCGTCAAAAGACCAGGGATGGCCTGTGGCATCTTCTCCACGTCGACTTCATATGCGGTGGCTCGTTCCTCGAAGTGCTGGATAAAGGTAATGGGGTCCGTGGTCCCATCGAAAGTAATTCCCCAATTCTTCAGTTTCTCTGCGAGCGTGGCTGCTGACATCTCGGATTTCTTGGGAGAAATGTCCCGTCTGACCGGGTTGGTCTCCATGTCTCCGACTGCAGTGGCGGCACCTCTGCCTTCCTGTGTTGACATCTGAAGCTGCGTTGGACCCGGTGGGTGTGGATTCAGACTCGGTGTACGTTGGTTACTCTCAGTTAATGCGGCTGTGATTTCCGCCTCGCATTCCTGCAGTTGTTCGGCTATCTCCAGTACATGATCGTCCCGATTATTAAATGCGGCCAGCCGGCTCCTCATTTCCTCGACTGTTCCGGTTGCTTCCAAGGAAAACTCCTTCAAAATCGCCTCCAGTTCTCGCTTCCGTAGATACGAAATCCAACGCGCGCCCATATTGCTGTGAAATAATTAGTCAAATGGCAAACGACAAGAAAAATTTCGATAGGTCGAGAGAAATAATTCTGACGAGGGTCAAGCGACGTTTGCGTGGATTAAACTTCAGTGAAATATTGGATTTTATTTGTCACACATAAAAAAAATCGCTAACTGCCCACGTGTAACTAGGTTAAACCCGAATTCGATGTAAAACGGCGATGTAATTCTGTAGCTCTCCTCGACGGCGGTTAAATTTTGATTCGGCGGCGATGTAAGCTTGTAAATGTTCACGACGATGATGAAAGTTTTATTCGACGATGATTTAAGTTTTCTTCGACGGTGATTTCAAGTTAATTCGGCGATGCTTTAGCTTTTATTCGACGGTGCTCGAGACTTAGTAAAATTTTCACGACGATGATCTTTGGTTCCTGTTGAAAAACTGCGACTGTACGCGTGGGCTCGACGACGGTTGAAAGACAAGAGACAACGATGGGATCCCGTTGACTGTACTCGATGGCTGCGGGTGTGAGGGAGACGACGATGAGAGTGAAGGGTGAAAACAAAATGGCTGCGCTGTGGGAAATTTGTGTTAGCTTTTCCCTGCCTCGTGCTTTCGAAATTCTCGCGACCTGACTTGGCTACCTAGAGGGCTTTTCGCTCTCGCTCTCTCTCTTCTTTTTTTTTTTCTTTCCCTCTTTGCTTTCTCTGCTCGGTTCTATTTCTTGGCTCACGTGTGTTTCTGGTCACGTGATCGAATAACCTCTCGTTTTAGGTTATGATCTTTTCGCGGTTGGGATATAAAATTTTCGCTGCGTGTACCACGAGTTTCTTAGGGTGGGTATACCTTTTGGTTAAGTTCTCCCGATTTTTGCCATGTGCCTTGAAAAAAAAAATTTCAAAGTTTTTTTTTTTTTTTTTTTTTTTTTTTCCCTTACTTTGAGGTTATATACAATGTTCTGTATATATTCTGATCAAGATATATATATTTTCTGTAGTTTTTCTGCCCTAGAAATTTCGGTGTCCCTCGACATCCGACTCTCCATACGTCCGACTTAGAAAATTTTCTCTAAGTGGCGGAACCGAAAATTTCTCAAACTTGACGTATCCGAATGGGTCTATTTTCGACGTCTAAAGTTCGTAAACCCCATGTCCCTGCTCGGGCGCCATTCTGTAAGGAAGTTCGACGGCTGGGGTAAGTCTCAGTCACGTCCAAGGTCCTCTTTAACAGAAAAATTTGTAAAGATGTGGGACAAAGTGTTTTGACGGACGGCAAACTGACATGAGATGGTAATGGTCAGTTACCGGGATACGCAGCCAGAAAAATGGCTGATTCGGTCTCTGCAATAGAGCGAAATAATCGTCGGAGCGCGTTTTGGGTCGGGCCCATAGCAATCGCTAGAAGGAGACCGAAAGAGGGGTCGATTTTGGGGACCACCGTTTCCTAGGGCAGAGTTTATGGCCTACAATCTAGGCATTTTTGGGAAAATATTCAACGTGAGTCCTGGCCAGCATGATCTTGGGTCGTTCCCTGCGAGCTGGACTCGATCTAAGCCGAAGATTTTATTTACGAGAGCTTTTCTGGAATTTATTTAATTTTTCCTCATGTTTAAATTTCTCTGCATTTATTTTCTCAGTGTGGGCCGTGGTTAGATTATCCGCGAGAGCAGAAATATATTTTAAATAAAATTTTACTTAAATCTTTCAAGTTCGGAGTAAAGTTTTCCCCAGTGTAGGCGAGACTCAGCCATCCCCCGCAAGCACCAGAAATATAAATATGTACGAGTTTAGGTTTAATTAGTTTTCAGTTTTCATTGTACGAGTTTATTTTTAATCAAGTTGTATTTTGTTTTCAGAATTTTCTTTCTTTTAGTTTTCGTTTTGGTTTTATTTAATAAAGTTGGCAGGGATTTTTTTTAACAAAAAAAAATAAGGTTAGATGTCGGGGCATTATTTCTAGCCTACTCTAGCGAAAACCGCATCTCGGCCATCGAGAGATTTCTATTCACACATGTACCCGCTGGCCAAAATGCGATCCTCCCTATACACTCACCCGTCTCCGTATTTCCGCACACACACACGTTCGCCTGTGGCTGCTGCTTCCGCCACGTCCTCGCCTCCGTCCGTTTCCAGAAAGGTGCCTCCTTGGCCACCCAAATTCTCCGCAACTCCACTGGCTGCCGTCACTATCCCTGGTCACTTCGAGCACCACCTCCTGGCTGGTCTCGGGTTATAACATTGTCCTCGTTGGCCGCAGAAACTCCGTCGCGTAGAAACTCCCGTTGTGGTTACGTTGAAACTCCGTCGACCGCTCGCACGTCTATACGTTTTCGTCGCCTCCGCAAAAGTAAATCCAGACACGCGGCTTTGCCAAATTTTCGGCCGCGCTGGTAATTTTCCATTGCTCTTGCATTTCGGTGCATCAGCTTCCCTCTCGCTCTCTCCCGTTGGCGCGTGCCAATTTTCGGGGGTTGCTTTGCGCTCGATCGTATGCTCGCTCTCCGTTGCTCTCATACGGCGCTAACTCCGTGGCCACTTGTTCGTGGTGAATAACTCTCTCTGCTCTCCGAGTGTTTTTTTTTTTTTTTATTTAAAGATGAACAGGAAGTATTTTTACAAAAAATTTGGATAGTGGAAGTTTTGAAGAAGGAGTCCACTCCCGCGGGACTGCCGCGAAGCTACACTTCGCGGGGTGGCTGGCGGTCAGGTTGCCGCTCATCTAAGGCCCTCAGTGCGTCGGGTCTGCTCCCGGCGCCTTAGCTCCCTCATGACGGTTGCTGCCATGTCCGTAACCGCATCCCAGTTGGATGGGGTCTCCAGCATACACCCAATTATGGTCTCGGGTGTAAGGCGACGGTTGGTTGTTGCCTCTGCTGCCTCTCTTTCCGCGCGGAAAAGCGGACACTCGAAGAAGGCGTGTTCTGCATCCGCAACGGATGCACCGCCGCAATAGTCGCAGGATGGGTCGGCCTCGTGCTTGAATCTGTGAAGATAGGCCTTGAAGCATCCGTGGCCCGTGATCAGCTGCGTTGTGTAGAAGTCTACTTGCCCGTGACGTCTGTGTATCCACTGATCCAGATCGGGGATGAGCCGATGTGTCCAGCGTCCAGTGCTCGCGTTATCCCACCTCGCCTGCCACCTTGCGACAGTGGTGCTCCTCTGGGTTCTGCTGCCCGAGTTACCGGTCCTGCGTTCCGCTGCCAGCAGGTCGATAGGGATCGATCCGGCTACCACCAGCGCAGCTTCTTCAGAGACCGTGCAGAAGCAGCTGGAGATGCGCAGCGCGCAGCGTCGATACACCGTCCTGCATTGGCGGCTGTAGCTCGCAACCAGCATGGCCTCCGACCATATCGGTGCGGCGTAGAGTAGGGTTGACGTCACGACTGTTGATATCAGCCGTCTACTGTGCTGCCTAGGACCGCGCGTGTTGGCCATCATCCTCGAGATGGCGGCAGTGGCCTTGGACGCCTTGGCCGCTGCGTACTCCAAGTGACACTTGTAGTTGAGCCTGTGGTCGATCAGGACCCCAAGGTATTTAACCGTCGGGCTTGACTCGATGGTGGTCGAGCCGACCCGGAAGTTCACCTTCTCGACAATCTTTCGGCTACTGATAAGTACGGCCTCCGTTTTCTGCTCGGCAAGGGAGAGACCGTTGTCTGCTAGCCACGACATCAGAATGTCTATCGCATGGCTACATTTAGTAGAGACGTCTGATAGGTGTTTCTCCACCGTGACAAGCGCGATATCGTCTGCAAAGCCAATTACAGAGCAACCTTCGGGTAGTGGCAGCCTCAGTATGTCGTCATACATGACGTTCCACAGAAGTGGCCCGAGGACTGAGCCTTGGGGTACGCCTCCTGTCACGTGATGTATCTGTTTTCCGGCGTCGGAGCTGTATAGCAGGACGCGGTCCTTGAAGTAATCGGCAATCAGCTGGATAATGTAGCCAGATATGCCGCCACGCTGGAGTGCTTGGAGGATTAGACTCCAATTTGCAGAGTTGAACGCGTTTTTGACGTCCAAGGTGCATACGAGGCAGTACTTCTTGGAGCCTCCTTGCCATCTTTCGCCTTCAATGGCCTTTTCCGCAAGCTGTGTTACCTCGCGGATCGCATCAATGGTGCTTCGCTTCTTGCGGAAACCGTGCTGATGGGTTGATAGGGCACCGCGCTCCTCGATTTCCCTCTCTAGTTTGTTGCCTATGATGCGCTCGAATATTTTGCCAATCGTATTCAGCATGCATAGGGGCCGAAATGAGGACGGGTCGTCGTTCAGCTTGCCAGGCTTCGGGATGAGCACGAGTCTCTGCTGCTTCCAAGCTCTTGGGAAGGTTTTCTCAGCAATGCATGTGTTATACAGCTGCACAAATAGCTTCGGGTAAGCCTTCACTATGGCATGCAGAGCTGCATTGGGAATGCCATCTGGTCCGGGGGCCTTAGATGCTTGGCAGCTTGTCAGCGCGCTAAGGACTTCCTCTTCGCAGGTGGGGATCGGTTCGCCCGCAGCCACGCTGGGTAGTCTTAGTGGCGGCTGTGGCGGGAACAGCGTGTCAACTATTGTTCCCAGATGCTGCTGGGAGGTTGGAGTCGGCTGCCTGGTTAGCTTACCCGTAACCATTTTGTAGGCTGAGCCAAACGGTTCTTTGTCAGCCGCATCGCAAAGCTCCTGGAAACACTTGTGCTTGCTGGTCCTGATCGCCACCTTGAGGGCCTTTTTCATTTCCCTGTACCGTGACTCGTACAGCTCCTGCGTGGTGCGTCCTCGGCTTCTTTGGCATTTCCGCCTTGCAGCGAGACATTTGCTTCTGGCTGAAGCTATTTCCTGGTTCCACCAGGGGACTGGTCGCCTTCCGCCTCCCTTGGTGGATTTCTCCATTGCCGCGTCGCAGGCTGCCTTGATCCTGGCGGATATGACATCCGCGCAGGTGTTTGCCTCGCCTGTAATGGTGTTGGCATCCATGCAGCTTAGGAGCACCTCGGAGTTTAGGGTGTGTACCCTGTAGGCAGTTTCCCGGCTGGTTTGGTGAAGCTGATTTTGTCTCGTTTGGAAGACGATTGCCGCGTGATCGCTATAGGTGAGCAGATGGGTGACTTCCCAGTAGCTGTTCCTGGTGAGCTCTGGACTGGCGAAGGTCAGGTCAATGTATGACTCACGACCTGACTTTCTAAATGTGCATCTTCTTCCATCATTTAGTAGGCAGACATCCAGGGTGGAAAAGGCGTCAAGGATGATAGTTCCGCGCTGGGTCGTTCTCGTACTCCCCCAGGCTGTGGACCATGCATTAAAGTCTCCAGCGATTATCACCGGTGATCGTCCGCGAGCATCTTGGGCGATCTCTTGCACTATCTCCCTGAACTCGTCTGTGTGCAAGCTCGGGGCTAGGTAGCAACTGTATATGGTTGTCCCTTGAAACTTAGCCCTGGCATAGCCAGGCCTCGTCGCCCTCTGCGCTAGGTGGCACGGGGGCTGCCCGCAGCTCCAAATGGCTGCGCCGCCATTGGTGCTTTGTTGCCAGACTCCTTCTGGTTTTGGCCGGTAGGGCTCGCTCAGTATAGCGACGTCGATGTTCTGCTCGCTGACCGTCTGGGTCAGTAGATCTTGGGCTGATCTACAGTGGTTAAGGTTGAGTTGAAGAACCCTAACCATTGATATTGTTTTTGGCCGCCTTCACGTACTCGGGGCAGATCCTGCTCAGGGTCGCGTGCTCTGCGTCTCTCGCAGTCTTGCCACCTCGCGTGCATAGAATGCATCTGGGCTTGCCCTGGCACGTATAGTGCTTGTGGCCGGTGCCTCCACATTTAAAACATGCTTCCTGTGTGGCTTTGGCCGTAGCTTCAGAAGCGCGGCATCTTGCCGAGGTGTGACCGAAGCCCATGCATTTATAGCAGCGCCTCGGCTCCAATTTTTCCCGGATGCGGCATACTACCCATCCAATTCGGATCTTGCCCTTCTCGAGCAGTCTCCGCGCGTGCTCGGGTCTCAGGCTTACCGTCGCAATTTGCGTTCCTCCAAACGCTTTCCGCATTCTGGGCGCAGTGTCGCTTGGGATGTCGCAGTCCTCTCCCGCAAATAGTGCCATTGTGACCTCCTCCCCGCTGGTCAAGTCATCAAGATCACGGATCTCCACCTGGACCGTCTCCTGCATGACGGTCACCTCCGCCTTGCCGGAGATGGCCGTTTTGAGGGCCGCTTGCAGCTGCTGTGTGGATGGGTCGAGGGACTTCTGCATCCGTACAAGGAGTCCGCCATTGGCAGTCCTTCGCAGGCCTTGCACGCCTTCCTTGAGTCCTTGGAGTGAGGGCTCCGTCTTAACAATCCTCAGCATGTCTGCATAGGATCCTTCACTGCACTTAATCAGGATGGCATCGGAGCGCTGCTTCCTGGGCTTCATGGTGCGAGGGGCCTGCTCCTCTTTTTGGGCTCTGCTCTCCGCCATTGCGTGGGGTGCTTTGGGCTTTGGCTTGTGCTTGACCTGCTGCCATGCCGTAGTTACACGGCTGCTCGCGGGTGTAGCACTAGGGGCCGTGCCAGACAGCATGGGGGTGGTCTGCTGGCTTGCGCAAGCCGTGGAGCCCTTGGTGTGGCCGCCGGCCAATGACGCGCTGATGTCAAGCTGCAGCTTCTTCATAGCGATCATCGCGTCGATCGTCCCCTGCGTAACGTGGCGGACCACCTTCTTGTTGTTGCCTTTCGTGTCGGTGAACTTGGTCACCATTTCGTCCAGCATTGCGCCCAGTCTCTCCACTAGAACGGCCGTGTTTGCTTCGACCCTTTGCTTCTTGTTGGCCCCCGTTTGCTTTCCATCTGGACTCGCTGCATCCCGGCATCTCTTGGGAGTGGCCACCTCTTCCTCTTCTTCGTCGAAGGTGAATATCGGCGCATGCATTTTCGGCGGCGCTGACATCGGGTGCGTCTCGTTGCTGCCCGCGGGTGGCGAGTGGTGCACCTTTTGCTTCGACCTTTGGAAGCTTAGCAGGAGCTCCTCCTCGGCTCTCGCTATCGCTAGGGCCTGGGTCTCATCGTCCCGGCCTGTTGGCTTAGCCTTGCTCATCGCACCTGCTCCTTTTTTGGGATCCCTCGGTGCACAGGGATTTCCCCCAGCGGATGCTTGATGAGAGTTATACCGCTCCTTCTCGGTCCCCAGAGCCCCTTTTGAGGCCGCCGCAGCGGAGGGGTTGGATGATGGCCAGATCCGCGGCCTTCTGCCTTTTTTTCCCAAATGGGGCCAGGTGCGGAAACTGGGACCGTGTAGATTGGCCTTCCAGCTGCTCGTGCAAGTTGCGGGTTAAATTAAAAGGCCAGCACTTGGCTTAACTTTTAATTTAAATTTTCGAATTTGCGCGGGCTGATCTCGTTTTCCAACACTACTTGAGGTAGGGCTGGAAGCTTGGCCGCGAGCGCTTTCCAACACTAAATGTGTCGTGCTGTTAAGCGCGGCTGTAGAAGCTCCTGCGTTGGCGTTGCGCAACACTACGATCAGCTGCGATCAGCTGTGTGTGTGTGGCAAAAGAAAACGCGGGGAAAAAAGGCTCGTGGAAAGTGGAAACCGCGAAAGAGTAGTGAAAGTGGAAGGCGTTTTGCTGGGAAGAGAGGTGAGAGATTCCCCCTCCCCTTACCTCCAGGTTCCTGCGCCGATCTGGATGCCGGGACTTTTGGGCGTCTGGAGCCCAGTGGAAGCCGAAATCCAGGCACGATCCGGGTACGTAGCTATGACCCTAGGAGTCTCGCACTACACTTGCACACTTTTTCCAGGATGTCTGGCACTTTTTAACAGTCTTTAAAGGATAGACTAGCGGAGCGCGTAGAAAACACAACTTGTACGTATCACTCTCGACGTGTGTCGCCTGCTCTCCGAGTGTAGGTGTGTGTGTGTGTGTGTGCGGGATCTAGAGATGTGAGAACGGGGAACCAAAGATAACTACTAATTCTTGACTACGCTTAAATTCTGTACAACTAGAAGATGATTATAGTGCGAAACTTGGCTGCTTAAATATACAGAGCTTATTTTACAAAAACAATAGAGAATGATTATATACAAAGCTTATGTTTACAAAGGGCGAAGTGATTAAAGTATTATACGAAATTATTTCCAAAAACTTAGTTTACAAAGCGAGAATAATTTGGGCGTTTGCCGGTTTGTTTTTGATTTCGCTGCTGGCTGCGGCGGCTCTCCATGAGCGTTGGCGGCAGTGGTTATTGCCGTCGGCTACTGTTGTTGTCGCTGCCGGCTCCTGACCGCTGTTGTTGTTGTTTTTGGGCGCTGCTGACGCTGTTGTTGTTCGCTGCTGACGCTGTTGATATTCGCTGCTGGCGCTGTTGATATTCTTCGGCTGACGTTGCCTCTGCTGTTGTTGTTGGCTGCTGATGCTGTTGTTGCTTTCGGCGGCTGGCGCGGTTGCCGTTGTAGTTGGCCGCCAGTATTTGTGGGAAGTCGAACGACTCCTCACAACCCTTGCAGGGTATTATAATTTCAGTCAGAAGTTTGCAACGCAGTGAAGGAGACGTTTCCGACCCTATAAAGTATATATATTCTTGATCAGCATCAACAGCCGAGTCGATCTAGCCATGTCCGTCTGTCCGTCTGTCCGTCCGTCTGTCTGTTTCTACGCAAACTAGTCCCTCAGTTTTAAAGCTATCTGAATGAAACTTTGCATATAGTCTTCTTCTCACTGCTATATATGTCGGAACGGGCCGGATCGGACGACTATATCATATAGCTGCCATACAAATGTTCGATAAATTTTTAGAAAAAAAATTATAACTTGGCTGTTTTTCAATATTATTCCATCATTTTTGAGATATAGCCATTTTATATTATTCCAGAATTTTGGTAAAAATTTTATGAAAATCGGACTACTATATGATATAACTGCCATAGGAACGATGGGGAAATTAATAGAAAAAAAATTATAGCTTCGTTGTTTTTCAACGTATTTTCATCTACTCTGAGATATAAGCTTTTTTTATTATTCTAGAATTATGGTATAAATTTCATAAAAATCGGACAACTATATCATATAGCTGCCATATAAACCGATCGGTACAGGGTGACAATAATTAACCCGGACAAATTTTGAAGCAATCGATTATAAATGTGTTATGATGCAGCCCTTAAATAAATGCATTTATAGATAGCTTGTACTTTTCTGAAACAAATATATTTACATTTTTGTGATTTCCATCAATTTGATATTTGTTTTGGGATGTCTAACAATCGTTGTGCAATTTTAAAACTGTTTCAACAAGGAAATAGCCAATGTGACATTGTTCGTTTGCTTGGCATACCAAAACAAACGGTCTCTGACGCTTTCCGGCGATTTAATGAGCTTGGCCATGAAGGTGACTGTCCCGGACGAGGCAGACCATGCACCGCAAAAACTTCCAGAATTCGCCAGATCGTGAAAAAGTGGATCACTCGGAATTGCAGAGTCTCGGTCAGGAAAATAGCCCGTGAAATCGGAGTGAATCGAGAAAGTATTCGGTTGATTGCAAAAAATGAACTTAATCTCAAGCCCTACAAGCTCCAAAAAGTGCACCTTCTTACGGATGCCAATAAGCGCGTGAGACTCCAAAGATGCCGTCAGCGTCAGCTAAAGCGTCGGGCTGCAGGTCAAAAATGGGAGCATATTCTCTTCACGGACGAGAAGATATTCACCATCCAACAGGCGCACAATCACCAAAATGACAGAAGCTGGTCGGCTAAAGCTCCAGGAACCTCTGCAATAATCGAGCGCCGTCAATGTGAGCCGTCTTTAATGGTTTGGGGAGGAATATGCGCCTGTGGCAAAACACCCCTTGTTTTCATCGATCAAGGGGTCAAAATCAATCAGGAAGTGTACCGCCGGGACATTTTGGAAACTGTTGTGCTTTCTTGGGCCCAGCAGCACTTCGGTGATACGGAGTGGACGGTTCAACAGGATTCAGCGCCAGCCCATAGAGCCAAATTGACTCAGGACTGGTGCAAAGCCAATTTTCCGGACTTTATCATATCACTAACCATACAACATATAGACTGGTCATTTCATACAACGAAAATGGACACAAAAATTTCTTGGCGTACGGTCCCATGTTAACTGTTTGCTGTTAGCGACAGACCGTCTGTTAGATTTGAGCTGTTAGCGACCCGTCCCATGTTAGCTGTCAGCTGTTAGCGTCAGGCCTTTACATGTATGCGTGTTCATGCATTCACGTACACGGGTGCATGTGTGCGACCATTTCGTTTCGGGCCAGCAAGAATATTTGGTCTTTTGCTACTTTTCGCGCTAGGTACCCTAACAATATGGGCATATTCGCTATTGGGTTAATGATACAAATAAGAATGTTATATGTTATAATATATTTCTTAATGTTTCAGCATTCATTTCATATATGTTTACAATTCAAATCAGTGGCAGCAGTGAAATGTGTTGCATATATGTACATATGTATTCGAATAAATAAAAAATCCATCTACTGAGATAGGAACAGGGCATATTGCAGTCGGTGCTCGCGATCAGGGAACCGTGAAGATTTACAAAAACAACGACGCAGGTAGAAAGCACATCGCTGCAATCTCGAGTTTGCGACCCAAGCGACCGAACTCGCACATCGTACCAAAAACAAGAACAATTTTAAAGGGAACTGCGAGGCTGGCGTTGACTTCTGCACTAAAGAAAAAAGTTTGGATTTCTTTTGTAGTCGTTTTTCTTTGGTGGACTTAAGTTCACGCAAAAATGGCAGAAGTTATTGAAAGCTCCAATGAGATATTTCTTTTCAAAAATTAATAATTTGGATCTGATGCAGTGCAATCGATTTTGACGAATTAATAAACAAATATAAATTTTTGACCAATTAATAAACAAATATAATTAATTCTACTCAAAAAGTTTTTGTCAGTGTATTTCCTAGGCTCGCACATTCTGTGTGGCGCGTGGATACCCTGTTCCTATCTCAGTAGATGGATTTTTTATTTATTCGAATACATATGTACATATATGCAACACATTTCACTGCTGCCACTGATTTGAATTGTAAACATATATGAAATGAATGCTGAAACATTAAGAAATATATTATAACATATAACATTCTTATTTGTATCATTAACCCAATAGCGAATATGCCCATATTGTTAGGGTACCTAGCGCGAAAAGTAGCAAAAGACCAAATATTCTTGCTGGCCCGAAACGAAATGGTCGCACACATGCACCCGTGTACGTGAATGCATGAACACGCATACATGTAAAGGCCTGACGCTAACAGCTGACAGCTAACATGGGACGGGTCGCTAACAGCTCAAATCTAACAGACGGTCTGTCGCTAACAGCAAACAGTTAACATGGGACCGTACGCTAAGAAATTTTTGTGTCCATTTTCGTTGTATGAAATGACCAGTCTATATGTTGTATGGTTAGTGATCATATCCAGTGAATGGCCACCTTACTCGCAATATCTTAATCCGATGGACTACAGTGTGTGGTCTATTTTGGAGTCCAGGGCATGTGCTAAACGCCACATAAGTTTGGAGGAATCAATCATTGCTCCAAGAATGGGATCGATTATCGGAAGAAGACCTGCGGCCCATTGCGCTAAATATTCAGAAACGTTTAGGGCTCTGCATCGCAGCCCAAGGAAGCCACTTCGAAACCTGCTTAATATATGTTACACAATACCTATTTAATAGTTGGGTATCTGCATTTTTTCTTAAATACAGTTCCTTAAAAAGTTATGATCAAAAATGTTTGTCCGGGTTATTTATTGTCACCCTGTATAACATAACACAAGATTCTTCCAAATATCATTGATTGGCTTTTGTTAAGCCCGAAATAGTTTTCTGCAACGTGTTCTAAATTATCTTCATTGGATATGCTGCTTAATTTTGCAAATGAGATATGACTCCCGGTATCTATAAGGCATTCCGTAGCTAATGGAGTTTTGAAGCTATTGTAAAAAAATATCCTAAAGTGTCTTACATAATGGTCAGTATATGCGCTCTTGAGCTCCGGTTATTGTCTCACAAAATGGCGTAGCAGGAACCACGTTCCCTCCTTGACTTGAGGCGATCCTTAGCGCAAATATTTATGGGCTGCCGTTCTCCCAGATGTTTGCTTCCAAAAATTTTCCTCAGTTTTGTTCTCCGGCCCATGGACTTCTGAGAAAGCCCTTAAAATCTACATCGGTTCGGAGAGACTCTGTATGCGTGCTTGGTTACGAAGCGCTGTAGCTGGAACTCCCTCGATTGATAATAAACAGCAAACTTATCCTCCGGACGCCCTTGACGTCTTTGGAATGCATTCCTGAACTCTCCTTTAAACGTTGTTGCTCCGAATGTTGCTCGTCACGGTGATCGGCTGACTCTAAAGTGCGCATGGCGTATGCGTGAAGCCAGCAAATAGGAGTATGTACGTGCAGCCGTTGTCTAAGTTATAAACTCTTCCGATCTTCTGTAGCTGTGTTACCTAGTTACGTGCACACATGTTTCCGCCGTATTCCATTGTGACTTCTTTTGCTAAAGCATGCGATGCTGCTGGAGATTCTAAAAGTTTGTTTACATTTTAATAGTGTCGTTGATCATCAATGTTAACGGTCTCTTTTTCAACACTGGTATTGGCGGCAAAAATGTAATCGGTGGTGATCGTTATATCGGTGCTGTTAACCTTAACAGCGTCACTGTTAGCGCAAGTGTTTACATAACTTACGTTTTCAGTATTATTGTCGGTGGCGTCATGTATTTGGTGAACAAGATCAGACCTTTTTTTGTTTGCATTGTCCATATATGTATGTATGCATGAATTCACTGCGACACAGCCATGTTCGCATCTATTTCGTCTCGGATCTTCTGCAGGGTTTTTTCACGGTATCCACGAGCGAAAGCCGCTCACGTCGAAATTGTCCCAAGTCTGTAGCGTCATTGAATGCGTGTCAAACGTGGTCTTCAGCGTGTTCTTCTATGTATCTCCTCCACTAATTCTGCTATACTCCGTTGGTATGCGTTTTCATTTGAAACATTCCATCTTCACTTTTTGTTGGGTTCTGCATGCAAACTTCTAATTTGTTGGAATTTCACAATTTTTTCCTTTTAAAACATTTTTTTTCTGTTTTTCGTAGATTTTCTAATTTTTTGTCAGGCATAGTGAGTATGACCACTTCTGATGTTGTAAACGCTAAGTATTAGTCCGTTGCTTCAATACATATGTTTTAATTATTTATTTTAACTCAACTCTTCTTTTCAAACGCCAGCCACCGAATGTCGCGGCGTCGTTTTTTTTCTTTACTTATACCTTTCGATGCGTAAGCGAGATAGGTATACATATTTATCCCTTAATGCTAATGTGCGAGATAGACAGAGATGACAGTATTATACTTAATTCTAACGGGGCTTTTATCTTGTATGCCTCTTCAATACAATGGGCTTCATGTTGATCCTATGCTAAAACATTGTACAGTGGGCTTTATCCTACTACAATAAGGATAGATCCCGAAAAAATATCTGCCATGGCCGATTTCCCATTGCCAAAATCACTGAAGAGTCTTAGAAGATTTTTAGGCATGGTTGGCTGGTATCGGAAATTTATCCACAACTTCGCGTCAGTAGCATCACCACTAACAGATCTCCTAAAGCCAAGGCAAAAGTTTGCGATGACACCCGAAGGGAGGCATGCGTTTGAAGATTTGAAGACAAGGCAATGTTCAGCACCTGTTCTCCGTAGTCCAGATTTTGCTAAACCGTTTTTTGTTCAGTGTGACGCTAGCAAGACGGGAGTCGGAGGGGTTTCGGTTCAAAAAACCGCTGAAGGTGATGAGTTCCGAATTGGGTTCGTCTCGAAAATGTTAAATAAGGCCCAACGTAACTATTTAGTGACAGAGCAGGAATGTTTGGCGGCAACTGATTGCCGACTACTGATTTAGAGCTTTTAGAAAAAATAAAGGCCAATCCGGAGAAATTGCCGGATATGCAAATATTGGGGGATTTCGTCTATAAAAAGACGGAACATACTACGGGAGATCCCCTGCATGACCAGTTTATTTGGAAATTATGGGTCCAAAAGGGTTTGATCAAGGCGGTCTTGAAGAATGCTCACGATCACCCTATGGCTTCGCGCGGACGGATTCATAAAACTCTGGAGCGTGTGCGCAGGTATTATTACTGGCCCGGTCTAATAAAAGACGTAAACTCCTGTGTTAGCTTGTGATTACTGTAAAACAACCAAAGCCCCGAATACGGTACAGAGACCTCCTATAGGTGTGCCCCCAGAGTCGGAGCGTTTCTTTCAACGGCTTTACATAGATTTTTTGGGTCCATATTCGCGCTCTAAAAGTGGTAACATCGGCATCTTCATCGTTCTGGACCATTTCTTTAAATCGATCGGCGATCGTCGTTAGATCCCCTTTGTGCACGCTTCGGCTTTCTTTGGACCGCTTATCCAGAGAAATGACCGAAGCCACTGTTGCCCCTTTCACTCCGAAACCTTTGGAACTCGCGCCCCCTTCTAGTTCCGCTATCTGTTATGCAGATGGCGCTAGCTATTTTCTCAAACCTAGATGGCGCGAACAGAGGCTGCCACAAGCGCTATACTTCAGCGCTTTGAAGCCAGTCCATCTGCAAATGGGCAGGAATTTTTGTTAAAAGTTCTTCCAATAAGATTGGATTGTTTAAGTGCTCTCTGTGATTGGCCGCTGACAAAACTTGTACAACTGCGCGGACATTTGCTGCAAAGGTTAGGTGCTCGGGTTTGTTAAGTCAGTAACTCTGGTCGACCAAACCTGAACTCTAGCTCTTCGATCACATCCTGAACATTATCTGGGTAAATTAGCAGGGATACAGTCTCCTTAGCTTTTCCGATTAGGCATTTGCTCAAACGCCTGATAGAGTTCAGTAGAATCGTCATAGCGTCTTTTAAGGGGTCTTTTCATTGGGCAACTTTTTTTTCGATTTTTTTTTGCATTTAATTATAGCTTGGGATGTTGTGTATATGTCCCCAAAAAGGATTTTTAGATATTCGAAATACTTTAGAAGATACAGCCTTTTTTGTGAAGCAAGGTCTTTGCAAAATTAGCTTTTTTCAAACTTCAAACGCGTTTATCTCGAAACCACGTTTTCCGAACTGGCCATGATATCTCCAGTTCAACTTAACCGATTTTCATGAAACAAAGTGGAATCGACGCAGAATTGTCACCATTCTCGGGTGACGGAACAGATTAAAAAAAATTTTTTTTTTCTTATTTTTTTTTTACACTAAACTAAAAAAAAACCCCGAAATCGAAATTTTTTTTTGAATGGCCGCCATTTCGTTAAAAAAATTTTTTTTTTAATCTGTTCCGTCACCCGAAAATGACATCTATTCTGATTATAGCCCCGTTTATTTTTTTCATTTCGGACGCTCTGGAGACCCTGAATCGTGGCCGCCAGGACGACACCTTTTTTTTTCCACCACCAAGTTTGAAGTCTCATTACTCTTTGAACAACCCTCGTATCAAGGCAAAAACAATTTTTTTATTTACTTTGAACATTTTTTAATACAATAAATAAAAAAAGTTTTCAATTATTCTTTGCGTTTTCAAATAAGAATTTTTTTTAAAAAGGGTCCAAAAAACGGGTTTTGAATGAGAATGAGAAGAAAAGCTTTTCGCCAAGCTTTGAGTTGGACGTGCTTTGTATCGCTCTACATTTATTCAAAGTTTTCTTAGTGAAATCCTATTTATCAAAACCCAAATTTTTGGCAAGTGGTCGGTGTTTCCGTGAACTTCATAATCAATAAACAACCGGTCCTTTGTAAATAAAGTCTGTGACTTTATCGTCGTAAAACAATTTCGATTTTACAATTGCCTTGCCTTCCTATTCTTGTGCATTGTGTTTACCGCTTATCGCTGCATCGCCTTGTATTTGTTGTTGGCGCTAGCTAAATCAATAACACAAATTTTTGGCGCTTAGATAAAAGCTTTTATTTGTGCGCTCTTCGCTTTCTGTTTTGATCGGTCTGTTCGCCGCGAAACTTAAACAATTTTTTTTTTTTCAAAAAAACAATTGTATAATTTGTTTTGATCGGCCATCTCGTCGCGCAAATAAATTAATCCAATTCGTAATTTACTTGGATAAAGTATTTTTTTATTCCAATAATGGCTACGTGTTGTTTCTCTAAGTGCCCGAACGGCCAAAAAATTTCTTCGCGGCATGTCACTGTCTACTGCTGGCTCTGTGATAATATCGCCCACATTGGATGCGCCGATCTGGGGCAAAATGGATCGCGTATCACCGACCGCATTCGCGAAAATCCTGGATTGGACTGGACGTGCCCGAGCTGCCTGCATATCAAATCCGATATGCGGGTCTTCATGAGGCAGACTCACCTGGAGTTTCAGTCGTTGGCGGCCGGCTTTAAGGAGTTGTCAACTCGCTTCCAGAAGGCGGAACACCATTTCAAGTCGCTTAAACTGCTAAGTGACCCCGTAAACAAAAACAAGAGCAACCTGTCTGAAAAGTTCTTATCTCTTCCAGACCCTGAATGCCCCCTTATGCAGTTCACCCCACGTGCCAAGCCTGCAGCCGTGGATAACGGCTCTGGTGATGATGCATCATCGATCACAACTTCTATGGTTGAAGATCTTGTCAGGCCGTTGGATCAGCAGCCTGTCAACGTTGTCCAGGCGTCCACGTTGCACGCTGCTGCCTCTGCTGAAGTTGCTGCACCAGTCCCCATTCTCGGAGGGGGCGAAGCCACCATGCTCCCGGTTCAGCAGCCTGTCTACACCGATCAGGCATCCACGTCGCGTGCTGCTGCCATCAACGACGCGTCGGTGGTGTCAAATCCCAACCCAGTGGCTCCCCCGGTGGTCACTATCTCGGTGCCGGCCGTTACCAGAAGCGGCCCCCAACAGTCGACAATTTCTGGCGTTGCCAAACGCGGACCGGTGCCTTTGGCTGGTGTTGCTCCGAAAAAACAGATATTTGTTTCCCGCCTCAATCCAGATGCTTCTGAGGGCGACGTTAAGACCCACTTGAGCAGCAAATTGAATGTTTCTGTTACTGAATTTAGTGTCTCCAAATTCAATTTTAAGGAAAGACGTGATATATCTTCGTTTAAAATTACAATTTCTGACCAACTATTTTCTAAGGCTCTTGATCCTTCTGTGTGGCCTAAGCATGCAATTGTTCATGAATTCGAACACAAAAGTACTCCTCGTGCTCGCGGGCCTCAAACTCCCTCAACTAGGCCTCCAAAAAACTAATAGACTCTTTTGTTCTTCACTATCAGAATGTTCGTAGTTTACTTGGCAAGCTCAGTAGGCTGCACGTCAATAGAGTCTCTTTCGATGCCAATGTTATTGTCTTTACAGAAACATGGCTCAACTCCTCTGTGTCTGACTCTGAGATTTTTTCAGGGAACTATGCCATCTTTAGACGTGATCGTCCTATACGGACAGGCGGTGGTGTTCTCATTGCGGTTAAATCCGATCTGGTTTCCAATATCATTTCTAAAACTGACACTGATATAGAGTTTGTGGCGGTTCGCATCCAGGTTTACGATTATTCTATCTACGTTTCATGCTCGTATATTCCACCTAGGTCTGACACTGATATTTATATGCAGCATTTATCCTTAATTCAAGAAATTCATTCTTCCCTTGGTATTAATGACCACCTTATCGTCACGGGTGATTTTAATCTACCCTCCATTTCCTGGATGCCCTTACCTGATTCAAATGTTCTTGTTCCCACCTCACCCCACGATTTAATTCATGGTCTCATTGACCATTCATTGGGACAATTAAATTTTGTTAGAAACTGCAGTAATAACGTCTTAGACCTCATCTTTGTCTCTGAGTTTGCCAATGCCTACGTCACTAGAATTGACCCTCTTTCTAGTCCTGAGGACGCTTATCATCCCACTTTGGAGCTAACCCTCGAAGCCTCCACACCATTATTATTGTGTCCGGAAGCTGAGCCTGCAACGTTTCGTTGCTTTCGAAAAGCTAAGTTTACAGAAATGAACCACCACTTATCCTTAACGGATTGGACTTTCTTGAACTCCACAGAGGATCCCTCAGACATTGTTAAGCGTTTCTATGAAATAATGTACTCAGTTTTCGACATGTATGTCCCTTCATTTCCCTCACCAGAAGTTTCTCATAAGCCCCCTTGGTTTTCTCGTCGGCTTTCATATCTAAAAAATCTGAAATCCAGACTGTTTAAAAAGTATAGCAAATCTGGTCTTCAAGTCGACCATTCGAGATATTTAACTGCTCGTACAAATTTCCTAGCACACAATTCTGAATGCTACAGAAACCACTTAAATCGGTGCAAAATTGAGTTTCAGGCTAACCCGAAGCAATTTTACGCTTTTGTAAACTCGAAACGGAAATCTCAACAATTTCCTTCATGTCTTCATTTCGATAATGCCTCCGCTTCCAATGAGCCTGATATCGCGAACCTGTTCGCAAAGTTCTTCCAGACTACATACTCACAAACTAAATTCGATAATAACTCAGAGTATTCTTTTCCACTCCCGCATTCCAATTGCATTTTTATGCCTGTAATCAGCGAAGATGATGTTCTTCATAATCTTAGAACAATCAAACTTTCCTTTTCCTCTGGTCCAGATCTTGTACCTAGCTGTGTTCTGAGAAATTGTGCCAGCTCATTATGTAGACCATTGTCTAGACTTTTTCAGTTATCACTTCAGCATTCGTTTTTCCCCAAAGTTTGGAAAGAATCGTTTATCATTCCGCTTCACAAAAAGGGCAGTAAATCTAATATTGAGCACTATAGAGGTATTGCAAAACTTAGTGCGATTCCCAAATTATTCGAATTTCTAATTACTACTCAGCTTCAGCACCAATGTAGCTCAATAATGTCCCCCTCACAGCATGGCTTCATGAAACGTAAATCAACGTCTACAAATCTCCTTGAGTTTGTTGCTGTCATTAGAAACGCATTTAAAAATAACACCCAAACCGATGTTATCTTTACAGATTTCAGCAAAGCTTTCGATTCGGTGAATCATCAATTACTGCTGAAGAAACTTTGTCTGTTGGGTTTTCCGGTTACGTTGATCAAGTGGATTTCTACATATTTGTCGAACCGTACTCAAAGAGTTGCATTCAAGGGTTCATTCTCAAACCTTGTTCACGTGACTTCTGGCGTTCCTCAAGGGAGCCACCTCGGTCCTCTTCTATTTGGCATTTTTATAAATGATCTGCCCCAAGTTATTCTCCACTCTTACGTCTTGATGTATGCTGATGACGTAAAACTATGTTTGCCTCTTGTGAATCCTGACTCTGCTCAGCTCTTGCAAGCTGATTTAAACAACATGATGTCCTGGTGCACTCACAATTTATTGTTTCTCAACAACTCCAAATGTAAATACATGTCGTTTTACCGCAGAAATTGTTTCCAGGCTAACTATTCCTTAGGCACGAGTGTTCTTGAACGTATCCACTCTGTAACGGATCTTGGTGTTCTATTTACCCACAACTTGAGCTTCACCGATCACATCGGTATAATTGTTGGTAAAGCAAAGGGAGTTTTTGCTTTCGTAAAACGATGGTCTAAGGAATTCGATGATCCCTACACTACAAAACTTTTATATATATCCCTGGTTCGGCCCATACTCGAATATTGTTCGTGCGTATGGTCCCCTCAATATGCAAAGTATCAGGATCTTATCGAATCGGTACAGAAACAATTCCTTTTGTTCGCTCTTCGGGGTTTAGACTGGGACCCTCATCGCCACCTTCCTCCGTATGCCGACAGACTACGCCTTCTGGACCTGCCCTCTCTTAAGGATCGTCGTACCTGCCATGGCGTGATGTTCCTGCATAAATTAATAAATGGATATATTCTTTCCAGTAATCTTCTTAAGCAAATACGCTTTTCAGTTCCTTCTAGGCCATCACGTTACTTTCGGCCTATAGCTTTGGATATTTGTAAAACTAATTTCGAGGCACACGATCCTTTTCGCGTTTTATGTTCGCTTTACAACGACATGTACTCTCTTTTATATTTTGAAATGTCATTAGACTTTAACAAAAATAATATTTTAAGACACCTATCCTTGCCTCTGACCACCTGATGTGAGTCGGAGCATATCATTAAAAAACACTCCTTATCCGGTCTGAGGTAAGGATATGGATTCAAAATGGCAGATATTTGCTATTCTTAATAAATAAATAAAAAAAAATTAAAGAGTGGCCAGTCCTCCGTATTTCCAGAAAATTTGGGCAAATCATGTAACTGCACGTTGTTTTGGGTAAGTTTCGCGACGACTTCCGAAAAGCTGGCTTGTTCTCGATCTTGCACTTGAGAAGTATTATCTGCACTGCCCTTAGTTGTATGTAAATTTGTCTATTCCATAGAGTTGCTCTGAAGATCGCGTATACACTCAAATTGTTTTGATTGACGATCGGTAAGCGTCTTGATTCACATTGATTGTTTTTTATACCCAAATGGGCGTTGTGTATATCATCTATTAGAATACGGTTTATGTCTGAGCAAATGGTTTTTAACATGGTTACCAACTCATTGTTCTTCTCACTGTCACCTTTATCTATAACCTCACACACTGTAGCGTCTAGGTTTTCCTCGTCAGACTCTATTTTGTTGCTTCGCAAATTATTTTGACTCCTTAAGCTTCTTGAATTTTTTAGGGACACGATGGGAGTGATTTATTTGCCCTGGCGGCTAGGTATGCCCCTGCTCATAGCCGTCTTTAGTCACCCAAATAAAACAAGACTTTGGTTAATTGTTCATGTTTGAACGTGTTATTTCCTGTCGTTTTGCTTTTTGATATTCAGGTCTGTACACTTTAAATTCGCAGAATTCGTAAATTTTGAAGAAATTGGCACTACCACATATGCACCACGGCGTCAGTTTAACACATTCGCAGAATTCTTAAGTTCTGATGAAATTGGCACTACCACGTATGTATGTACCACGGCGTCAGTTTTACACATTCGCAGAATTCTTAAGTTCTGATGAAATTAGCTCTACCACATATGCACCACGGTGTCAGTTTCACACATATGCAGAATTCTGGAGTTCTGATGAAATTGGCACTACCACGTATGTATGTACCACGGCGTCAGTTTAATATATATGCAGAATTCTGGAGTTCTGAAGAAATTGGCACTACCACATATGTATGTACCACGGCGTCAGTTTAACACATATGCAGAATTCTTAAGTTCTGAAGAAATTGGCAGGCCTGGATCCTCCGCAGATGCGTCCTGGCTGCTGTGCCATAAATGGCCATTCCGTATCGCCAGATCGGAGCTAGCAGGGACTGGTAGCGGCGAGTCTTACACTTAAGACTTAGCTTGGACTTAGGGCCGGTTGGCCATCTTATGCGTCTGGCAGTGTTCTCCAGCTTAGCCCTAGTCTGCTTTACGTGGGAGGCAAACGTCAGCCTCTTGTCCAAAACCAGTCCCTGGTAGGTTTGCTCAATGTGCTGTGGCAATAGCTTTCCATGAAGAAAGACAGCTGGACATGTGCCTCTCCTCAGGGAGAAAGTGACCACCGCACGTTTGTCTGTGTTGATGGCCACATTCCATCTACAGGCCCAGTTTTTAAACTTCTTCAGAAGTATCTGAAGCTTGTATGTGGCACTGTAGACGCAGCTAGATCTTGCCAGCACTGCAGTATCATCTGCATAGGTGGCAACACATGTGCGTTCTGAGCTCAGGTGCAACGAAGCATCGTGCGCGAGCAGGTAGTACAGCGTGGGTCCTAGTACGCTTCCTTGCGGGACTCCGGCTAGTATCCTCCGAGTGGTGGAAGCGACTCCATCCTGGACCACTTGGAAGCTCCTATCCTTGAGGTAACTGCGGATAACCTCATGGAGCTGTGGTGGCAGTAGCTCTTTGGTCTTGGATAGGAGCCCCTGATGCCAGACCCTGTCAAAGGTCTTCTGGATGTCCAGAAAAGCAGCCACCGTGTACTGCTTCCTCTGGTACCCCTCGACTATGAAGTCAACAACGCGGTGAAGTTGTTCTGCGGTGCCGTGGCCTTTAAGGAACCCGAACTGGTGCCTGGGAATCGCTTCTAGGACCTCTGGTATTCTCTGAATCCTGTCCAGAATGCATCGCTCAAAGACCTTGGCAAACGTGGGCAGGAGAGTAATCGGTCTGTAGTTTCCTACATCGTGACAATTCTTCCCCTTTTTGTGGATCATCAATACGTTGGCGTTCTTCCAGGAGGTCGGGAAGTGTCCAAGTCTTAGGGCAGCGTTATACACCAGGACCAATAAGAGGAGTGCCTTGACCGGAAGGTCAAGCAACTCTGCTGGAGATGCCATCCGCTCCTGGCGACTTCCGGTTCATCCGCTTTTTGATCCTGACCTGCACTTCAGGAAGCGGGATTGGGGCGATGGGAGGCAGCATTTGGTAAGGAGCTTCCAGGGAGGCACTGACCTTTTCTACCCTTTCCTTGGAGGATGTACCGAAGGGTGTGAATCGCTCTTCCAGGCTTACAGCGAAGGCTTCAGCTTAATAATTGCTTTTGAAATAATTATTACTTTGTGGAAAATTGTATCTCTTCCGTATGGAATTTAAATTGAAATGTTTGAATAAATTTTATAATTCCGGTCAGCAGCGAAAATACGGTCACACTAATGCGGATATGGAAGCACACTAGGATTTCTAACTTAATTCGTTAGTTGGAATTTTAATAAAAAAACATAATTTAAAAATTATTTTCTTTGTCTGGACTTATGTGATTGACCGGTGCTGTATTTTTCTAACTTAATTCGTTAGTTGGAATTTTAATAAAAAAACATAATTTAAAAATTATTTTCTTTGTCTGGACTTATGTGATTGACCGGTGCTGTATTTTGAACTAGTGCGTGTGTGACTATGTTTGTGCATTAGGCGTATGCCAATGCAGAATAGCGGAGAGACGGAAAAATTGCCAAATATCGGAGCGTCGACTTGCAGACAATTATGTATGGAAGTATATTTAATTAGTAAATAAAAAAAATATATGTACGAATTAAGTTGGCGCTGCGGTGCCGTGGTTTTTAAATAAATTTATAATTGTAGTCGCTGCGGACAGTTATTGTAGTATGTAAGTTAACAACACAATGGTTAACTGCGATAAAAGCATAGCAGCGGCCGACGGCACACGAAGGTTTATGATAGAAGCTGGTGGACGGCTGTGATCTGTACGAGCTAGGGTTATGATTAAGCTTTTTCTGTAAATTTAGTTCTGGACTGGCAGCCGTACAATAAATGCACATCTCCTTCATCGAGCGTCTGTATTTAATATAGCCGAAGCTACGACCCTGCTATCGGCTTATCTCGATTAGGCAAGGAAGGCCAATTGGGATATCATCATTGGTCGTGGCCACCACCCGGGCCCAGAGTCGTCAACTACAAAGGACATTCGAATCCAAACATTGACAGGTGGTTGAAAGGGGATGGAAAAATCCGTATTTTACCAGAGATCAAGGTCAACGACCCGTTGTCGATAATAGATCGTACGAAAATATATATGTACATCCAACATCGTCAAAGTTCCGCCAGGCAACAATTTTTCAGCGCTCAGGGTTCTTCCACGCAACAGCCACCTGATGCACAGCAACAGATTACTCAAAATCGACCGAAAAAATATCCGACTCTAGGCGTCAAAGAGTTAACCATCTGTTTGAAGAAGATCAGGATGGTCAAATTGAGGAGCGTTATAATCAGATTGCTACTGATGCGGTAGTTGACATTGACGCTGAAGAGGAAACGGACTATGAAAGCGATTCCGTGCATTTTTTAGGGGTTTTTCCAACGAACAGTAGCAGGGGAGCTACGAAAGTTTCTAGTGATACGGGGGCCTCTAAAAAGTTACATCAACAGAGAGAGATAGGATTGCCGATATCAGTTCCCGTGGACTTACCTTTTATTTTCAAGTCGCTTCAAGGGTTTGAAAAAATAGAACGAAAATGTTTGTTTGATCTTTTTGGTGTAGAAAGACTTTTTTTTATTACGGGGGCCTCTAAAAGTTACATCAAGAGAGAGATAGGATTGCCGATTTCAATGCCAAGTATAAGTATGGCCGGGAGGGCCAAACTTTTCTGTACCGTCGATCTAAGATAGAGCTTGCAGAAGTGGACCGAGCGAAAACTTCTTTTTAGGTCAGCGGAGGCAAATATGCCGCCTACCGTTCGGCCTGAAGAATGCTTTAAGTATCTTTCAGAGGGCCATAGATGACGTTTTACGGGATAAGATAGGAGGGATCTGTTACGTCTATGTTGTAGTATCCACCTTTTAGAAAAGCAAAACTTTAGGTAACGCTTATTTTTAGGTACAATTAAGATAGCAAACTCTTATAACCACCCTCGCTAATGCACTTGCACTTGAACAGGTGGAATGAAAGAATGCAAGAACATCACCCGATTTCACCGCTATATCAAAGCTTTCAGCTAAAACCGCATTTTTTTGGGAGTTTAGGCATAGAATAAAAAGTTCACGTGAAATCATTCCATTTATATTCGGCGAGCTATCAGGTAGGTAGGTAGGTATAAGTGGTGAGGCAGCCCTGGCCGCCTCCAATTAGAGCTGAGCTCCGTTTTGATCCACACCCTCGATTTGTTGTTGTCTGCGCCCTACTTAGTACCAGCCCGTGTCATTCAGGTAAGCTAGGATGGCCGCTACTGGCTGCCTTCCAATTTCCCCTAGTGACTCGAGTTGATGTGCTCCGAAGTGTCGGGCTCTTTGTTTGTTGAGTGCCGGGCAGTGGCACAGCAGATGCTCTGGTGTCTCCTGCTCGCTTGGTTCCTTGCAGCTTCTGCATTGTGGGTTGTAGGGTAGACCCATCTTACAGGCTTGCGTGCCTATTGGCCAGTGGCCGGTGATGGTTGCCGCTATCCTCCTGATGTCCTTTTTGCTCTTGGAGATCAGTTCTGCGGTTCTCTTCCTATTGAATTCTGGCCAGCATAGTTTCGATCTTCTGTGCTCTGCCTTCGTCGACCATTCCTTGCTGGCTAGTTTTTTGAAATAGTCATGAATTTCCGTCTGGACTGAGTTCAGGGAGATCTGTATGTCTGTTGTTGCTGAGTGTTCTTCTGACCCTTTTCTGGCCAGCTCGTCTGCTTTCTCATTTCCGTCTGTCATTGTGTCCGGGTACCCAGGCTATTTGTACCTTGTTGTCTTCTGCTAGTCTGTTTAGTGCCCCTTTACATTTGGCCACTAGTTTTGAATTCGTCCGTGCTTGTGCGAGGGATTTGATCGCCGCCTGGCTGTCTGAGTATATCCTCACCTTGGTATTCCGGAGGCCTCGGTCTAGCGAAAGTTCGGCAGCTTTCAGTATCGCGAGAACCTCCGCCTGGAAAACTGTCGCTGACTCTGGGAGGTGGAAGTATTCCTCCACCTTCCAGCTCTCGGCGTAGATTCCGGCCCCTACTCCGTCGCTCATCTTTGAGCCGTCGGTGTAGAGTGATACTTCGTCCGGTTCGGTTACTCTCCCTCTCTTCCAGTCTTCCCTTGTAGGGTATATAGTGGTGTATGTGTTACCGAATCGCAGTTCGGTTGTCATGTAGTCTGTGTCTACTGTCGTCCGATAGTTTATCTCGTTCAGAATCCTGCAGTGCCCGGTGTGGTAGTCTTTCCAGCTTTGGCTAGCCTTAAGTCGTACCGCACCTTGTGCTGCAGTGTTCCTGATGAAATGCTCTATCGGTATTATGTTCAGGATGGCGTTCAGCGCCGCCGCGGGAGCGAGCTATCAACACCATAAAGAAGTCTATATCATTTTCGTGGCGAGTGTTTTCCACCTTTCATACACGTGTGAAAGTATATAAGCTGATAAATAAAAGGAAATATTATTGGAACTATCAGAGTGAAAAGTGCTAGTTGCTGTGCCGAAGGTATGTCTCAGAAATAGGTGCCCTCCAAATTCTAATTTGATTTTATTCAGGCATCGGCCGTTAGTTTAGGCCAGAGGGCTTAGACAGCGCTTTTCGTCAACTCTCTCTTACTTGGCTATAGCCGCGTACACCCCGCTATCTGAGCAAAAAGGGGGTGCCGACACTTGGACTGAGGGATTACGTAACCAAGATCGCGCTCAAAGGGCCGAGGCAGCCGCTCCTAATCTACGCCTTGGAAAAGGGTCTGGGAGGCTGAAAAGATTGATGGAATTCAGCTCCAAAACGCAATTTAGACCCCGATACAAGCTTAAAACGGCGAGCAGATGCATCAGTGTTACACAGTATTACGTAACTAACCCCTAAACCCAATTCATATTGCACCAGTCAAAATTTAGTGTAGGAGTTTTGGAGGCATAAGAGCTAAGAAAGAATAAATGAGTGACAACTAAAACGCCTTGCAGCGGCCGTGCTATGTGATTGTTTCGACAACATGAATTAAATATCTATATATTCTCTTTTGTTTTTGTTCTTGTTAGATTCGATATTAAATTCTATAAAAATTAATTAGAAGGTTCTGTTTTGTTTTGTTTTTGTTTCTTTTTCTAAACTATGAATTAACGCATAAATTACTTAAAGAAATAATATGTAAGACTAAGCAATATGAAATTGGGAAGTTGTTGAAATATCTTTCTCTCTCTCTATATATATATGTAACCTAAATTCTTAATTAGACAGCAACTACATCGGAGTCATCTTGGGCCCAATGATACATCGGTGAGAGTAAGAGCTATTGTGAGTATTGATAAGCGTTTATATGCGTATAAGATTAAAATATGTATATATAAGATGATTTGAGACGAGGTATTCCGCCCAATTAATTACTTAGTTATTGACAAAAATTACCTCGTATTGAATTAATGTTTCATGTAAATATAGCTGTTAGTTGTCTGTGTTAAGGGAATATGATATTAAAATTAAACCTTTTTGTACTCTTATGAACATAAACATGGTCGCTTAAATTATCATTATCTCCGTTCGTCGAGTACTCATACCAAGATTTATTAAGAGGAAGTAAATGTAAATTTTACTTTAATTTGGGACAACAGCCAAATTTAGATATGTTCATTTCCATGGTGTCGCACTCGACATTCGTACGCATTCAAAGCAAAAAAAAAGTATGGTAAATTTTAATTTTATTTCTTTTAAAAATATTAACTTATAGCTCTTGCCTAGGGCTATAATTGGTGTTATTGTTGATTTTGAGTGTATGCTCAAATTTAAGAAATTTAAAAAAAATTGAAGGGTTCGCGCGCGACAAAAACAGAAGTCACTTTACGCGGCGAGCTGTTTAAACACTGATTTTAGCGAAACGGCTGGGAATATTTTAATGAAATAATTTTTAAAATGTTATGCGATAATGTCATTTTCATATGCTTTGATTTACAATCAGAAATTTAGCGTAGTTTTTTTTTTATTGAATTTTAATAAGGTGTCGCACGCGACAGTTTTTATCATCGTACTTTGCATGTAATTTTTTACTATTTAAGTAAATTAGAAGAGCATATATCCATTTTATTTCGACTTTTTGCATTCTTCTTGTGATGTTACTAAACAACAGTCAAAGCATAATGCCTCGGTTTGGATGTAATTATCAAAAGAAAACAGGCCCATTTTTATGATGATTTTCATCAAAATAATGAAAAATCGTGTTTGCGCGAATATGCATTCGAATATTTCGAAATTTGTTTTAGAATATGATAAAGCCCTTCAAATTTAATCAATTGACGTTTTCCTAATGTTACTATATTGAAAAAAAAACATTTTAGAGAAGTTTTAGTTTTTTGGCCGCGGTTGACATTTCTGTGGAAATGCCCATATGTTGTCAAGGTTGGGTGGGTAGAGAAACGGGACACATAACACCTGTGATCCCCTAACCGAGCAGGATTCCCTTTCTAATTGGTGATTACGCGCGGCGGCGCGGATTCCGTACTTTATTTGATTTGTTCCATTACCACTTTAGAGTCCGATTTATTTAGTTTATCTCGCGCATTATATGATTTGTGTTGTAAACAAAGATAGCTAGGGGAGAAAAAAACCCCACCCCATCCGACGAGCTGGACCCGAGCACAGCGAGAATGCGCACCCTCGATCCTAGCGTCTTAAAGAACCACCTTTACGGAACGAGCATAGTTGGTAGGCCCTTATAGACCGAGAAGGCTATTCCGTCCTGCTTTGTACACTTCACATTCTGGCGCCCAACGTGGGGCTGAAAGGATATTTTTCGTCCCATTTAAGCTCTAAAAAAATATATACACTTTACCTGGCCATAACCACATTCCATAAAGAACAACAAATTATTGTTGATGGCGGATTCCAGCTACCTCAGTTAGTGGATATAGCGATTGCAATTCGGTGCTCGGATTGATCGACCCTAATAGATCTAGGCTGGCCAAAATCAATTTATTAATGGTTAATTCTTTAAAGGAAGTCTTCTAGAAAGCAAACTCTAAGTGCTTAGGAAATACAATGTTCTAGAGTGTCTTTAGACATTGTCCAGTAATTTGAGTAGTTTCGCGAACAAATTTCAACCTTTAACTAACTGCAATAGAATAACCTAAAAGAAGAGGATACTTGGCTTGAGTTTTAGAATCTGTGGATGAGGAGAGACGGACATTAGGAGATGATTAAATTAACTTAAAGATAATAAATTAAATTAATAAAACCAAAATGGCATTGGCTGTTTTGAATTTAACTCGTAGTAATTCATCGCTGAGAAATCGAGACAGAAACGGAATATCCGAGATACCAGCTTCTATTCCTTTCGGAGATCGCGATACTAGAAATAGTATACCAGTTTCTGCCTCAGGTAACCATTCTGGTACCAGTAGTTCCCGAAATAGATCGAATGCACAAATATCTCCAGAAAAAGCTGCGAATATAATTCAAAATTGGCGAATAAAATTTGATGGTTCTAGAAATTGTATGAGAATGGAAGATTTTATTTATAAGATACGATCTTTGACGGAACAGAACTTGAACAATGATTATCAGCTTCTCTGTGATCACTTGCATCTTTTATTTGCTAATAAGGCAAGTGATTGGTTTTGGAAATTTCACCGCAACTATACCAATTTTACTTGGAATATATTTTGTATAGAATTTCGTAAACGTTTTGAGGAAGCAGAAACTGATCTTGACATTTGGGAAAAGATAAGGAAGAGACGACAGGGCGAAAATGAATCTTTTGATGACTATCAATACGCAATAGAAGACCTAGCTGACCGGCTTCATCAAGGCATGTCCGAAAGCCAATTAGTGGATTTATTAATAAGAAATGGTAAACCAAGTTTGCATCATGAGCTACTTCATTTACGAATTCTAAATAGATCACAATTACGTGTTGAAGTCCGTAAACATGAACAATTTTACAATGAGATTAAAGCCTATAAGCCTCGAACACTCCGTTCTTACATAAATGAGCTAACTGATTCCTATGACGGTCAAAGCCAAGCGGATCAGCACCTATCTGACCAAGAGATCTTAGCCATTCAGCACAAACCATTTAATCTTGTCTGTTGGAATTGTGAAAAATCTGGGCATCGATTTGATGATTGCTTAGAGCCGCTGGCTATATTTTGTTTTGGGTGTGGAGCTAAGGATATTCGAAAGCCTCGATGTCCGAGATGTAACCCGTTGGGAAACCGACCACCGGGCATGTCACTCGACAAAAAGCAGACATGTCCGAAAAACTAATCGATCCAGTTGTATCTGGATGTCGTCAGGAAAAACCGAGTGAAGAGAGTACAAGAGGACAGTCTAAAGACGGTCTAAAACGACACTATTCCACAATACCTCTTCATATTAGGATAGATAATTATAACAAGCTTAAAAAAAAGTTATTCGCAGAATCTATAATTTCTAATATTAGTCCGAGTCCTAAGACGTCCACAAAACGTTTGAGGAAGCACTGGAAAACTATAAGGTCCGACCGAGGGAAGATAATATCCGCAATTTTGTCCAAGTCCGATGATAGACTCTACACTTAAGTTTGCATCGAAGGAAACAAATATAATGCCCTTCTAGACTCAGGAGCAACTTTAAGTTGTGCGGGAGGCAAGGCAGCACTCGAACTCTTAGCATTAGGCAAAACAAAGAAATGTGCCGGAAGTATTCGAACTGCAAATGGAGCCCAAAGTAGAGTGGTGTGGAAATTATTAACGGAAGTAAAATATAGGCAGAAAACGGATGTGTTAGAACTTTTTATTATTCCCGATCTTAAACAAGAAGTATACCTAGGAATAGACTTTTGGGTTAGACAAGAACATTTCTATCGACAATCAGGTTTCAGAATATGATGTTGGTGGAGAGAGCCCTGAAAAAGAACTGCCAAAGTGGCATATTTTGTCCAAGGACCAACAACGTTGTTTAGATGCTGTCGTTGAAGTATTTCCGTCATTTGCTAAGGAAGGATTAGGCAGAACAAATTTGATTCAACACAAAATGGATGTAGGAACAGCTTGTCCCGTCAAGCAGAGACATTGGCCAGTTTCTCCCGCTATAGAGAAGCTTATGTTTGCGGAGGTTGACCATATGTTGTCGCTAGACGTCATTGAAGAGTCTACAAGCCCATGGAGCAGTAATTGCGTATTGGTGAGGAAAGGGGAAAAGAACAGACTCTGTTTAGATTCGCGAGAGGTCAATAAGGTTTCTAAAAAGGATGCATATTCGCTACCTCATATTGATGGAATTTTAAGTCGACTTCCCGCAGCTAAATATATAACTGGTTTAGATATGAAGCATGCGTTTTGGCAGATACCACTCAACGAAAAATCCCGGCAATATACAGCTTTCACTGTGCCAAACAGGCCTCTCTATCAATACAAAACAATGCCATTCGGTCTTTGCAAAGCTCCCCAAACTCTTTGTCGACTAATGGATCAGGTCATTCCTGCACATTTAAGAACTCGAGTTTTCGTTTATTTAGACGACCTGCTTGTTCTTTCCGAAGATTTTGAGTCGCATTTGATTACCCTCCAAGAGATTGCTCTTTGTTTAAAGAAAGCCAATTTGACTATCAACGTTGAAAAGTCAAAATTTTGTATGCGCGAAATCAAGTATTTGGGATTTATAATTCGAGAGGGCCAAATCCTTACGGATCCTGGGAAAATAATTGCGATCAATGAGTTTCCCGTACCTATCTCTATAAAGCAGCTACGAAGATTTTTAGGGTTATCCGGTTGGTATCGGCGATTTGTTGAAAATTATGCGACAGTAAGCTTTCCTTTGACTGAATTATTAAAATCTAAAAAGACACTCGTATGGACTGAAGATGCGGAAAAGGCCTTTAATCTATTGAAAGCTTGTCTGACCTCAGCTCCAATTTTGATTACTCCAGACTTTTCGAAGCAATTTATTTTGATTTGCGATGCCAGCACCTATGGTATTGGTTGTGTCTTGGCGCAGGATCGAGATGGAGTAGAATTGCCCATCGCATACATGTCGGAAAAATTAACAAAAGCTCAGAGAAACTACACGGTTAGTGAGTTAGAATGTCTTGCAGTTATAAAAGGGATTAAAAAGTTTCGTCCGTATATAGAAGGACAGAACTTCCTGGTGGTGACTGATCATGCCGCGTTACAGTGGCTGATGAGGCAAAAAGATCTTTCAGGAAGGCTTGCAAGGTGGTCCATGAAACTACAATCATTCGACTTTTCTATTACACATCGCAGAGCCTCAGAAAACGTAGTTGCGGATGCGTTGTCCCGTCAAGAACAGCCTGGCTTAGATGCAATTGTTGCGAGTGGTCCAATTATTGATTTACAGTCTAGTCATTTTAAATCATTAGAATACCTAAACTTGATTGAGCGAGTAAACGAAAACCAACAAAGATTTAATGATTTAAAGGTAGAGGGGATGGATACGTGTATAAAAGAACCGAGTTTAATAGTCACAGTGACGAACAATACGAGTCTTGGAAACTTTGGGTACCATCTGCCCTGGTTCCAGAAGTACTACAGGAGGCACATGATGCGCAAAGCTCAGCACACTGTGGAATGGGTAAAACAGTCGAAAAGGTAAAACGCTATTTGTTTTGGCCACGAATGGTTAGCCAAATCCGTGAATACATTTCCAGTTGTCGTATTTGTCGATCCACTAAAAATCCGATCGCCCTTTTCAATGTTTATATATGGATCTTCTAGGTCCGTACCCGCGTACAAAGAATGGATACATTGGATTGCTGATAATTGTAGATAACTGCACGAAATTTCACTTTCTCTGCCCACTCAAGAGATTTACCTCCCCTAAAATATGTGACTACCTACAGAGCTCTATATTCTACACCTTTGGGGTGCCTGAAATTGTCTTAACGGATAACGGTTCCCAATTTAAGTCCAGTTAATTTGGGGCATTTTTAACTAGTGCACATAAATGTAAGATGGGTATTTCCCTCTTGTGTTACGTTTATTATAATAATTTTTCGGATATTATATGTTTCTAAAAATGTGCAAGTTTTCTTTCCTATTATCTGCTTCTACCGTTTTCTTTTCAACTTTTGTTACTTTTTCTGCTTCTATATCTGCTTAATTTCAACTGTAACTGCTGAAGTCCCAAAACACAATGAATAATTCTCTCTCTGTTCCTGCTTAGCTGCTGTCAGTTCCAAGCTCTCGGCCTGCTTCGATCCCTTTCCTTTTTACATTCGGCCATTCCTGACTACTCATCTGTCCCAGATGACCAATCATCCTCGTTGTCCTGGACATATCGCCACAGCTTCATGTAGTCACAACTGGTTGAAGTGTTAATTGGTCCTTCGAAATCTGCTGCCTTCCGAACTTCGTACCTCCCATTCCTCTTCACTTTTGCAACCTCGTACGGTCCCATGTACTCTCCTGCCAACTTCTTTCCAGCTACAAACTGTGTCCGGCGTATAGCGACTAAGTCTACCACTTTATAATCAGCTTCCGGTTTTCGTTTTCGGTCAAAATTCCTTTTATACACTTCCTGCGCTCGTTGAATCTCTATCTTTGTATCTTTTCTTCGACTTTCCTGCTTCTTTTTCAAAATTCTGCGGTCCTCCATGTCCGACTTTTGGGACTCGCATATCTTCATGTAGGCCAACTTCTGGCGGCGGGCGAAGATCTCATCGTGGGTCGACTTTTTCTGCAGCAGCTGGCACTCCTTTTTAGCTAGTGACTTCTCCTTCTTAGTGCCATCAATCTGGGCTTTGCGCAACTCACGCAGCTTGTGGTTGCTGGCCAGATCTGATTTTAGGCTTGCTCTTCGCGGCGTCTCCGCCAAACACTCTTGGGTTGTTCCAGCATTGCAGCGCGTCAGCTTCTTGGTCACTCCCTCATAGCCAAGGATTCTTATATATCCATCTGTTGGCGGCTTCTTCAGCACCTTCTTCCGCATCTTGACTGGGACTTCTGCGACTGTATTCACGGCCTTGTAGTTCTTGATCAGCTGCGACACTTCTTTATCATACTGCTTTGGCTTCTCACAAGCCTTCTCCTCCAGCTGGGAAGAAAACTTGTATCCGTCGGCTGACAGCGAAAACTTCGAGACGAAATCGAAACCCAGCAGCGCATCATACTCAATGTCCGCATCCTCCACTACAACAAAGTTGTGTGTCGTCAACTCCTGATCTACTGCAACCTCAGCCAAAAAGTAGCCAACTGGGCACGTCATCCTCTTTCCAAGCCCACGCAGCTTCGACGCACATCTTCTCAAGATGACATTCGGTATTTTTTCAAAGACATACTTGCGCAAAATAGATACTTCGGCTCCCGTATCTACCAGACACTCCACTTCCACGTCGTTGATGGTCACCTTTTTCATGCGATTTGCACTGCGTACAACTTGAACATCTGCAGTTGATTCAGGGCAATCCCTTGACATGTGGCCCTCCTCGTTACATCTGAAGCATTTTACGGCAGCCCTGCAATCTTTGCGAAGATGATCTGCAGATCCACAATTGAAGCAGTGATTCTTTCTGTGGTTGAACTCGTGCTGCATCCTATTGTCCGGTGTCGACCTCTCATTGTTCGGTTTGAACGGCTTCTCGCCCACGCATTCGTACACCTCATACTGCTCCTGTAGCTCTTTGTACGTTTTGCAACAGTAGAGAGAGTATCTAAAATCACTCCTCATGCTTAGGCCGTCAACAACATAACGGATTACTGAACGTACATCGATGTTTCCAAGTGACGCAATCTTTTTCATCTGCAGTAGGTATACATGAAATGATTCGTCCTTGCGCTTCTTCCGAGTACGGAGCTGCTCATGGACATCAGCACTGCACACATATTGACGACTGAACTCTGTCTCCATCAGCATACGCATTTCTGCATATTGAGGAACAAACGTAGACTCCAAAAATAATTTTGCAGTATTCACCATTTTCGCCCGAGCCTGGACATACATTTGCTTTATGTTCAACCCGTAGGCTGCAGCATTCTGCTTAAAATTGTCGAACCAGTACTTCACTGGAATGGATTCTCCGTCAAACTCTGGAATAATTTTCGCGAAGCTTTCCGCTGTAATCGAGCATCCACTGTTCTACTCCTCCGCTCCAAACTTTATGGCAAGCAGCTGCACAAGGTCTTTCAGCGTTTTTTTGTTTTCGTCGATCGAGCTGCTCTCAACTGCTATAGCTGTATCATTCTGCCTTCCACTTGTTCCGACACGATTCTGCATGCTTCTTCTTGCAGCCTTTTGTTCTCCTCTTGATTCGGAAAGTTCATGCATTCTTTTAACTTCATCGTCATTCTCCTGTTCACCAGCTTTACCAAAGTTATCCATTCTGATAGTTTTATCCGCTGCGACAGATCTAGTGTAATACGGCTTCACACTCATTCCCTTCCGCTATACGCCTTTTAAACTTCTCAGGACTTACAATTCAGGTTTGGACGAGCCCCCAAATGTATGATGGGTATTTCCCTCTTGTGTTACGTTTATTATAATAATTTTTCGGATATTATATGTTTCTAAAAATTTGCAAGTTTTCTTTCCTATTATCTGCTTCTTCCGTTTTCTTTTCAACTTTTGTTACTTTTTCTGCTTCTATATCTGCTTAATTTCAACTGTAACTGCTGAACTCCCAAAACACAATGAATAATTCTCTCTCTGCTTAGCTGCTGTCAGTTCCAAGCTCTCGGCCTGCTTCGATCCCTTTCCTTTTTACATAAATGCACAGCAATATATTCGCCACAAGCCAATGCGAGTGAAAGATTAAACTGATCAGTTTTGGCTGCAATTCGCGCTTATATCGGAAATGATCACACCAACTGGGACGTCAATTTGAACGCTATCAGTGGTGCACTTCGAGCTGCGTTGCACCGAAGCACGGGTTACTATCCCTATTTTCTTGCATTTGGCCAAAACATGATCCTCAATGGAAAAGATTATGCGTTGCTGCGTAACTTAGATCTGCTTAGCAATGACATTAGCCTAGAATACCCAGATATGATAAAACTAGCGAGACAAGAAGCCAAGAGTAACATGACTAAATCACACGAACTAAACGCCAGGCAATACAATCTCCGAAGTCGAAATGTACAATTTCAGATAGGCGATGACGTCTTTGCCAGGAACTTTACACAAAGCAATGCCAGTAAGAAATTTAGCTCAAAGTTAGCTCCAGTTTTTATACCAGCTAAAGTTCAAAAGAAGAGAAGTCCGTTTTATTATGAATTGGTTGACGTGGAAGGCAAAAAGTTGGGTGTTTACCATCTTAAAGATATGCAAACCAGGAAAACAAACAATTAGAGTCTTCAAAATTTCAGATAATGCCCCTGCGAATAGGTCTTCTTCCATTATCTGTGGTTGTAGTATCCACCTTTTAGAAAAACAAAACTTTAGGTAACGCTTATGTTTAGGTACAATTAAGATAGCAAACTCTTATAAACTCCCTCGCTAATGCACTTGCACTTGAACAGGTGGAATGAAAGAATGCAAGAACATCACCCGATTTCATCGCTATATCAAAGCTTTCAGCTAAAACCGCATTTTTTTTGGGAGTTTAGGCATAGAATAAAAAGTTCACGTGAAATCATTCCATTTATATTCGGCGAGCTATTAACACCATAAAGAAGTCTATATCATTTTCGTGGCGAGTGTTTTCGACCTTTCATACACGTGTGACTGACTTTCAATTATATAATATTATATGAAAGTATATAAGCTGATAAATAAAAGGAAATATTATTGGAACTATCAGAGTGAAAAGTGCTAGTTGCTGTGCCGAAGGTATGTCTCAGAAATAGGTGCCGTCCAAATTCTAATTTGATTTTATTCAGGCATCGGCCGTTAGTTTAGGCCAGAGGGCTTAGACAGCGCTTTTCGTCAACTCTCTCTAACTTGGCTATAGCCGCGTACACGCCGCTATCTGAGCAAAAAGGGGGTGCCGACACTTGGACTGAGGGATTACGTAACCAAGATCGCGCTCAAAGGGCCGAGGCAGCCGCTCCTAATCTACGCCTAGGAAAAGGGTCTGGGAGGCTGAAAAGATTGATGGAATTCAGCTCCAAAGCGCAATGTAGACCCCGATACAAGCTTAAAACGGCGAGCAGATGCATCAGTGTTACACAGTATTACGTAACTAACCCCTAAACCCAATTCATATTGCACCAGTCAAAATTTAGTGTAGGAGTTTTGGAGGAATAAGAGCTAAGAAAGAATAAATGAGTGACAACTAAAACGCCTTGCAGCGGCCGTGCTATGTGATTGTTTCGACAACATGAATTAAATATCTATATATTCTCTTTTGTTTTTGTTCTTGTTAGATTCGATATTAAATTCTATAAAAATTAATTAGAAGGTTCTGTTTTGTTTTGTTTTTGTTTCTTTTTCTAAACTATGAATTAACACATAAATTACTTAAATAAATTAATATGTAAGACTAAGCAATATGAAATTGGGAAGTTGTTGAAATATCTTTCTCTCTCTCTATATATATATGTAACCTAAATTCTTAATTAGACAGCCACTACATCGGAGTCATCTTGGGCCCAATGATACATCGGTGAGAGTAAGAGCTATTGTGAGTATTGATAAGCGTTTATATGCGTATAAGATTAAAATATGTATATATAAGATGATTTGAGACGAGATATTCCGCCCAATTAATTACTTAGTTATTGACAAAAATTACCTCGTATTGAATTAATGTTTCATGTAAATATAGCTGTTAGTTGTCTGTGTTAAGGGAATATGATATTAAAATTAAACCTTTTTGTATTCTTATGAACATAAACATGGTCGCTTAAATTATCATTATCTCCGTTCGTCGAGTACTCATGCCAAGATTTATTAAGAGGAAGTAAATGTAAATTTTTCTTTAATTTGGGACTACAGCCAAATTTAGATATGTTGTCAAGGTTGGGTGGGTAGAGAAACGGGACACATAACACCTGTGATCCCCTAACCGAGCAGGATTCCCTTTCTAATTGGTGATTACACGCGGCGGCGCGGATTCCGTACTTTATTTGATTTGTTCCATTACCACTTTAGAGTCCGATTTATTTAGTTTATCTCGCGCATTATATTATTTGTGTTGTAAACAAAGATAGCTAGGGGAGAAAAAAACCCCACCCCATCCGACGAGCTGGACCCGAGCACAGCGAGAATGCGCACCCTCGAACCTAGCGTCTTAAAGAACCACCTTTACGGAACGAGCATAGTTGGTAGGCCCTTATAGACCGAGAAGGCTATTCCGTCATGTTTTGTACACTACAATGTAGATGACGTAATTGTTTTTTCAGAGACTGAAGAATCTCATATTGTTCATATTGGGCAAGTTTTAAAAAGCCTTCATGATGCCAATAAGCAATTTGTTCGAGCTGAGATCGTTCTTGGGTTTAGCGAGTTACTATAGATGTTTCATAAAAGATTTCGCATCAATAGCGAGACTCTTGACAAATATTCTGAAGGGTGAAGGTGGCAGGGTCAGCCAATACCGTTCAAAAGGCATTTCGGTAAACTGTGATAAGCATCAGTTAAGCTCATTTGAGAAGCTTAGAAATATTCTTGCATCAGAGGACGTTATCCTTCATAACCCAGATTTTACGCGGCCATTTGGTTTCACGACCGATGCATCATCCTTAGGCATAGGTGCAGTTTTATCTCAGGGAAACAGGCCCTATAACAATGATATCCAGAACACTGAAAGATATGGAATTAAATTATGCCACGAATAAAAGGGAGTTACTAGCAATCGTATGGACTTTGGATAGTCTCCGTCAGTATTTGTAGGGACCATCAGCCACTTATTTTTGCTATATCTGACAAAAACCCGAATTCAAAACTTAAGCGTTGGAAAGCTCGCATTGAAGAGAGCGGTGAAAAAGTAATGTATAAGCCAGGGAAAGAAAACTGTGTGGCGGACGCTTTGTCGCGTCAAAATATTAACGCTTTGCAGAGCTCAGCAGCGTCAGATCAAGCCACTATTCATAGTGAAGAATCGTCAACACTTGTCATTGAGGCCACGGAAAAGCCACTTAACTGTTTCCAGAATCAAATCGAATTGGAGGAGGCGTCCACGCCGAATAAAAGGCTATTTATAGTTTTTGGTACAAAGACTCACCATCAAATTGATATCACTGATTGGGTGTCATTACTGGAGTTAGTAAAATACGTATTTACTCCCAACGTAGTGAATGCCATACACTGTAAGCTTCCAGTCTTGGCCCGGATTCAGGATAGCCTGGTTCGATTTTTTCCTTCTACGAAATTCTGGCATTGCAAGATGCAAGGTGGGGGACGTTATCAAACCGGACGAACAAAGAAATTCTAGTTGTAGACCATAACAGGGCTCATAGAGCTGCTCAGGAGAACATTAAACAAGTGCTACTCGACTTATTATTTTCCAAAAATGGCTAAAATCGCAGACGAAGTCGTTTTAAGCTGCAGGGTTTGCCAAAAGGCAAAATATTATAGGCACCTATTAAAGCAAGAATTAGGAAGTACCCCAATACCAACGCGAGTAGGAGAGATGGTACATATGGACATCTTTTCAACAGGAGTAAAGCACTTCCTTACGGCTGTTGATAAATTTACCAAGTTTGCAGTGATTCAGCCAGTAGCATCGCGTGCTATAATAGATGTAAAGGTCCCGATTCTTCAGCTAGTGAACCTCTTCCCTAATGTTAAATCAATATATTGCGATAACGAGGCATCGTTTAACTCCGAAACGATACGATGCGATAATCAGTATGATATTGAAGTAGCAAATGCCTCACCTTTACACAGTTTGTCGAATGGTCAGGTGGAAAGGTTCCACAGTACTCTCATCGAGATTGCCAGGTGTCCTAAGAAAAATTTACGATATTATTGAATTATTCCTTCAGGCAACCATAGAGTATAATAGGTTATTTCACTCCGTCACAAATAGGAAGCCTAAACCTTAAGAAGGCACAGCAAAAGCAGTTAGACCAAAATAATCCGGCTAGGCAGAATAGGGTATTTGAGGTTGGTGAGAAAGTTTTAGTAAAATCCAATAGGAGATTGGGGGATAAACTCATGCCTCTGTATATTGAGAATAGAGTCTATGCTGATTTGGGGGAAACGCTCCTAATTAAGGGGAGGGTGGTCCACAAAGACAATATTCGATAAGGGGCACCTACAAAACTGTTTCCTAAGCTTACTGTATTAAGTGTTGGTTGGTTCTTCGAACATTGACAACTTGAAAAGGAAGTGTCTTACCGTCAATTCCGAAATGCAGGCTCATTTGACTGCTCACACAACCATGATCAGTAGAAGATTAAAACTAAAGATTAAAGTTTACACTAATGACCCAAAGGCGATTCTGAAAAAGCTTTCAAAAGGGTTTACATAGCTAGTAAGAAATCACTACATTTTCTATACTAAATACTTTATTTATATGATAGATAGACAGTTCGCACACACCGGCCTGGTACCACACTTTGATGAGGACATATAACCGGCAGCCTATAGGTCGGCTCAGCCAAGCGACCTAGCGCCGACTACTTAGTGCCATTCCAACGATCCCCCCGGGCATGCTGACCACCGCAACGAAACGCATCCAGATACCACCCGCTTCCAGGCCTGCCCTTTCTTCACCATTTAAACGAAGAAAACCTGCAGCATATAACGGAGTTGAAAATGCCGACAATCAGAGGCCAGTTGCACCAGCATCAATGTCGGTGACACAAGTCCTTGCTAACATGGACATGGCCGAGGACGTCCATTTTTAAAAAGAAGATGAGTAGTTAACAACACAACGGTTAACTGCGATAAAAGCATAGCAGCGGCCGACGGCACACGAAGGCTTACGATAGAAGCTGGTGAACGGCGGTGATCTGTGCGAGCTAGGGTTATGATTAAACTTTTTCTGTAAATTTAGTTCTAGACTGGCAGCCGTACAATAAAGGCACATCTCCTTCATCGAGCGTTTTTATTTAATATAGCCGAAGCTGGAAGGCCAGTTGGGATATCATCACTGGTCGTGGCCACCACCCGGTCTCAATCCGCACTAGGCAGCAATCAACGGCTACCGGGGCGAGCACTAAGTGATTGATCGTTGTGGGCAGCAACCTAATGCAACACCCATCCCAGAACCAACAACTCCGTGAGCAACACGTGCCACGGTGACAAGCCCCTGCAGGAACCGTACCTTGCCGTATTATCTCTCTGATCGTGGCCACCACCCGGTCTCGATCCGGACTCGGCATTACTCTACCGATTCCGAGGCGATTATAAGGCGACTGGTGCTTGTGGGCAGCAACTTGCCACAACACCCACCTTTAAACCAACAACCCCGTGAGCACCACGTGCCATGGCGAAGAATATTGTGGGCAACTGCCTTGCCGCGATATACTAAAAACCTTCTCTTATGGTACGTTTTGGAATTTTCATATGTCGGGTTAAGGGTTATATATTTATATATGTCGCAGATTATTTTTTTAATTCAAATTATAACGATTTTTGTGGGTATACACTTGCTTCATTTATTATTGATTCTCTGTTCTTTCGTGCGAGGCATACACTGTTTTGCCAACGTAGTCTGGGCGTGGGTATGGCGGATATTGTTTTCTGAGAACTCACACCACCTGCGTGTGTGTTGGAAAGTAAAAAGGAATTGAAAAGGAAGCGTTGTTGAGTCGCAAGCAAGTTGGTTATGAAGTCCAGGAATCATTCCACGTGCCAGAAAACGTTTCGCCAAAATCCAGTTGAGGACTCCGATGATGGATCGTCGTCATATATCTGTTGTAAATATATGTTTCGGAGTGAAGTGGACTGTATTTGTAGTATGTAATTTAAATAAATGCTAAACACTTTCGGAAGCAGACTCACTCCATAAGCAAAGCAGATTACACTAACAATTTTGCGAATTCTCTTCATTCTCCGCGTCTTCGTTGATCTCGGCAAAAACACTTTTCATAGACTTCACCGTTACCTCGCTTGTCCGAATGTAAATTGTTGTTGGATCATCGAAAAATGTACATCGCGAAAAATCAGTTGTATTTTGCGTTGCATGCAAGATGTTTGATATTGCAGAAACTAATGGTGAGCCCCAATGCATTGTTTGCTTTAACGAATTAGTAAATAAAAGGAAGTTTAATTTTCAAAGGCATTTCACAAGATATCATTTACTTTCATTTTTTTCAGTGCAGAAATTTGAAGTAGAAAAAAACGTTTGCGTAAATGTATTTGTGTTTTCATTTATGTGTATTGGTGAGTTGCTCTGCCATAAGCAACGTTTGGGCACCCCTGCTCTATGGACTGGAAGTCCGGAGGGGGGGAGAGAAAAGGAGAGCGTACGGGATCATTGGAGGCTGGCCCGAAATTAAGCGGCTTTCTGGCGTGAACACATATTATAACACAACATTTGAAGAGGTTTTGATCAATTTTGTATTGAAAAATATTTAGAGGTAGGGAGTTGGTTTGCGGTGTACATCCTAACCCTCCACAGAATTATCCGATCGAAAAAACTATACCTCATTCGTTAAAGGATAAGTGTGCCGAGGTATTCACGTAGCGTTTTTATTTTTAAAATTTTTTTCCCGATTTTTTGTCAAAATTTGTAGTCAAAACCCCGATTTTGTTAAATAAAAAAAAAATAATAAAATTAAAAATTAATAAAAGCTCGACGTGAGTTAGTACTGGAACAAACATCGATGTTTATTCAATACAATCGATGTTTAAAAAAAATCGGCCAACATCGATTCACTTGTCAAACATCGATTATTTTCAACTGTCACTTAAAAACCGAGCAAGAAGACAGAATTGGCATACTAGATAAAAAAACGGGTTTTTTGTCGAGCCGGAATGCCGATCACGCAGCAATTGCTTTGGAGTTCAAGCTTGATGAGTATTTATCACGGTCTTATTTTTAAGCTTTATTATTCAGTCTCATGTATGCCTGTGTGAGTCAAATACCCCTAATGCCTCTGACTTCGTATTGATAACAGGGTGCGTGACATAACGCCCTGTGTCATAGCGCCCGCGGGCGTTCCGACACTTTTAAATGTGCCATATCGCCCGCACCGAAAATGACAGAGCGCCCGTGGGCCTTATGACATTTTCAACCTGTGTCATAACGCCCTCAATTTCTTAAAACTCGCAAAGTTTATCAAGAATCAATGAAATTACTGTTTTTAATAATACGGTTTAATGTGTTATCTCGTTTGCAATCGAGCTTTACATGTTTTTGGCACAATAATTCAGTTTGCGACTGATCTCGAAGCTAAGTGCACGTGAAATGGAATCCGGCTATGAATATAAAATTGTACCTGGACTTAGGAAGAATTCTAAGTTGCTGCTTCTTACAAGCCAGCAACAATTGTTTAAAATTAAAAGTATTTTAAAGGAAAGTTCGCGTTATATTTGCTACATAAAAGACTGTAGTGTTTCAGTGGCCTTGTCCAATAGTGGTGTGTGTACTCAAATGAGTCTCGAGAGCAGCCACAACCATGCTTCTCCGCAAGACCTAATAAAAAGACTAGAGCTAATTAACAATGTTAAGAATCAATGTGAGCAAAAAAATTTAAAAAGAAAAGGCGTGCGCGACATTTTCTACGAAGAATGCCTCAAAAGCGGAGAAGCGGCTTCTTCAGTTGCTTTTCCTAAAATAAGACGGCAATTGTTTAGGATCCGGAGTAAAAACGCGATGCAAAACCCCAAGTCGCCAAGTGAAGTCAAATTGCTATTTGAAGATGACGCTTTCCAGGAAGAATATGGCAATTCTAAGCAAAATCAGCTACCTTTTTATAGGGGCACTATTGTGGAAGAAAACTTTGCTTATTGCATTTTCCTATCGCCAAGCATTGTGAAGAATATTGAAAGTAGGCCAGGAGAACGCCACTTTTTCATAGATGGAACATTTGATACGGTGCCTTCTTGCGGCTTTAAACAATTGCTAATGGTTCATTATCAATTCAGGAACCATGTAAGTGTTTACAGTTTGTGTGATATTTAACCAAATAATTTCATGTCCATTTTTATTCTAATTGCAGACTTTTCCATTTATTTACATTTTGATGACGAGAAAGACAAGAGAGTTCTACGAGCACCTGTTCGCATTTTTGAATGCCAACTTTTTTAAGTTTCAGCCGGATAGCTTTACCACAGATTATCAGATAGCTTTGAGAAAAGCGTTAAAAACTGTGTTCCCAACGGCAACAATAAATGGCTGCTGGTTTCATTACTGTCAAGCTTTGAGGCGCAACAGCTTAAAAATTCCTAATTTTGGAGGCACATTAAAAAATACGGACTGCTACAAATGGTACAGGACGTTTCTCAGCTTGCCATTAATTCAGCCTCCGAAAATTCAGGAAATGTTTACTATTTTGAAGGACCAATTGTTGGAGCTGCCAAAAAAAAGTGACGACATTTTGAAACGTTTTCTAAATTACTTTGAAAAGGAATGGATGGTTAAAGTAAGATTATTTTTCTTTTTTAATAGTTTTTCTTTTATTCATGTATTTTTACTTTTTTTCCCCAGACCACACCTGATGTATTCTCTGTGCGCGCTCAGGTTATGCGAACAACAAGCTCATTGGAGTCCTTTAACGCTGCATTAGCTCGCAAATTGCAAAAGCATGGCCGCTTCGACCAATTCCTCGAATTGAAATAAATGACGTTAACACAATTTTTTATTTAAATTTACTTTATTAAAAGCGAGAATCGAAAGAATCGAGTGCTCAGTATTGTAAGAAGCGCCGCAAGCAAAAATTGTTTTACATAAAAATCGCGCGATTTTTATGTAAAAAAAATTTTGCGCGCGATTTTTATGTAAAAAAATTTTTGCCTGCGGCGCTTCTTACAATATAGAGCGCGAACCTAATAATTTTTTGTGAGAATCGAGTGCTCAATATTGTAAGAAGCGCCGCAGGCTTGCGCTCGATTCTCACAAAAAATTATTAGGTTCGGGCGTTAATGCACTTTTCATAATGTCGTAAGGCCCACAAGAAAAATGATATAGCGCCCGCGGGCGATATGACACTTTCAAAAAGAGTCGGAACGCCCGCGGGCGCTATGACACAAATGTTTGTGTCATAGCGCCCGTGGGCGCTATGACACTGGGCGTTATGCCATGCACCCTTGATAACAACAATGTTTACGACTGCGCAGTGGGAATTTTTCTCCAAGGTTCGAACACTTCAACGGAAAAAGGGCCACACCTTTCCCACCCCCAACATACTTAAGATGTGAACAAAAGAGCAAGAAAAATGCAAAAACTTTTTTTTTTACGGAAGAGCTGACTTTGATTGAAAAACCCTACGATTGCTCCGACTTATTGTTGTCAAAAACACACCTGCGCTGTGGGAATTTTCCTCCAAGGCTCGAACACTTCAACGGAAAAAGCATTCTGTTAGACACACTTATTCAAAAGCAAGACGATTAACTATGATATACTTATATCAGTAGAATGAACTTACCACAAATTTGGGGAATCCAAAAAGTAAAACGAAAAAGTTTATGAAATCGCACAGAAATAATAATGTATAAACGTCAGTCGATAAACGAGCCTTATGTCTTAATGTTACGAAAAATTTATGAAATCCGGATAAAAATCCTCCTTTGCGCCTAAAAAGCAATATTATTTACATATATTATTATTTTTAAACAAAAGGAGTACATACGCCAATCGCTCCATGGCCTTGCGATAATATTCTGATTCAATATTTTGATAAACATATTTGTTCTCCATACCAGGTCGCAGAACATCATCCATTACTCGTTTAAATGCAATTGAACTTGAATGCTCTGCATGGCTTTGCATTGGCTCATTTCCAGCCTCTTCTCTATAAGATGTAAAATACTTTTACTTCAAGGCTTTAAATGGAATTTCAATGTCCGATTCATGATTTAAAAAAAAAAATATATATATTATTTAGGCCTGTTCTAGTTTCTACTTGATTTTTAATTTGATAACATTTGCAGATTTCCCTTTGATATAGGCGAATTTCCTTGTTGATTGAAGGATTTTTTATTCAATTTCCCTTGATCCCTTTTGTTTCCAAAACTTAAGGGGGGACATCTGAGTAACTTTTTTTAAAAATGTGAAATTTTTTTTGCTTAAAAAATTCTTTAGGGTCTTAAAAATAACATACCAAAATATAGAGTCCGGCAAATGTGTCTAAGTGTCGAAAATTTCCATTCTGCGGCGATGCCTCTCATGTAAATATATACGATTTTAAAACTTTAAACGCGTTTTTCTCAAAACCACTTTTTTTGAGTTGGCCAGAGACCTAACTCGAACAAATCTTAATACGGGCATGACACTGGTGCATTAATTAGAGACTTCATTAAAGATTTGACAGCGCTATAGCGTTTTACACAAGTGCGAGCAAGACGACTATAGGGCGCTCTAATGCATTAGAATAATGCATTAGCTACTTCATTGCCGCGATAATCGATAGATCTACATATTATATACTTGATACTCGATAACAAAATACGGGTTTAATGAAGAAAATTGTAATTGAAAAATGTATTAGCCAGCTCATCGACAGTATGGTCTCACAATGAGAAGTTTATTTTTATATAATTTCGCTGGTTTTTGAACTGAAAATATATTAGAAAATTAGCAAAAATAATATGTTTTGCGGTGGCAAGGTTCTTGCGCTGTAAAATTAATTACTTTTTTTTTTTGGTAATAATTAAAAAAATGTTAAGCATTATAGGTTAAAAACATAAATTTAAAGGATTCTGCATTTATTTATGCAAGAATACTTCGACGAGGAATTCAGAAATTCATAGTAATACGCCGCGAATGGCGGCCGTTTTTTTTGTTTACCTTTTACGGTCGGTGTGACCGTAGTCGTATTACCAAAATAATCCAAGCAAAATGACAATATAGTGGACTCTTTCAAGGTTCTAATGAAGTAGCTAATTAATGAAAACTGCATTAGAGTATATGGGCATAACCGATCGATCTGAAATTTTGACAGTATATCCAAAATACCTTTGTCTATCGACACACGTAGGATTTTTTTTATTTTTGCTTACTTTTTTTTATCAACAATTTTGTGACTTTTTTTCTCTTGAAAATTTAAATTTTTTTCTAATCACTCACCATTTTGCAAAAAATCAAACTATCGAAAAAATTCTGAGTGTGTCGATAGCGGTTGAGATATAGAATCTAACAAAATTTGATTTTTTGTTCTAGATCAAAAATTAAGAACGTTAGGTTTCCGTGGTCCATCGTTCAACAAAAAAAGGCCTACGAAGAAATGCTGCACAGCCGCCATTTTGTTTTCGATTTATTAAAAAAAATGTATTTTGTACTTCACATATAATATTATCAAACCTACTTTAAAATTTTTCGATTGGCTTTTTCATTTGGCCAAAAAAATTCTAGAAAATCGGCTTTTTTTGCCAGTTACTCAGATGTCCCCCCTTATTTGGTCCATGCGATTGTTCGACCAGAGTTTTGTTAATTAGGGGCTTATTAAATGTTGGCCCACTGTAGTTTCCAATTTAAAGACGGTAAAAGAGTTCCAATTCATTGCATAGAATCAAAACACGCATTCCTGGCCGTAAAAAATCATTTTCAATATTCGAAATCCCAATTATCTGTTGTCGGAGGCAGTGCTGGAAATGGTCGACAAGAAGTATTGGAAAACTCATGCAAACGTCTGCTGATTTGCCCCTCCCAATTTAAAGATTGTTGCGTTTCTATTTCACCAAAATGTTTTTGCTATGTTAGCAGTAAGTGAATTGAGAAGGCAACAGTTGCAACGTACCAACCAAAATTTGAGAAACAATGCTAGAACTTTGCATTTAACAGTTAGACAGTGAGTCAAATTTAACCAGCAGTAGTTCTGGTGGCAGTGTGAAAAGAGTTGCCGAGGTCGAGAAAAAATGTCCATTCACATCACGCACAATTTGTACACAATTATTTAAAATTAATATCAGGCATATTCAATCTGTTTCTTGGTACGCTGGCAACCTTTATAGTGTCCCTCTTAGCATCGACTTTGCGCACGAAACCTAGAAAAGGGACGGCGGATTTGCGATATTGAAGAAGGTTAGAATCGATATGCTCCAACTCACATCAGGTGGCCAAGGGACATTTCAAAATACAGCGAAAAGTACAGGTAGTTGTAAAGCGAACATAAAACGCGAAAAAAATTATTTGCCTCGAAATTTGTTTAAGAATAACCAAAGCTATAGGTCGAAAGTAACGTGATGGTCTTGAAGAAACTGAGAAATGTATTTGACTCAGAAACTAACTGGAAAAATATGTCCGTTGATTAGTTTATGAAGGAACATCACGCCGTGGCAGGTCCGGCGATCCTTAAGAGAGGGCAGGTCCAAAAGGCATAGTTTAACGGCATAAGAAGGGAGACGGCGAGGTGGGTCCTAGTCTAAGCCCCGAAGAGTGAACAAAAGGTATTGTTTCCGAACCGATTCAATAAGGTCTTGATAATTTGTATATTGTGGGAACCATACACACAAACAATATTCAAAAATAGGGAAGAATAAGGAAATTTTATCGTTTTTCAACCAAAAACCACTCTTACTTCATGCATTTATACCGATTTACTCGGTGAAGCTCAAGTTGTGGGTAAATTGAACTCCAGATCTAAAAAAAAAAACAAATTATGAGTGCATGTTGTTGAAATCAGCTTGAAAAAGCATAAAAGTATCAGAATTTGCAAGAGGCAAACATAGTTTAACATCATTAGCGTACGGCTGGCAGAAATCCTCCATCTAAACCCTCACCAAAGGCGCTGGCTGGGCAATTTGCACTGTATTAACCCGGATATGGGTATTGCATTGCTGCTTTCCCCGTCCGCCATATGAAGGCCAAGGCGCAGTACAAAAACGCTTTATCCCCAGAGAAGATAAATCTTACCTGGGCCGAGGAGAAGATCGCTCCCCCACATGAGATCGACGGGACGCTTGCCAACAAAAGGCAACGCTCACCCAAGAGCGCCTGTGTGGACGCACCGGAGAGCAAGCGGCAGGGCGGGACTAAGGAGGCAGGCACTCCCCAAATGGCGAGAAAGCCCAACAAGACCGCAAAAGTTATTGAGGTGACCAAACGACATTTGATCGTGGCAGGCAAATAAAATAAAATCAAATCATTGACATAAGCGATAATGCCTGAGGCGTGGTGGAAGATGGTCCATGCGCAGCTCGTTGAGTCTTTGTATGCACGGATGGAGGAAGATCCCGATGCTCCCATGCCCACCTTCGATGGTGCTGGGTGGCTAAATGGGGTCAAAATCGTGAAGCGCATGGATGACCCGACTAGAAAGTGGCTGACGCAAGCGGTCTTCCAATTGGAGGCGCTGTGGGAGGGGGCCAAGCTAGAGGTAGTTGACCGGGATCTAATCCCATCCATTCCAAGGGCGAAGGTACTCTTCCCCATCGCAATCCAAACAGACCGGGCGCTGAAGTTGCTGCAGCGTCAGAATCAGGATATACCAAGTGCAGTCCTCCAAATAAACAAGGAGGCAGAGGACATCCTCTATCCCAGATACGGGAAGATGGCGTGGGGCATGGGTAGCGTATACCTGCGCCTCAAAAAGCGCCACCCCGGGGATAAGGTTGCTCACACCCTGAAGGCAAATGTGGTGGAGAAGGACCTAGGTCTGGAAACCATCGTGGATGCCGACCGGGAAATGACGCTGGATGAGTCCGACGAAGGAGAGGAAAGTGACCTGACCGTAGTAGTCAACCCGTCGTATGGAGGTGAGCCCAGTACCCAGGTGCTGCAGCTCAACCTCCATAAGAGCAAGGTCGCGTCGGCGGAACTCCTCATAGCCATGAAGCAAGGATTCGCCGACATAGCTTTGGTCCAGGTGCCATGGATCTCGTTAGACAATGTCATCGCCGGACTGAAGTCCGCAAATTACAATTTGTTTCATCTACTAACGGTACCCCAATGGACCAGCAACTGCTCGTGGTTATAGACGCCAACGCGCACCAATGCGTATGGGGGAGCCCCGACATAAACGACAGAGGTGAGTCACTCTTAGACTTTATACTCTCAACCAACCTATGTATAGCTAAGTATTTTAAGGGGACAAGCTACTTTGATATCAGAATGGAGAGTCTCTCAGACCATCCTTCTCAAATTATAAGTACATACGGTTCCAATACGCATTCGAACACTTCCCAAAACAATAAGTCTTCAGGAACCCCCAGAATACTAACTGGAGAAAGTTCAAGGAGACTATCGCGACACGGCTCGCGACCTCTTCGGGCATAGTAGAATCGGCCGAAGACATAGAAAAGTCCCTAGAGAACCTCTCCAAAGAACAGCTAGATGCATACCACGCATCAACAACGTTAGCACGGACACAATAATGGATCGCCTAGAAGCGACCAACTCGTCCCCCGTTATCAAATTGTGGATAAAACATCTTCTAAGTTGCCGGCGGGTACAATCAGATTGGGGCACCGCTTCCATGGTTATTCCCCTCCTATGGAATCTGGTGGTAGACGACCTAATCAAGAGATTCGAGAGGAAAGCACCAAAGATAACAGCTTATGCGGATGACATAAGCATAATTATCTCGGGAGTCTGTCCATCGACCCTCAGCTCGATCATGGAAACAACACTCAGGGAGATATGTGAGTGGGCGGAGAAGGTAGGACTCAATATCAATGCGGATAAGACTGACCTTATTCTCTTCACCAAGATATACAAGGTGCCGCAATGGATCCCCCTGAAAATGAACAAACCCAGGCTGACCCCTAAAACACAAGTCAAATACCTCGGCATTGTACTTGACAGCAAGCTGACAGGCCAATGTAGTAGAGAGGGTAAAAAAGGCCACCATAGCGCTATATTCATCCAAGAAGATGCTTAGCAGCACATGGGGCCTCTCACCCGCTCTAATGCATTGGGTCTACATATCCGTGGTGCGTCCGACTCTGCTGTATGAAGTCTTAGTGTGGTGGCAAGCCACGGAGAAGAAAACGTATAATAAGCTTATGGAGAGAACCCAGCGGCAGGCACTGCTCTGCATATCAGGGGCGCTGAGGTCAACCCCCACCAAAGCACTCGAAATAATAATCGGTATATATCCCCTAGATATCCAAGCGCAACTGACAATAGGAACTGGCAACGTCTGGTTGCATCAGGAAACTGGTCGATACAAGGTTTCGGGCACAGTTCAATTGGTCGAGACATGAGCAGTACATCTGACTACATGATACCCAGAACGTGCCCGGATGTAAACACAACAGTACTTATGGGACCAAATGACTGGAAGTCAGGCCAGGACCATGCCCAATACCTCAATATATACACCGACGGCTCCAAGAGGGAAGGAGGAGTTGGAGCGGGCATATACTGTTCAGACCCTGAAATAAGGCTGTCTATAAGCTACCAAGCTACTGCAGTATATTCCAGGCGGAGGTATTCGCCATCAGGAAAGCAGCAGAGCTTGCGCAGAGCATAAACCGTCCACATGAGGCGGTCAATTTGTTCGTAGACAGTCAAGCGGCGATAAGATCCATGCAATCATCAGCGGTCAGTTCCAAAAATGTACTGGCAAGCAGGGAGTCACTAGATAGCCTAAGCACGACTAAGTCAGTGAGGATCTACTGGGTTCCCAGCCACCAAGGCATAGACGGTAACGAAACCGCGGACGAACTTGCAAAGGAAGGCGTTAGACTGGCGAGTGAAAGCTGGGTATTACCGACAACGCCAAATGCCGGAAATGTGATGAATCCGAGGCAATCGAAACCTTGGAGCATCTCATTTGCAATTGTCCGGCCCTTACGAGGGCAAGAATGAGATACCTAGGCTCTCCAGTTCTGGCATCGCTAGAAGATGCCTCCAGGAGGAAGTCAGGCGCACTCCTTGCCTTTTCGAAAGACACCTTGATCTTCACCGTCCGGTTCAACCTAACCTAACCTCACCTAACGAAAGTTTTCGTTTTGTTTTACTTCTAATATTATAATTATAATTAGAAAATTCAATTCCTCAGAATTATGTAGGTACCCTAAAAATAAATCATACAGTGGAAATTAAAAAATTTTTAAATGAAAAAGATGAACTAAAAACACATAAGCTACAATTACATGAATTGGACTTTTATCATATTACTGGCCATACATCCTTAGTATTGGCAATTTCTATAATAATGATATTAATAGAATATTTTACGAAAATAATAAAAATACGAAGGCAAGCCTTAGCTATACAAAGTAATATAATAAATGTTTAAGATGAGTAAAATTAATAAACTTAAATAAAGCAAAATGTTAAAAAAACATTAAAGCGAATTAAAAAAAATTTGTTTGAATAAGTAAAATTTATTAAAAATTAAAGGAAATAAAATTGTAAAAAATATTTATTAAGCTATGAAAACTGCGGCAGTTACACAATATTAGTTGTAAAACAAATTACATCCAATAAAATTAATCCACTATCCTTTATGTTGCAACTAATTAGAATGTACACAACAATGTATTTAGAAAGATTCGATTTTTGGTCTCCGTTCCGAGAGTCATAAATTTATATTTGTTGTAATCTGATAGTGGGTGCAGTGCCAAAACAAACTTGAAATCTAAGTTCACACCAAATGAACAGCCATTTGAGATTGTTCCTTGCCTCCTAAAATAGGCCTTTAGTGGAAGACCACAGTTAAGGTTAGTGGCATGGGACCTCAACGAGTCGGCGGTTAAATACTAAGGCCTATGAGTAGGCCATTTAGGCGATTCCCATCTCACCTACTTAAACCGACCAATTCTCTAAATTACATTTTCTTACAAAAAAGTCAATTTCTTTTCATTTCAACTAAGTGATGAAATATATAAGGATAGCAGCGTTTCCGAAGAAGGGTCAACAATTTGAGAATGTCGAGTTGGCATGCGTATGGAAAACAGGAAATAAAAGAAAAAAAAAAAAAACGCGTCTGTGCGAGAACATAAAACACAAGGTATCAATGTGTTATTAACTTTAATTTTTTTTTTCAATTTAACAAATGCTTTTATTAAAGATAACTAAACTTTTATTTAGATAACCGATAAATCATATATTGATCAGACATTGAGAAAGAAGTTAATTTGAAATTTTTACCTTAAGCGCTCAAGAATATCCTCTGGTTTTTCTTTTATATAACTTTGGCTTGCATTACTTGCTAAAATTTATAAAAAAATAAACATTATCGATTTTTTAAATATTGGGACCACTTGCCTTTTCTTTCTAGCAATAAGACTTCAGAGTTTGTTCTCTGCATTGTCCAAATGCCTTGTTTTTTAAGCATATATCGGTGCCAAAATAGTACGACTAATAAAAGAAGATCATATATAGCATTGCCATACTTTATAAACAGTTCAAAAGTTACTTTGTTAGGTTTTTTTTCAACTATTATGTCAAGTACGATTTTTTGGTGCATTATAGATTTAAAAAATATCATTGCCAATGTATAAGTAATTAGAGTAACCCAAAACGTTTTAGTTGGTCTTGGCAAAGTTAAAGCGCCCCAACACAGAACGAAAATCGGCATGGGCAACGAAATCATAGAGGAATTTGCTGCTTGATTTAAAAATACTGCCAAGTAGCACACTGACTCTGTATTAGCAATTAATGAATACCACATAGCAATTAATATTCGGACAAAGTCATTATGGTCAAGAGTAGTAAAATCATCGCCATAGGATACTAAGTTTACCATTGATTCTCCTCTAGATAGACTTGTTTTACTTAAGGATATAGAAAATAAATAAATTTGAATTTCTGCTAAGAAATAATAGGTACTTACTAATTTAAAGATTGATTTAAAAACTTAAACATTGCTGCAGTATTAGATAGTCCAAGGCGGTTTACTTTGCTAATTTCCTGTAAAGTCTTTTTTTCAGCCGATAGCACTTTATGCACAAAACGATAGTTCCTTGATAGTCGATTAAATCTAAATGTTAGTAAGACAATTAGTTCTGTTGTAAGTTTTATTACGGGATTGGTTTTTAAGTCCTTGTTATCAGAATCCGAGCTGTCTTCATAAAAAAAGTCTTTATTTTTTTTATATTCACGCATATTATTTGCCTTGTTTTTTATCTAAAAATAAAATATTTTGAAAATACAAAAAAAATTTATTAATACTTTAAATATAATTTTTTTGCATTGTTAAATCTAATATAACTAAACCTCTTCTTAATAATAAATAATAAATACTAATCAGTTTAGTCATTATGCTGTATATCGGTTTTCAAGCGATGTAAGCTTTGCAGATAGTCTTCTCTCCCTTTTTATTAGTTTGAACTGGCTAGGTCGGATGACGATATCATATAGCAGCCTTATGAAAAATCGGATAAAGAAAATAATAACACTGTTGGTTTTTAGCATTTAAATTAATCTTTTTTGCCACAACTCTCGTGCACTGAAGTTGGGTGGTCCCGCGCTGCAGTCGTTATTGATATATCTCACTGATGATGGTGATCCTTCGCTGGTTTCGGACGATCGCCTTCGTCCGGATAACTCAGTTAACTACTCCACCCTCGGGAATGAGGGCGCCCACGGCCGACCCTATTTGAAGAATCATTTCTCTTAATTGGGACCGGGTGACTGGCCTATAGGTTAAGCCGATGCAGATTAACGCGCAGCACATTGCTTATGCAATTAGTACCATATGATGTGACCGATAGTTGTTGAACTCCTTCCCGAACCTTTAAATACGTTCCAAGTTAGGCTCACTCAAACGGTGAAGGTATGGAAGACTATGGGCTCATGGGCTCGGTAAAGGTGATGAGAAAGGTGCCTCGGATATGGACGTATGTGCCATTGTCCACACTCAAGAGAGCCGATTCTATTTCGAGTCGGTAAGTGTCCCGTGTCAACTTGGGATTCTTTAGCCGACCTCAGAAAATGATTGACAATGCGGAAAATTCTATTGATTTGGTCTACTACTTTGTTATTGATTTTTGCATTAATTAATTGAAATGCATTTATTTTAATTTTTTTTAGGTCTTCTGTCGGGCGTTCCCGCCACTACCTTCAACGCCGTCCTTAGGAAGTCTAAGCTTCAAGCTACTCTATTGTGGATGCTCAATGAGTCGAGTAGGTCGCGTAGGTGAGCGACATCAACGCTCAAGAGTTTTAGCATGTGTGATCAGTTTCCTTCACTACACGCCTATATTATGAAAGATTCGCTGAGTGTTTTACCAATGCGAACTTTTCCCATACTAAAAAACTACCATCAACGACGGGAATGCATTTAGCTTGCGAGTAGTCCTTGACGTGTGCCGATGTTATGGTCATAAGGAATAGCAGGGGTTTGGATGTAAATCTCTAATTTGGATAAATTGAAATATTTGTTCTAAATGGGGTCGCCCACCACCAAAGCATTAAAAATAAAGCATGACTAAAAAAAATAAAAAATAAAAAATTACCAAGCGAATGATAACATGGTTATGCTTGGTATTTTTCCTTAATGAGGACTGTGGTCCCCATGTTCGCTTCCACAATTTTCTCTTCACATAATGGTGAGAGTTTCTTGCTTAGCCGCCTATTGGATTTCACCAGGACTTTTTCGCCAACTTCGAACACCCTGTTTTCCCTGTTTCTGAGCTTATTTTGGGCGTGATTAATCTTATCGTGTTCCTCGTACTGTGGATTTTCCGAATGCGTTTGCACCACGTCGGCTGGACTCTTGTCGATGACCGGGTGGACAGATTTGTTGTATCTGGCAGGAGGCAGCAAAATTAGCTCAACAGTGTCACTGATGCCTTAATCAATTTTAAGTTCCACAAGTTGTTTTCATGGGGATGTCTTTTGCATTGAAAATAAAGATGTGTCCTTCTTCTGGTTCGAAAATATCCGTAGTATCGTCGGTCTCGTGTACGTTACAAGCTTCTAGTATTTCCTTGTTCAGTAAACTGTTTAGGCATTTAAAATAAATACTAAAAGAATAAATAAGCTTTGATCGCTAAAATATCGAATAAAATAAATCGAAATCGAATAAATAAAAATCGAATAAGAAAAATATCGATAAATCAAAACAATCAAATACAAAATAAATAAGGATAAATAAAGACTAAACAATAAAAAAAATAAGATTGGAATAAACATAATAAAATACCAAAAAGATATCGAAATAAAATTCTCGAACAAAACCCTGTGATCCGTGCATACAGTGCGGATCCATCGAGATCCATACCATCAAACTCGTGTCCAGCAACATAAAATCCAGTCGTTACCGCGGTGTCCAACCAGTTCCACTTGCTCGAGCCCCGTTGTTATTTTCGATCCTTGTTCTTCGCGTGTCCTGTGAACCATGGGCGTCACATGGATCAGTTATCGTAAAAAGATGGAGCTGGAAACCATTCTCGGCGAGTTCGGACTCGAACGAAGCGACACTGTGGACGAGCAACGTGCTCGGCTCATAGCATTTTCGCGGCAGCCTGACAATTCCGAAGAAATCCAGCATCGCCTCGATGAACTGGAACGCCGGTTCGGGAATGCACCCACTGGCGAAATAAAGTCGCCTATACCGCTGGATCCGGCTCTCATATCGCCAGAACCGACCACGTCGGCATCGTTGGTACCACCCTCGCTTTTTCTACCACGTAGTACTTCACAAGCCGCAGGGCGACACCTAAAGGCGGAAGAACCTCAGCGATCCGCGAATCACCCTAGCGACGCCAGCATGGGAGCAATCCTGATCGACAGGATGACGAAGTGGGGCCTTTCGTTCGATGGAACGACGGATCCACTTGGGTTCACAGAGCACATCGAGGAGCGTGCCGATACCTGCCGGATCGACCAGAGACATCTGGCTCAAGCCCTGGTGGTGCTGCTGACCGGCCGGAGGACGAGATAAGGACGCATTTCCAGAAGCCCAACGAACCATTTAAGGAATACCTGATTGACATTCGTTTGCAGATGCGGCGGGCAGGATTCTCCTCGGACAGGGAACTGGAAAGGATTTACGAGAACATGCTGCCGGAATATCAACTCTATACATGGAGGCAGGATGTCCGTACGCTGACCGAGTTGAGCCACCTCGTGACCAACTACGAGGAGACACGCAGCCGAGGCGGGCGAACGCCCGAGAACCGGAGCCAGCTACGCAGCAGACGGGGACAGGATGCCCATCCGACGAGTTCAACAGGCGCCCTCTTCAGGCAACGCCCTCAACGGTTCCCTTAGCCGTAACACATGTACCAGCCAGTGCGCGGTATCACCACGACCGAATGCAGTCAACGTTCGCGACGCCTGCCGGAATTGCGGCCAATCCGGGCACTTCGAAGCCGACTGTGGGAATCCACGGATTGCTGTGACCGGGAATCACCCGAGGAACCCTCCGTACCCACGAAGCCAATTGGTACCAGGGACGCATCCGCGGCACCATCCACATGGAGGGACGACGGTTTATAGATACCCTGGACACCGGAGCTACACATAGCTTCATTAGTAAAGGTCTAGCCCAAATGCTAGACAACGGGAGGAACCCACGGGACATCCGCACTCAGGTAAAACTCGCCGACGGAACATGCCAAGAGCTGACCAGAGCTCTGGCGGCAAATATCTACCTCGGGAGTGAACGGACGCCCACCATTCTCCTCGTGAAGTCGGACGCACTGGACGACATACTCTTAGGAATGGACTTCCTCTGCGGAATAGGAGCAACCCTGCTATGCGGCGGGCAGACCCTCCGACTACAACCAAGCGATCACACCAAGCCACCCTGGGTGCGGGAACACGGAACGCCCCGGCCAGGAGAGAAGAGCCACGCTCTGACCAGCGAAGACCAACGACAGAGACACGCTCTGACCAGCGAAGACCAACGACAGAGAAACGCGTGGACCAGCGAAGGGAGCCATGCTCTAACCCACGGGACCAGCCCGCAGAGCCACGCTCTGACCAGCGAAAAACGACAAGGGAGCCACGCTCCCCACCTGAAGAACAGCCATCCACGACACACCACTCAGAGCCAAGCTCTGATCAGCGGAGCACGTCAACGGAGTCACACTCATCCCACGCCGAAAAGCCACAGCCGACAGCCCGAGGAGAGCCACGCTCTACCCATCGAGGGCAACCAAGGGAGCCACACTCCGAACCCGAAGAACAGCCAAGTAGCTCGCCTCGAGCACAGTTTCGAGACACAGCTTCTCCCGCGACGGAGAACCAGCAGCCCTGTTGGAGACAGGCTTTGCCCGTTGCAGACGCCACAGCCGCGCAATGAAATCCTTTCCGTGCCTTCATGAAACGTGTCCGCTTTCAAGATCACGTCGAGGAAACGCCGGAGCATAGCTCGCCCCTATGTGGAACCGTCAATTCGGTGATTCATCCCACAGAGAATCAAGTCTCGTTCCAGACGAAAGAGTCCGAGACTCAGGACTACCCCGAACCTTGGGTGAAGGTGTTCCTGGACCAGGAACTGGCCAAGTTTGATACTCTTTTAGGGGTATCACACATCGCGGAGCATCGCATCTTCATGCGCACCGATCGACCCCTTAAGCAGCGGTACTTTCCAAGGAATCCGGCCATGAGGGCCGTCATTGACAAGCAGATCAATGAACTCCTCCAAGACGGACGCATTGAACCCTCCAAAAGCCCGCATAGCGCGCCCATCGTAATCGCGGCTAAGAAGAATGGCGAAGTTCGCATGTGCGTGGACTACCGCCAACTCAACTAGAACTCCGTACTGGACGCATATCCGCTTCCGAGGATCCATCAGATCTTTGAACGGCGGCGGAACGCGAAGTTAATCTCGACGCTGGACCTAAAGAACGTTTAGCGGCAAATCCCAGTGGCCCCGGACAGCCAGGAGTGCACGGCATATACCGTTCTCGGTAGAGGATTGTTTCATTGGTGAGTCATGTTTTTCGGCCTTCACTCCGCGCCCGCCACGTTTCAACGTGCCCTAGACATGGTCATCGGTCAGGATATGGAACCACACGCGTTTGCATATCTAGACGACATCATTGTCATAGGTTCCACGTTGGAGGAGCATGTCGCCAACCTAGGAAAGGTTTTCAGACGTCTCCGCCGCGCCAACCTGCGCGTCAACAGAGGGAAGTGCCATTTCTTCCAGCGCCGCATCGTGTACTTGGGCCATGTGATCAGCGAAGCCGGAATCCATACAGACCCGGACAAGGTCGCCGCGATCCGTGGACTCGCGCCACCAACGAAGGAGCTACGATGATGCCTGGGAATCGCTTCCTGGTACCGCCGCTTCGTGCCAAACTTCGCCGATGTTGTGGCTTTCATGACATCGCCGCTGAAGAAGGTTCACAAGTGGGAATGGACGCAGAGGCAAGACCACGCCTTCCAGGAATTGAAGACTCTGCTGACCGAAGCCCCCATTCTAGCCTGTCCAGATTTTGGGGAGAAGTTCGTGCTGCAGACCGACGCCAGTGAGTACGGGATCGGAGCAGTACTCACACAGACCAACGATGGACACGAGATGGTGATAGCATACGCCAGCCGCAGGCACAACACAGCTGCAGCTGCAGCACACGGCGCCTTACACTCAAAGACAAAATCCGACGGAAAGGGCCAACAGAACGATCAAGACGATGATCGCCTAGTACTTGGATGGAGGTCATCAGAACGAATGGGATCAACTCCTGCCAGAGATATCGCTGAGCATAAACAGTAGTGTCTCTGACACTACCGGATTCAGCCCAGCATTCTTGGTACAAGGCCGAGAACAGCGACTGCCGAAGACCTTGTAAGACGAAGTCACACCCGGACGAGGCACCCCAGAGGTTACCCCGACAGAGCGAAGCGAGCAACTTTGGAACATTTTCGACGTCGTCCGGAACAACGCCGACCGCGCCACCGCCGAGCAGAGCCGTCACTACAACCTGCGTCGGAGAACGTGGGACCCATGGTACTGGTACGCCGACACGCCTATTCCAACGCGGCCGAGGGCTTCGCGGCGAAACTAGCAGCGAAATACGAAGGACCCGTCCGGGCAGCAAAGTTCCCATCGCCGAACATCGTGCAACTGCACGTGCCAGGAAGCCGACGCCGGCGGACCGCCAGCCTGAACCAGCTGAAGCCGTACCACCAAGACGACGATGCCGACACCGAAGCTGAAACCCACCAGGATGGCACAGACGCCGAAGACACCACGCCCGAAGACGCCGACGACACCACCCTGGATGCGCAGCCAGTTGCCAAGGCCGCACGGCACAGGAAACCCACCCCGCGCCACCAACACTAACGACGAGCGCTCATGTAGGGGGAGATGACCATGTTTCGCAGGGGCCACTTGTTGACAGGCGCGCCTGTCCAACGTCCCTAACCCCCTAGTGGGGTGAACATGTGTCTCTTTCCGTAGCCATAGCCGTAGCCGTAGCCAGTCAACCCTAGCCCACTCCGTTAGGTAGAGCCCAGGGCAACACATTAATTCAATCTTAGCTGTCCTTACAGCAACAGTCTCCATCCAGCCTGCCAAGAGGCACAACGAATCGCACGCCGCTAGCAGGCAAAGCACGCCTGCCAATCTCATCTGTACGGGGATCACTGCCACGTCTTCGCCAGATTCCTGCCGCCTCAAAGACGTCAACTAGCTAAAAAGGACCATGGACGAGCATGGCCGCCCATTGATCGCTGCTGCGTCACCGGAAGACATCACCTGGATGCACGGCGCGGCCGATGGCCTTCTGCAGGGGCTCCACGGGGCCAGACTACGTCAACTCTCTCCTGGTTGCGGCCTCGCTTCCCTTGGAATCGGCTCCCTCCGGCAGCGACTACTCCCCACGGGGGTGATCATCGTGGACGACGATGACGAAGAGGAAGCGGACCAGACGGCCGCTGCGGACCGCGTCCATCATCTTCAAGGGGCATGCCGCAGTAGAAGGGTATTGCTGATTCTGGGCCCGCTACGCATGACTGCCCAGGGGGTGGGGGCGGGGGGGTCATTAGTCACGCATGACTGCGCACGAGGGGTGCAGGTGTCCTAATTAGCATAAAAAATCAATTAATTAAGGGGTTTAGGGTAAGATCCTCCCCCTCATTATTTTATGCATGGATGATCATGTGCAGTTTTGTGTGTTGTTAAGCGTGAGAAACTGATTGGGAGGGGTTAAAGGGATAAGGTGTGTGTGTTCAAGCATGGGAATTTGTGGGATTTTGTGAAGGAGGGAGGGATGAGACATAAGGAATTTGTGAGAATTTGTGAAGGAGGGAGGGATGAGGCATAATGCGTAGGAATTTATTAGGGTTAGTTATTGTGCGTATGCGGCTTGTGTTAATGTGTTTCAATTAGGATAGCAGGTGTGTAAGTCACCCCAGTTATTTAACTTGTCTAAACGTGTAATACCTTGTAACGGTTTTGTTTCTGTTGTCATGCGTGAGAATTTGTGAGATCGTGTGGTGGTAGATGGGGTGAGTTCTCATGCTTGTGCCATGAAATTTCTAGGTATGAACAGCGAGGGTTGTTGTGAGGTTGTTGTGATGTGCTTACCTGTTGATCTATGAATTTGTAAGATCGTGTGGCTTGTGCCTGAACGGTTTGTACCTGGCCGACTCGTGTGGTGGTGGTGGTGGATGGGAAATGTTCTCATGCTTGTGTGTAGCTAGTGCTAAGAAATTTCTAGGTATGAACAGCGAGGGTTGTTGTGAGACCTGTTGATCTATGAATTTGTAAGATCGTGTGTGTGGCTCGTGTCTACCCAGGCCTGCTTGTGTGTTTTAATTGGTGGAAAGTAGATTCAATTAACTTGGCTAAACATGTAATGATATATTTTGTTGTATAATTTGAAAGTGTCACCCACCCTACCCTTTTAAATAGAGACAAAAAAAATACATGTTAATACATTTAGTCTTTTAAATAAATTAATATATCGTTCCATTAATTTTAATGCATCTTGTTCTCTCTTCTCTACATGCATGCATCTACAGGTGTCAGGTCCAACTTTGCAATCGTCATAGGCCCAGGCGCAGTATGATAGGTGTTCCCCATACTTGGAACGAACTACCGGAGTGGCTTCCACGTCTTTGAAATATGTTTGAAATGTTTTCAATTTCGTAACGTTTTCCTTAAAGATCCCGTTTCCATACTCTTTTAAAAATTCTTCAATTTTCTCCGAGATCATTTTGAGTTTGTGTTCTCCTCCGATGAAAATAGTTTGAGTGTTTATTTTACACTTAAGGTACATCTAAATGCCGCATTACATTTATACACCTTTTATGAAAACAAAAATGTGAAACCTGTTGCTATACCATACCCACCCTTGAAAATAAAAATTGTATTAATTAATTATTATTAGAAGGGGTGAGATGTTCAGTGTTCTTTTTTCTTTATTTTTTAATTTCGTTATATGATGAAATTAGTTGTTTAACTTTATGTTGCTGATTTACATAATGAAAGCATGCACAGGTTTCTATATTATCATAAGAAAATATACATAAAATAATATGTTCTCCATATGTTGTTTTTTTAAACTCCTTTACTCCAGCGTTCATGAACATGTTCCTTGACTCCAACAGTAATTGTAAATCCTCTTTGGTAATCACATTTCGAAAATCATTGATAAATAAATTAATGTTATTTATCAAAGAGGAAGAATTAATATTACGAGTGTTATTAGATTTATTCATTTCGTAAACTTCTTCTCTCAACTCTCAAACTGTGAATGAAGAAAACTAGTTACTAGACTTTTCGGGTGCATAAAAATTTAAAATTTTGTTAGCATTGTTGAGTGCACAGACACCCTCCTGCAGATGTAGTGAACAAAATGGAAACTGGTTTCCATCTATTGTTTTTAAAGCAGGACATCCGATTTCTTCAACATTCATTAAATCTCGTGTTTTTAGAAATTTTTTGAGGAAAAGTCTTTTTTCATGACCTTTACAAATTATTTCCTTATTCCTTATTATTTCTCTTAGATACGTTTGTGCTTCTTTGAAAAAGCTTATGCCAACGTTCCAATAAATTTTATGATGTTGTTTTGTTAACCAAGCAACTGTTTTTCTCGTTTTTTTATCCAATTCAGTGAAATCATATGGAGAGTTTATTATAAAATGTGAATTTGGTTTTGAATCTTTTTTGAATACCACTCCAATTTCTTTTAGAATAAATTTATTGTTATTTCCAATAAATCCTTGAATATCGATTGCAGCAGTATCTCCCCTCATTGTTGATTATTAAACAATTCGCTGAACTAAACCATTCAACGGGTTATATTCAACTAAACGATTGTGGTAGACAGAATACACTTTCAGGATGACTTATTTAATTTACCACTACGTCTTTATTTTACAACTTCTTTCTTATACGTCGACACACAGAATGGAAGAATTAGCGATGCGCTTCCAGACTCATGTTATTTTACATAGGCTTCACAGAATAATCATCGGTATTTTATAAGTATCGGTATTAGTGTTAAGTTATCGTTATAGCCGTTGGAGTATAACTCAACGAGAACTCCGTACTGGACGCATATCCGCTTCCGAGGATCCATCAGATCTTTGAACGGCGGCGGAACGCGAAGTTAATCTCGACGCTGGACCTAAAGAACGTTTAGCGGCAAATCCCAGTGGCCCCGGACAGCCAGGAGTGCACGGCATATACCGTTCTCGGTAGAGGATTGTTTCATTGGTGAGTCATGTTTTTCGGCCTTCACTCCGCGCCCGCCACGTTTCAACGTGCCCTAGACATGGTCATCGGTCAGGATATGGAACCACACGCGTTTGCATATCTAGACGACATCATTGTCATAGGTTCCACGTTGGAGGAGCATGTCGCCAACCTAGGAAAGGTTTTCAGACGTCTCCGCCGCGCCAACCTGCGCGTCAACAGAGGAAAGTGCCATTTCTTCCAGCGCCGCATCGTGTACTTGGGCCATGTGATCAGCGAAGCCGGAATCCATACAGACCCGGACAAGGTCGCCGCGATCCGTGGACTCGCGCCACCAACGAAGGAGCTACGATGATGCCTGGGAATCGCTTCCTGGTACCGCCGCTTCGTGCCAAACTTCGCCGATGTTGTGGCTTTCATGACATCGCCGCTGAAGAAGGTTCACAAGTGGGAATGGACGCAGAGGCAAGACCACGCCTTCCAGGAATTGAAGACTCTGCTGACCGAAGCCCCCATTCTAGCCTGTCCAGATTTTGGGGAGAAGTTCGTGCTGCAGACCGACGCCAGTGAGTACGGGATCGGAGCAGTACTCACACAGACCAACGATGGACACGAGATGGTGATAGCATACGCCAGCCGCAGGCACAACACAGCTGCAGCTGCAGCACACGGCGCCTTACACTCAAAGACAAAATCCGACGGAAAGGGCCAACAGAACGATCAAGACGATGATCGCCTAGTACTTGGATGGAGGTCATCAGAACGAATGGGATCAACTCCTGCCAGAGATATCGCTGAGCATAAACAGTAGTGTCTCTGACACTACCGGATTCAGCCCAGCATTCTTGGTACAAGGCCGAGAACAGCGACTGCCGAAGACCTTGTAAGACGAAGTCACACCCGGACGAGGCACCCCAGAGGTTACCCCGACAGAGCGAAGCGAGCAACTTTGGAACATTTTCGACGTCGTCCGGAACAACGCCGACCGCGCCACCGCCGAGCAGAGCCGTCACTACAACCTGCGTCGGAGAACGTGGGACCCATGGTACTGGTACGCCGACACGCCAATTCCAACGCGGCCGAGGGCTTCGCGGCGAAACTAGCAGCGAAATACGAAGGACCCGTCCGGGCAGCAAAGTTCCCATCGCCGAACATCGTGCAACTGCACGTGCCAGGAAGCCGACGCCGGCGGACCGCCAGCCTGAACCAGCTGAAGCCGTACCACCAAGACGACGATGCCGACACCGAAGCTGAAACCCACCAGGATGGCACAGACGCCGAAGACACCACGCCCGAAGACGCCGACGACACCACCCTGGATGCGCAGCCAGTTGCCAAGGCCGCACGGCACAGGAAACCCACCCCGCGCCACCAACACTAACGACGAGCGCTCATGTAGGGGGAGATGACCATGTTTCGCAGGGGCCACTTGTTGACAGGCGCGCCTGTCCAACGTCCCTAACCCCCTAGTGGGGTGAACATGTGTCTCTTTCCGTAGCCATAGCCGTAGCCGTAGCCAGTCAACCCTAGCCCACTCCGTTAGGTAGAGCCCAGGGCAACACATTAATTCAATCTTAGCTGTCCTTACAGCAACAGTCTCCATCCAGCCTGCCAAGAGGCACAACGAATCGCACGCCGCTAGCAGGCAAAGCACGCCTGCCAACCTCATCTGTACGGGGATCACTGCCACGTCTTCGCCAGATTCCTGCCGCCTCAAAGACGTCAACTAGCTAAAAAGGACCATGGACGAGCATGGCCGCCCATTGATCGCTGCTGCGTCACCAGAAGACATCACCTGGATGCACGGCGCGGCCGATGGCCTTCTGCAGGGGCTCCACGGGGCCAGACTACGTCAACTCTCTCCTGGTTGCGGCCTCGCTTCCCTTGGAATCGGCTCCCTCCGGCAGCGACTACTCCCCACGGGGGTGATCATCGTGGACGACGATGACGAAGAGGAAGCGGACCAGACGGCCGCTGCGGACCGCGTCCATCATCTTCAAGGGGCATGCCGCAGTAGAAGGGTATTGCTGATTCTGGGCCCGCTACGCATGACTGCACAGGGGGTGGGGGCGGGGGGGTCATTAGTCACGCATGACTGCGCACGAGGGGTGCAGGTGTCCTAATTAGCATAAAAAATCAATTAATTAAGGGGTTTAGGGTAAGATCCTCCCCCTCATTATTTTATGCATGGATGATCATGTGCAGTTTTGTGTGTTGTTAAGCGTGAGAAACTGATTGGGAGGGGTTAAAGGGATAAGGTGTGTGTGTTCAAGCATGGGAATTTGTGGGATTTTGTGAAGGAGGGAGGGATGAGACATAAGGAATTTGTGAGAATTTGTGAAGGAGGGAGGGATGAGGCATAATGCGTAGGAATTTATTAGGGTTAGTTATTGTGCGTATGCGGCTTGTGTTAATGTGTTTCAATTAGGATAGCAGGTGTGTAAGTCACCCCAGTTATTTAACTTGTCTAAACGTGTAATACCTTGTAACGGTTTTGTTTCTGTTGTCATGCGTGAGAATTTGTGAGATCGTGTGGTGGTAGATGGGGTGAGTTCTCACGCTTGTGCCATGAAATTTCTAGGTATGAACAGCGAGGGTTGTTGTGAGGTTGTTGTGAGACTTGCTTACCTGTTGATCTATGAATTTGTAAGATCGTGTGGCTTGTGCCTGAACGGTTTGTACCTGGCCGACTCGTGTGGTGGTGGTGGTGGATGGGAAATGTTCTCATGCTTGTGTGTAGCTAGTGCTAAGAAATTTCTAGGTATGAACAGCGAGGGTTGTTGTGAGACCTGTTGATCTATGAATTTGTAAGATCGTGTGTGTGGCTCGTGTCTACCCAGGCCTGCTTGTGTGTTTTAATTGGTGGAAAGTAGATTCAATTAACTTGGCTAAACATGTAATGATATATTTTGTTGTATAATTTGAAAGTGTCACCCACCCTACCCTTTTAAATAGAGACAAAAAAAATACATGTTAATACATTTAGTCTTTTAAATAAATTAATATATCGTTCCATTAATTTTAATGCATCTTGTTCTCTCTTCTCTACATGCATGCATCTACAGGTGTCAGGTCCAACTTTGCAATCGTCATAGGCCCAGGCGCAGTATGATAGGTGTTCCCCATACTTGGAACGAACTACCGGAGTGGCTTCCACGTCTTTGAAATATGTTTGAAATGTTTTCAATTTCGTAACGTTTTCCTTAAAGATCCCGTTTCCATACTCTTTTAAAAATTCTTCAATTTTCTCCGAGATCATTTTGAGTTTGTGTTCTCCTCCGATGAAAATAGTTTGAGTGTTTATTTTACACTTAAGGTACATCTAAATGCCGCATTACATTTATACACCTTTTATGAAAACAAAAATGTGAAACCTGTTGCTATACCATACCCACCCTTGAAAATAAAAATTGTATTAATTAATTATTATTAGAAGGGGTGAGATGTTCAGTGTTCTTTTTTCTTTATTATACCCTTGCAGGGTATTATAATTTCAGTCAGAAGTTTGCAACGCAGTGAAGGAGACGTTTCCGACCCTATAAAGTATATATATTCTTGATTTGCATCAACAGCCGAGTCGTTTTAGCCATGTCCGTCTGTCCGTCTGTCCGTCTGTCCGTCCGTCTGTCCGTCCGTCTGTCCGTCCGTCTGTCCGTTTCTACGCAAACTAGTCCCTCAGTTTTAAAGCTATCTGAATGAAACTTTGCATATAGTCTTCTATATACTCTCACTGCTATATATGTCGGAACGGGCCGGATCGGACGACTATATCATATAGCTCCCATACAAATGTTCGATAAATTTTTAGAAAAAAAATTATAACTTTGCTGTTTTTCAATATTTTTGCATCATTTTTGAGATATAGCCATTTTATATTATTTCAGAATTTTGGTAAAAATTTTATGAAAATCAGACGACTATATCTTATAGCTGCCATAGGAACGATCGGCAAATGAATAGGAAAAAAATTATAACTTCGTTGTTTTTCAACATATTCTTATCTACTTTTAGATATAAGCTTTTTTTATTATTTCAGAATTTTGGTAAAAATTTTATGAAAATCGGACAACTATATCATATAGCTGCCATATAAACGATCGGTAAATGTAGAGAAAATGTAAAGCTGGGAATGTAAAACTGTAACTGTCAAACTGTAAACATAATAAGTATAGGTAAAATGTAATGAAACTCTGTTTTGTGTGTGTTTTCAGCATTTAAATCTATAATATAAACATCAAAACCAATCTGCAAGGGTATACAAACTTCGGCGTGCCGAAGTTAGCTTCCTTTCTTGTTTTTTAATTTCGTTATATGATGAAATTAGTTGTTTAACTTTATGTTGCTGATTTACATAATGAAAGCATGCACAGGTTTCTATATTATCATAAGAAAATATACATAAAATAATATGTTCTCCATATGTTGTTTTTTTAAACTCCTTTACTCCAGCGTTCATGAACATGTTCCTTGACTCCAACAGTAATTGTAAATCCTCTTTGGTAATCACATTTCGAAAATCATTGATAAATAAATTAATGTTATTTATCAAAGAGGAAGAATTAATATTACGAGTGTTATTAGATTTATTCATTTCGTAAACTTCTTCTCTCAACTCTCAAACTGTGAATGAAGAAAACTAGTTACTAGACTTTTCGGGTGCATAAAAATTTAAAATTTTGTTAGCATTGTTGAGTGCACAGACACCCTCCTGCAGATGTAGTGAACAAAATGGAAACTGGTTTCCATCTATTGTTTTTAAAGCAGGACATCCGATTTCTTCAACATTCATTAAATCTCGTGTTTTTAGAAATTTTTTGAGGAAAAGTCTTTTTTCATGACCTTTACAAATTATTTCCTTATTCCTTATTATTTCTCTTAGATACGTTTGTGCTTCTTTGAAAAAGCTTATGCCAACGTTCCAATAAATTTTATGATGTTGTTTTGTTAACCAAGCAACTGTTTTTCTCGTTTTTTTATCCAATTCAGTGAAATCATATGGAGAGTTTATTATAAAATGTGAATTTGGTTTTGAATCTTTTTTGAATACCACTCCAATTTCTTTTAGAATAAATTTATTGTTATTTCCAATAAATCCTTGAATATCGATTGCAGCAGTATCTCCCCTCATTGTTGATTATTAAACAATTCGCTGAACTAAACCATTCAACGGGTTATATTCAACTAAACGATTGTGGTAGACAGAATACACTTTCAGGATGACTTATTTAATTTACCACTACGTCTTTATTTTACAACTTCTTTCTTATACGTCGACACACAGAATGGAAGAATTAGCGATGCGCTTCCAGACTCATGTTATTTTACATAGGCTTCACAGAATAATCATCGGTATTTTATAAGTATCGGTATTAGTGTTAAGTTATCGTTATAGCCGTTGGAGTATCGGAATAGCCTACTACAATTCGGCCATCCTGACGATACGGATCCCCTGATCCTGGTTTCTTATGAACTAGACATTATTTGTATCAATTTGTTCAACAACTTATCCAATAACAATAGTTTAGTATACCTTATTCTTTTAATTATTATTATCTTTTTTTTCAAGGTTTTGTTTGTTTTCCTATCCAAGGTTTTATGTTTTGAGCACCTTATACACCCTTGTATGGATTTCGTGAAACTTTGAAACCTTCAACATCCTTTAGCAAGAACCTGTCATTACGCAGTATTTTAGCAATCATGTATGGGCCTTTGTTCTTTGGGATCAACTTCCTAGCAACCCCCGCAGTGCTGTCAAAATTTTTGACCATTACGTAATCTCCTTTAGCATAATCCTTTGGCTTTTTATTTGTTTTATCATAATATGTTTCGTTGTATGCCTGTGCTCGGTTTTGGTTTTCCATTGCCAGTCTTCGAATTTCCTCTAAACTTTCTACTTGGGCTGTGTCGTTAATTTCTTCTAATTTCTCCCTAAGCTCATCAATAATTTGGCCTTTCTGCTCTACACCAAAGAGCATCTTACTAGGAACTTGTTTAATGCTACTTGTTCGATTACATTATCCCAGTGTATACCATTTTCAGGCTCAGTTAACTTTGCTATCATTGGTCCAATTGTCCTGTTAATCCGTTCCACTTGTCTATTTGCTTGCGGAGAACCTGTCGCTATTTTAAGATGTTTAATGTTTGCTTCTGTTAAAAATTGTCTGAATTCGTTAGATGTGAAACAACTGCCTCTATCAGAAACTATACATTTTGGCTTGCTATACGCCCTGAAATAATCCGATAAAGCTTTTAGAACTTCTTTTGTGCTTGTTGTCTTGGTTGGATATAATCTAACGAATTTCGTAAATCCATCTACTATAAGAAATATGTGTTTATTCGCCCTTCCTGCGGCCACTGGTCCGTAATGGTCGATATGTAATAGCTCGAATGGCTTATCGCCTTTAGGAATGCTGTGAAGGAAACCTTCCGATTTTCCTGTGTTTGGAGAGAAAGCTACACATTTTAGGCAATTCTCGATGTGATTCTTACATTTGTCTTTGATATTTTTAAACCAATAGCTCCTCGAAATAGCATCTACCATCTTATCTCTACCGATGTGACCAAGTTCATTATGATATTTGTGCAAAACGGGACCTTCCATGTCCTCAGGGACATAAAATAATAAACGATCGTCATCTGTTTTTCTGTATACAACGCCATTTCTCATTTCGAACAGTTTGTGCTGATTCTTTTCTAACTCTTCTTTGATTTGCTGTATTTTTATATCTTTCGATTGACAAGTTAAAAGATTGTCCTCAAAAGTAGTGGTTTCTACAATCAAAATATTGCATCTGCTCAGAGCATCTACGTGTTGCATCTTTGTTCCGGATCTCCAGTCTCCATCCAGCCTGCCAAGAGGCACAACGAATCGCACGCCGCTAGCAGGCAAAGCACGCCTGCCAACCTCATCTGTACGGGGATCACTGCCACGTCTTCGCCAGATTCCTGCCGCCTCAAAGACGTCAACTAGCTAAAAAGGACCATGGACGAGCATGGCCGCCCATTGATCGCTGCTGCGTCACCAGAAGACATCACCTGGATGCACGGCGCGGCCGATGGCCTTCTGCAGGGGCTCCACGGGGCCAGACTACGTCAACTCTCTCCTGGTTGCGGCCTCGCTTCCCTTGGAATCGGCTCCCTCCGGCAGCGACTACTCCCCACGGGGGTGATCATCGTGGACGACGATGACGAAGAGGAAGCGGACCAGACGGCCGCTGCGGACCGCGTCCATCATCTTCAAGGGGCATGCCGCAGTAGAAGGGTATTGCTGATTCTGGGCCCGCTACGCATGACTGCACAGGGGGTGGGGGCGGGGGGGTCATTAGTCACGCATGACTGCGCACGAGGGGTGCAGGTGTCCTAATTAGCATAAAAAATCAATTAATTAAGGGGTTTAGGGTAAGATCCTCCCCCTCATTATTTTATGCATGGATGATCATGTGCAGTTTTGTGTGTTGTTAAGCGTGAGAAACTGATTGGGAGGGGTTAAAGGGATAAGGTGTGTGTGTTCAAGCATGGGAATTTGTGGGATTTTGTGAAGGAGGGAGGGATGAGACATAAGGAATTTGTGAGAATTTGTGAAGGAGGGAGGGATGAGGCATAATGCGTAGGAATTTATTAGGGTTAGTTATTGTGCGTATGCGGCTTGTGTTAATGTGTTTCAATTAGGATAGCAGGTGTGTAAGTCACCCCAGTTATTTAACTTGTCTAAACGTGTAATACCTTGTAACGGTTTTGTTTCTGTTGTCATGCGTGAGAATTTGTGAGATCGTGTGGTGGTAGATGGGGTGAGTTCTCATGCTTGTGCCATGAAATTTCTAGGTATGAACAGCGAGGGTTGTTGTGAGGTTGTTGTGAGACTTGCTTACCTGTTGATCTATGAATTTGTAAGATCGTGTGGCTTGTGCCTGAACGGTTTGTACCTGGCCGACTCGTGTGGTGGTGGTGGTGGATGGGAAATGTTCTCATGCTTGTGTGTAGCTAGTGCTAAGAAATTTCTAGGTATGAACAGCGAGGGTTGTTGTGAGACCTGTTGATCTATGAATTTGTAAGATCGTGTGTGTGGCTCGTGTCTACCCAGGCCTGCTTGTGTGTTTTAATTGGTGGAAAGTAGATTCAATTAACTTGGCTAAACATGTAATGATATATTTTGTTGTATAATTTGAAAGTGTCACCCACCCTACCCTTTTAAATAGAGACAAAAAAAATACATGTTAATACATTTAGTCTTTTAAATAAATTAATATATCGTTCCATTAATTTTAATGCATCTTGTTCTCTCTTCTCTACATGCATGCATCTACAGGTGTCAGGTCCAACTTTGCAATCGTCATAGGCCCAGGCGCAGTATGATAGGTGTTCCCCATACTTGGAACGAACTACCGGAGTGGCTTCCACGTCTTTGAAATATGTTTGAAATGTTTTCAATTTCGTAACGTTTTCCTTAAAGATCCCGTTTCCATACTCTTTTAAAAATTCTTCAATTTTCTCCGAGATCATTTTGAGTTTGTGTTCTCCTCCGATGAAAATAGTTTGAGTGTTTATTTTACACTTAAGGTACATCTAAATGCCGCATTACATTTATACACCTTTTATGAAAACAAAAATGTGAAACCTGTTGCTATACCATACCCACCCTTGAAAATACAAATTGTATTAATTAATTATTATTAGAAGGGGTGAGATGTTCAGTGTTCTTTTTTCTTTATTATACCCTTGCAGGGTATTATAATTTCAGTCAGAAGTTTGCAACGCAGTGAAGGAGACGTTTCCGACCCTATAAAGTATATATATTCTTGATTTGCATCAACAGCCGAGTCGTTTTAGCCATGTCCGTCTGTCCGTCTGTCCGTCCGTCTGTCCGTCCGTCTGTCCGTCCGTCTGTCCGTTTCTACGCAAACTAGTCCCTCAGTTTTAAAGCTATCTGAATGAAACTTTGCATATAGTCTTCTATATACTCTCACTGCTATATATGTCGGAACGGGCCGGATCGGACGACTATATCATATAGCTCCCATACAAATGTTCGATAAATTTTTAGAAAAAAAATTATAACTTTGCTGTTTTTCAATATTTTTGCATCATTTTTGAGATATAGCCATTTTATATTATTTCAGAATTTTGGTAAAAATTTTATGAAAATCAGACGACTATATCTTATAGCTGCCATAGGAACGATCGGCAAATGAATAGGAAAAAAATTATAACTTCGTTGTTTTTCAACATATTCTTATCTACTTTTAGATATAAGCTTTTTTTATTATTTCAGAATTTTGGTAAAAATTTTATGAAAATCGGACAACTATATCATATAGCTGCCATATAAACGATCGGTAAATGTAGAGAAAATGTAAAGCTGGAAATGTAAAACTGTAACTGTCAAACTGTAAACATAATAAGTATAGGTAAAATGTAATGAAACTCTGTTTTGTGTGTGTTTTCAGCATTTAAATCTATAATATAAACATCAAAACCAATCTGCAAGGGTATACAAACTTCGGCGTGCCAAAGTTAGCTTCCTTTCTTGTTTTTTAATTTCGTTATATGATGAAATTAGTTGTTTAACTTTATGTTGCTGATTTACATAATGAAAGCATGCACAGGTTTCTATATTATCATAAGAAAATATACATAAAATAATATGTTCTCCATATGTTGTTTTTTTAAACTCCTTTACTCCAGCGTTCATGAACATGTTCCTTGACTCCAACAGTAATTGTAAATCCTCTTTGGTAATCACATTTCGAAAATCATTGATAAATAAATTAATGTTATTTATCAAAGAGGAAGAATTAATATTACGAGTGTTATTAGATTTATTCATTTCGTAAACTTCTTCTCTCAACTCTCAAACTGTGAATGAAGAAAACTAGTTACTAGACTTTTCGGGTGCATAAAAATTTAAAATTTTGTTAGCATTGTTGAGTGCACAGACACCCTCCTGCAGATGTAGTGAACAAAATGGAAACTGGTTTCCATCTATTGTTTTTAAAGCAGGACATCCGATTTCTTCAACATTCATTAAATCTCGTGTTTTTAGAAATTTTTTGAGGAAAAGTCTTTTTTCATGACCTTTACAAATTATTTCCTTATTCCTTATTATTTCTCTTAGATACGTTTGTGCTTCTTTGAAAAAGCTTATGCCAACGTTCCAATAAATTTTATGATGTTGTTTTGTTAACCAAGCAACTGTTTTTCTCGTTTTTTTATCCAATTCAGTGAAATCATATGGAGAGTTTATTATAAAATGTGAATTTGGTTTTGAATCTTTTTTGAATACCACTCCAATTTCTTTTAGAATAAATTTATTGTTATTTCCAATAAATCCTTGAATATCGATTGCAGCAGTATCTCCCCTCATTGTTGATTATTAAACAATTCGCTGAACTAAACCATTCAACGGGTTATATTCAACTAAACGATTGTGGTAGACAGAATACACTTTCAGGATGACTTATTTAATTTACCACTACGTCTTTATTTTACAACTTCTTTCTTATACGTCGACACACAGAATGGAAGAATTAGCGATGCGCTTCCAGACTCATGTTATTTTACATAGGCTTCACAGAATAATCATCGGTATTTTATAAGTATCGGTATTAGTGTTAAGTTATCGTTATAGCCGTTGGAGTATCGGAATAGCCTACTACAATTCGGCCATCCTGACGATACGGATCCCCTGATCCTGGTTTCTTATGAACTAGACATTATTTGTATCAATTTGTTCAACAACTTATCCAATAACAATAGTTTAGTATACCTTATTCTTTTAATTATTATTATCTTTTTTTTCAAGGTTTTGTTTGTTTTCCTATCAAAGGTTTTATGTTTTGAGCACCTTATACACCCTTGTATGGATTTCGTGAAACTTTGAAACCTTCAACATCCTTTAGCAAGAACCTGTCATTACGCAGTATTTTAGCAATCATGTATGGGCCTTTGTTCTTTGGGATCAACTTCCTAGCAACCCCCGCAGTGCTGTCAAAATTTTTGACCATTACGTAATCTCCTTTAGCATAATCCTTTGGCTTTTTATTTGTTTTATCATAATATGTTTCGTTGTATGCCTGTGCTCGGTTTTGGTTTTCCATTGCCAGTCTTCGAATTTCCTCTAAACTTTCTACTTGGGCTGTGTCGTTAATTTCTTCTAATTTCTCCCTAAGCTCATCAATAATTTGGCCTTTCTGCTCTACACCAAAGAGCATCTTACTAGGAACTTGTTTAATGCTACTTGTTCGATTACATTATCCCAGTGTATACCATTTTCAGGCTCAGTTAACTTTGCTATCATTGGTCCAATTGTCCTGTTAATCCGTTCCACTTGTCTATTTGCTTGCGGAGAACCTGTCGCTATTTTAAGATGTTTAATGTTTGCTTCTGTTAAAAATTGTCTGAATTCGTTAGATGTGAAACAACTGCCTCTATCAGAAACTATACATTTTGGCTTGCTATACGCCCTGAAATAATCCGATAAAGCTTTTAGGACTTCTTTTGTGCTTGTTGTCTTGGTTGGATATAATCTAACGAATTTCGTAAATCCATCTACTATAAGAAATATGTGTTTATTCGCCCTTCCTGCGGCCACTGGTCCGTAATGGTCGATATGTAATAGCTCGAATGGCTTATCGCCTTTAGGAATGCTGTGAAGGAAACCTTCCGATTTTCCTGTGTTTGGAGAGAAAGCTACATATTTTAGGCAATTCTCGATGTGATTCTTACATTTGTCTTTGATATTTTTAAACCAATAGCTCCTCGAAATAGCATCTACCATCTTATCTCTACCGATGTGACCAAGTTCATTATGATATTTGTGCAAAACGGGACCTTCCATGTCCTCAGGGACATAAAATAATAAACGATCGTCATCTGTTTTTCTGTATACAACGCCATTTCTCATTTCGAACAGTTTGTGCTGATTCTTTTCTAACTCTTCTTTGATTTGCTGTATTTTTATATCTTTCGATTGACAAGTTAAAAGATTGTCCTCAAAAGTAGTGGTTTCTACAATCAAAATATTGCATCTGCTCAGAGCATCTACGTGTTGCATCTTTGTTCCGGATCTATGAATCAGTTCATAATCATAATTTTGAAGTTCAAGGGCGATTCTAGGATTCAGTTCGACTCTGTTTAAGGTCAACGTTAAAGAATTGCAATCTGTTATTATTTTAAAATGCCTCCCTTGTAAATAGATCCGAAACCTACGCAGGGCATAGATAATAGCCACAGTTTCCAGCTCAAAGCTGTGATACTTGGCTTCAGTCTCAGTACTTCGTTTCGAAAAATAGAACACGGGGTGAAGTTTTCCATCTCCTTTCCTTTGCATTAAAACTACACAAAACCCATCGCGCTTGCATCGCAATGCAATTCAACCTCATCTTTGTGATTATAAATTGCTAAAACAGGTGACTCTATCAGTTTTTTCTTAAGGTTTAAGAAACAGTTAAGTTCTCTTTCTTCAAAAGAAAATTCTTTGTCTTTCTTTAAAATGTCATACAGAGGCTTAGCTAATGTAGAAAAATCTTTTATGAACCTTCTAAAATAAGAACATAGTCCTAAAAAACTCTGAACGTTGTGCACTTTTTCAGGAATTGGAAAGTTTGTGATTGCATCGATGCCTCTATCATCTGCTCTGATTCTTTAGTAATAAGGAATCCAAGGTACTTAATGCTGGATTGCATGAACTCGCATTTGTCCATACGAAGTTCTAACTTGTTACTAATCAGTCTTTTAAACACTTCTCTCAATGTTTCTAAATGTTCTTCTATATCTGCACTCGCTATCATTATGTCGTCCATGTATACTATGACCTTGTTTTCGCGTATTAAATCAGCAAAAATTTTGTTTACAAAGCGCTGAAACACTGCTGATGCATTCTTGATACCCATAGGCATCCTTAAAAATTCAAATTGCCCTAATGGAGTTACGAATGATGTATATTTAACTGAATCATCATCAACGAATACGTGAAAATATCCATTTTTTAAGTCGAGCTTTGAAAACACTTTTTTATTCACTAACTTGTCTAAAAGATCATCTATTAAAGGCAACGGATAATTGTCCTTTATCAAAACTTTGTTCAATTTTCGATAGTCTATGCATAAACGCAAATTTCCTGTTTTTTTCTTTACCAGTACAATGGGAGAAGCATATTCTGAATCACTGTTTCTTATTATGCCTTTGTCTAAATATTCGTCTTATAATTTGTGAAGCTGCTCCTTTTCACTATAAGAAAGTCGCCTAGGTGAGCAACTGAAAGGTTTTGATTTTTCTAAACAAATTTTCATCTCGCATCTGGTAATCGGAGTATCTGGTCTCTTTGCGTTAACATATGATTCTTCAAACATCTTAATAAATTTGCACTTCGTTTCATAGCTTACATCGCACCCACAGTTGTAGTCTGAAAATTGATCATCAACTACGTTAATGTTTAGCATCTCAGTTTCAAAATCGTCTGCTAAAATTTCTGTTTTTTCATTAATAGTATCGCTCTTTACACTTTTTCCGTTATGTGTTTCCTGTTCTCTAAAGTTTCTTTCAACATTTACACCTCCTAGTAATTTTTCCATAATAGTTGACTTCTCTAATAATTTTTCCTCAGGAGATTCATTTTCTAAAAATTGTTTCTTAACAGTTTCATTTTCTAAAAATTTTTCCGTAACAGTTGCATTTTCTAAAAATTGTTCCTTAACAGTTGCATTTTCTAAAAATTGTTCCTTAACAGTTGCATTTTCTATCGATTTTTCCCTAACAGTTTCATTTTCTAACGATTTTTCCCTAACAGTTTCATTTTCCATAACAGTTGAATTTCCTAACAGTTTTTTCATAACAATTTTATTTTCTAATACAGTTTCGCTGGAGTCGCAATTGGCTACTGCTACTGCTGATCCTTTTCCCCATGTGCTTCAATCGTATTATTACTCTCTCTGTTTATGTTGAGGGTGTCTAGATTCATGCTCAGACCATATTGATTCATAAAATCCCTTCCCAGAACTACATCGTGTCTCATTGATTCATTAGCGACGACAATCATCTCAAATTTAATCTTTATTTTTCCTTTGTGACGCCTGTAGGCGCACAATATATCTTATAAGGAAGAAATAGAATAAAATAGAACCACTTAGGGACATAAGAAATGGATTGGCGACATTATGAAAATAATTTGAATTGAATGCGCGCGCGCGCCACTGATCGTCAAGGAGGGTCACACTGGACCGAACGGAGACTGGCCACACTATTCGGGGAAAATCCCGCACAGGACTCTGGCCACACTGGAGCCGCGCCAGGGCCTATATAAAGCGGACCACGGCCCTGGAGTAATCACTTAGCAGCCGACTGCGATTGGGTCGAGTTGACCTCCCCAGTAGTTAGCAGCGAAGTCACTTTTTGGGAACTCAGGTTCCTATTTATAAATTGTAGTTAGGATCTCTGCTGACTTGCGAGTCCAATCTCTGAGGACTTCCGAGTCCAAAACACTGCCGACTTTCGAGTCCACTCTCTCCGCTGACTTTCGAGTCCGAATCTGCAGACTTTCGAGTCCAAACGTCTCTGCTGACTTTCGAGTCCGAATCTGCAGACTTTCGAGTCCAAACGTCTCTGCTGACTTTCGAGTCCGAATCTGCAGACTTTCGAGTCCAAACGTCTCTGCTGACTTTCGAGTCCGAATCTGCAGACTTTCGAGTCCAAACGTCTCGGCTGACTTTCGAGTCCGAATCTGCAGACTTTCGAGTCCGATTCTCTCGGCTGACTTGCGAGTCCGAAACACTGCCGACTTTCGAGTCCGCTTCTCTCGGCTGACTTTCGAGTCCGAATCTGCAGACTTTCGAGTCTGATTCTCTCGGCTGACTTGCGAGTCCGAAACACTGCCGACTTTCGAGTCCACTTCTCTCGGCTGACTTTCGAGTCCGAATCGGCAGATTTTCGAGTCCAAACGTCTCTGCTGACTTTCGAGTCCGAATCTGCAGACTTTCGAGTCCAAACGTCTTCGGTTGACTTTCGAGTCCGAACGCATTCTCTCGTGGTTGACTTTCGAGTCCGAACGCATTCGCTATCGGGTGGCTTTAAAGGCCCATACCCTGGCAGGACTATCGGCATCCCCCCTATCGGACAGCCGTACTCGGGACGAGGACGAATCGGAACTACGGCGTACCCCAGAATCGAGATCCGGCATGAAATTATTGAATTATTATTGTACCTTTGAAGTAAATAAACATTAAGATACATTTACGGCATAATCCTCTAGCGTTCTACTCTGGGACGGGGTCGGAATCTCTTACAGCAACCACGCCTGAACCAAATAAATGTATCTGCACAGACCCTGGACGTCCCGCTGACTACCCGTGGACGACAAGACGTTACAGATTGGCGCCCGAACAGGTTGAAGTGGTTGCAAGAGATCGACACCAAGAGTAATGGCTAGCAGGCAGATTTAAGAGAGAGGCAGCAAGACCGTGAGTCAGAGCAACGACCACAAGGAAACGGTCAAGGATTGTAAGAGCTAGACGTACGCAAAGCTGGAGATACAATCATGGAGAGGAGGATAAACGTGGAAATCCTGGATCAAGTACGGAGCTGGGGAATAACGTACGATGGAATGACCAACCCGCTGGAATTTATAAGGAAGCTGGAAGGTTGGGCGACGGGATACGGCATCGGGCACGACCAGTTGGTGCAAACCATGCCGTTCATCCTGGAAGACGCGGCGAGCGATTGGTGGAACTGCACACCAAACAAGCTTGACAGTTGGGAGAAGGTCACGGGAGAGCTGGTGGAGTACTTCTTGCCGCGGAGGTATCAGGAGCAACTCAAGGAGCAGATCCAGCATCGGAGGCAAGGAGAGACCGAACCAACGAGAGGGTTCGCAATGGAGCTGATGCAAATGATGAGGTTTGCGGAGTATACGGCGGAGGAAAAATTGAACCGCATTTACCTGAATTGCCGAAGCCAGATAAAACTATACACGAGGAGGTCGGGGTTCAAAACACTTCCCGAGTTTCTCAAACTGGCAGAGGTAGTTGAGATGATCGAAGCAGAAAGTTTCGATCAACCACAGCACAGACTCGACCAAGAGATCTGCAGAGAGTCCGACGGTGGGCCTGTTAAAAGGGACCCCAAAACCATCGGATGCTGTGAGACGGCATGGAACCGATCAGGGCACACAGGCCAGGCGGTTTCGGACCAATGGAATACACCAGGAAGTGGAGAGGCCAAGGTGTACATTCGGTCAGCCGCTAGGAAAGAGGGCACCGAGGAATTAGAGGAATCCGACATGGTGATCCAACAAGACCTGGAAGAGGAATCGAGGCAAGAGGAAGGTGGAAGCACCACGGCGCTAGCAGGCGAGATAGGAAGGATGGCAGAGCAAGTGGAAGAACAGCCGCACGGGCAGGAAGACAAGGATCAAGAAGAAGAAATGCTGGAGGACCAGATGAGGGCGGACGTAGAGAAGAAGGACGTGGACCAAGGAGAGGAGCCAGTACAGTACAGTACATCGTGGGAAGGAGACAGCACGATTACAGAAGCAACGGAGATAGACTGGAGCGAACAAAGATCGACGGGTCAAGTAGCATCCCAGGGGAAAGAACGAGGAGCGAAACGGAGGAGGCAACAGCACCAAGACGGAACGATGGACAGGACCCCGAACTGGAGAAGCGTATTCGACCGGGGCAAAGACGTTACGGTGCGGAATCACACCGTCTCCCAAACGGGGGAGTGTGACGCCTGTAGGCGCACAATATATCTTATAAGGAAGAAATAGAATAAAATAGAACCACTTAGGGACATAAGAAATGGATTGGCGACATTATGAAAATAATTTGAATTGAATGCGCGCGCGCGCCACTGATCGTCAAGGAGGGTCACACTGGACCGAACGGAGACTGGCCACACTATTCGGGGAAAATCCCGCACAGGACTCTGGCCACACTGAAGCCGCGCCAGGGCCTATATAAAGCGGACCACGGCCCTGGAGTAATCACTTAGCAGCCGACTGCGATTGGGTCGAGTTAACCTCCCCAGTAGTTAGCAGCGAAGTCACTTTTTGGGAACTCTGGTTCCTATTTATAAATTGTAGTTAGGATCTCTGCTGACTTGCGAGTCCAATCTGACGACTTGCGAGTCCAATTCTCTCTGCTGACTTGCGAGTCCACACGTCTTCGAGCTGACTTTCGAGTCCGAATCTGCCGACTTTCGAGTCCGAAACACTGCCGACTTTCGAGTCCACTTCTCTCGGCTGACTTTCGAGTCCGAATCTGCAGACTTTCGAGTCCAAACGTCTCTGCTGACTTTCGAGTCCGAATCTGCAGACTTTTCGAGTCCGAAACACTGCCGACTTTCGAGTCCACTTCTCTCGGCTGACTTTCGAGTCCGAATCTGCAGACTTTCGAGTCCGATTCTCTCGGCTGACTTGCGAGTCCGAAACACTGCCGACTTTCGAGTCCACTTCTCTCGGCTGACTTTCGAGTCCGAATCGGCAGATTTTCGAGTCCAAACGTCTCTGCTGACTTTCGAGTCCGAATCTGCAGACTTTCGAGTCCAAACGTCTTCGGTTGACTTTCGAGTCCGAACGCATTCTCTCGTGGTTGACTTTCGAGTCCGAACGCATTCGCTATCGGGTGGCTTTAAAGGCCCATACCCTGGCAGGACTATCGGCATCCCCCCTATCGGACAGCCGTACTCGGGACGAGGACGAATCGGAACTACGGCGTACCCCAGAATCGAGATCCGGCATGAAATTATTGAATTATTATTGTACCTTTGAAGTAAATAAACATTAAGATACATTTACGGCATAATCCTCTAGCGTTCTACTCTGGGACGGGGTCGGAATCTCTTACAGCAACCACGCCCGAACCAAATAAATGTATCTGCACAGACCCTGGACGTCCCGCTGACTACCCGTGGACGACAGGACGTTACACCTTTTAAAATGAAACAAAACGTTTTTCCAAAAACTTTAAGTTGGCTTTTGTTTAGCCCATGATACACTTGATCAACTGCTTTTAATGCTACTCCAAATGGAATTCTTGACTGCTTAATGAATGAGATCGCGCTTCCTAAATCTATGAGACATTCTGCAACAATAGGTAAATTATTGAAAGAAATGAAAAAAATTTTTAACCGTCTTACATAGTCGTTAACATTGCTGCTGTTGTTGCTCTTCCTCAGACGGCATTCTCCCACAAAATGGCCCATTTCTTCACAAGCAAAACACGATCCAGGTGCCCTTGCTGACTTGCGGCAGTCCTTGGCGAAATGGCCCTTAAAATTGCAGTTCCTGCAGCGCAGGTTGTTGACGTCCGACGCCGCCGACATTGACTTCTTCGGTGCGTAGACTCCGGCTTGTTGCGGAAGGCGAATGCTAGTAGCATTTGCTCCGGATTGGCGAACCTTTGGATGCGGGCTTGATCACACAAGCTCGCCGTCGGGATTCCCTCGATGAGTTGTTCCAGCAGTTCCTCCATATCCATGTTGATGGTTTGGGACATCATTACCTTCTCTTCGAAATACATTGTAAAACGCTCGTTCCTTTGCCATTTGCGCTGCTCAAACTTTCGACGCAGCTCTGATTTGGACGCTGTTTCTCCAAATGCAACGATTAGTTGCTCGCACAGCCTGTCGAAAGACTCCAGTATTCGAGTTGGGTTGGCGTGTAGCCAACGCTGTGCATTGCCTTTTAATTTGGTAACGAGCAACATTCGTAGGCAGTCATCATTTAGATGGTAGATCTGGCCTGTGTTTTTAACGTGATCCACCCAGTTGCGTGCGCAAATATATTCTTCGAAATCGATGGCAGCTTCCTTGGCATAAGAGAGTGATGCCGCTGATCCAGCCCTGCTAAATGGTCTCTCTCCCTGGTTGTCGTCGGCGTTGCCACATAGTCCGTTTCTGATGGTGAATTCTGGGACGTTCACATTGCCGGCGTTGCCACTCAGTAACATTTCAATTGGGTTCGCAAGGACGCTCAAATTTCCACTGTTGCCGACTGCCTGATCTTGTTGTATTTGTATGGCGTCGCGCGCCTCTTCTTGATGTTGTGTGTGTGTGGCGATGCGTGTCTCTTCTTTCTGATGTAGGTCTGTGGCGACGCTTGTCTCTTCTAGCTGTTGCATTTGTATTTGTTGCATGGCGTTGAGCTCCTCGATTTGTTGTTGCTGTATGGCGCCGCGCTCTTCTGCTCGGTGCAACGCATTTTGCTGCGCAATAAGTGCTGCCCGCAGCTGCGTGATGATTCCAAGAAGTTCGTCATGCTCTGGAACATTCTCGGAAGCGCCTTCCTGCGACGTCGCTTGCCCTGGATTTTCAGGATCGGTGTTGACCAACTGGAGTCCAGTGCCGGCGGCGCCAGGCTCATCTTCTCCGAAATTCTGGCCGGTTTCTTCGTCTGGTACTTGGCCTCGAATTTCAAGCGGTATTTGCCCAAGACGGGCCATCAACTCGGCCTTTGCACCTTGGGTTGACAAACCCAACGCTGAAAGCCATCTTTTTAGCTGGATGACCGAAAATGCGTTTAAATTAGCTTCATTCATGGCGTAGATTTGACCACTTCTAAATTTGTGGTAGACAGAATACACTTTCAGGATGACTTATTTAATTTACCACTACGTCTTTATTTTACAACTTATTTCTTATACGTCGACACACAGAATGGAAGAATTAGCGATGCGCTTCCAGACTCATGTTATTTTACATAGGCTTGACAAAATAATCATCGGTATCTTATAAGTATCGGTATTAGTGTTAAGTTATCGTTATAGCCGTTGGAGTATCGGAATAGCCTACTACACGATCATATATCAGTACGCAATATACTTGAACAGTTTCACTAAGCGGTTGACTAAGTTCAGTTGAAATCCTAACATCAATCGGTCCTGATTTTACCGTCTCATTTTGATACGATAAATCTATCACGAAAATAGGAGCTTTAGTTTTGTATTCCACAGGCGGTAACAGTGGGGTTTCATTTCGATTATAGTAGCTAGATTGAAATTTGGCATACATTTCATATAGGTGAGCGAATCGATCCTTATCAAAGTCTACCCTGTAGTACTGGAGGTGGCGATTGGCCTTGCGTAGTTGCTTACTTCGTCGGTTACTATATGGGTACTTACTATACTGACCCTACGGTAAACGAGCTGCGAACTAGCTACTAGCTGGAACTAGTGAAATAGTGCTCCATGGAATGGTCGGTAATGTAAGTACTTACATGGGACCCCATGGAATGGTCGGTAATGTAAGTACTTACATGGGACCCCATGGAATGGTCGGTAATGTAAGTACTTATATGGGACCCCATAGAATGGTCGGTAATGTAAGTACCCATTATTAATTAAAAAATTATAGAAGTAACAAATGTTGAAATGCATTATTAGTTTACTTATTTTTATACCCTTGCAGGGTATTATAATTTCAGTCAGAAGTTTGCAACGCAGTGAAGGAGACGTTTCCGACCCTATAAAGTATATATATTCTTGATCAGCATCAACAGCCGAGTCGATCTAGCCATGTCCGTCTGTCCGTCTGTCCGTCTGTCCGTCTGTCCGTCCGTCTGTCCGTCCGTCTGTCCGTTTCTACGCAAACTAGTCCCTCAGTTTTAAAGCTATCTGAATGAAACTTTGCATATAGTCTTCTATATACTCTCACTGCTATATATGTCGGGGGCCGGGCCGGATCGGACGACTATATTATATAGCTCCCATACAAATGTTCGATAAATTTTAAGAAAAAAAATTATAACTTTGCTGTTTTTCAATATTTTTGCATCATTTTTGAGATTATATTATTTCAGAATTTTGGTGAAAATTTTATGAAAATCGGACGACTATATCTTATAGCTGCCATAGGAACGATCGGCAAATGAATAGGAAAAAAATTATAACTTCGTTGTTTTCCAACATATTCTTATCTACTTTTAGATATAAGCTTTTTTTATTATTTCAGAATTTTGGTAAAAATTTTATGCCATATAAACGATCGGTAAATGTAGAGAAAATGTAAAGCTGGGATTGTAAAACTGTAACTGTCAAACTGTAAACATAATAAGTATAGGTAAAATGTAATGAAACTCTGTTTTGTGTGTGTTTTCAGCATTTAAATCTATAATATAAACATCAAAACCAATCTGCAAGGGTATACAAACTTCGGCGTGCCGAAGTTAGCTTCCTTTCTTGTTTATTTTTAAATAAATACATTTTTTTAATTTTTTTTGTTAACGCTAGAGCTCTTTTTTTTGAGCTGCAAGGCCTTTCGCAGCTGGTCCTCAGCTGACCCAATACCTCCAACTGCATTTATGGAATCTGGAGGAAAGAGCAAAAATATATGTCGGGTTCCCGACATTAGCTTTTGATTTGACTCAGTAGCCCAGTTGGTAAGCTGATGGTCTGTGATTTCTGAGACATGGGTTCGAATCCCGACCGGGAACTAGGAAAAGTAAGTTTAAGTGGCTTTTATTAAGATTTATACATTTAATATAAGTAATTTAATAACCGACATAAGCTCGAAATCATGCCCACTTTAGGCGGTTTATATTAAATAGTAACAATTGGGGACATATTGGGGCAAGAATATACAGAAAAAACGCCAACAACTATTTTGGGCATGCTTGTAGCTTTGGCGCCACGTTTTAAATTCCATATCTTATTTGTTCCTCGCCAAGTGTGTATACACTTTCGTAGTGATGGTCAAATTTTCAGAGTTGCACCGAAGAACTATCGCCTAACTATCGCCAAACAAACCGTGGTTAGATTTTAATGCTGAACTAACGCCGGCCCATTTGGGAAAATTCGGAACGGCAAAACCTTATGGAGCATTTGTTCAACGGATGCTAAATGCGCTTTAATGTTGTGTGGGAAGACCCTATTAAATGATTATTGATATGGTGAATAGCTGTGGTATTCCTTTTTCGATATACTATCGTCAGAAAGGGGCTTTTCTCGTACTGCTAATACCTCGTTCAAACCCATAACTTTTATTTAAACTCGTAATTTGAAACCCAATGATTTTAAAATTAATTTATTTTTTAATGTGAGCGTATTCCTACTTGACTTCGAACCTCTTCCTATAACTTTACGATAGAAAGTGCGTTGGTTGTGAAAAGTATCAGCTCTTTTATTATATATAATCATTGTATTAATCTCAAATGTAGACGGATCGTGTAGTTTTCGCCACGTAAATTTATCAAATCACCGTTCTGATCAGTTATGTGTATAGAGAGAGTACTTATTTCTCTAGTGTTGACTGGTAAATAAATGAGATTGTGAGGTGTGTTATTAATTTTATAGCCCGGTGGAACATTAATCCCAAATTCATACAATGCATGATCCTGTCTACTATCAATATATGATCCACTGACAATATTACACACTTATACGGGCACTGCCGCATTAATTAGAGACTTCATTAAAAATTTGACAGCGCTATAGCATTTTACACAAGTGCGAGCAAGACGACTATATGGCGCTCTAATGCATTAGAATAATGCATTAGCTACTTCATTGCCGCGATAATCGATAGATCTACATAAAATATACCAGATACTCGATAACAAAATACGGGTTTAATGAAGAAAATTGTAATTGAAAAATGTATTAGCCAGCTCATTGACAGTATGGTCTCACAATGAGAAGTTTATTTTTATATCATTTCGCTGGTTTTTGAACTCAAAATATATTAGAAAACTAGTAAGCCAGGCGAACTCCGTTACGCCACCTTCGGCAAATTATCCGTTTAATTGAAGTGTTCTTTGGTAAACCACATTTTTTGTGATGTATTGTGGTTAATGGAATTATCTAGGGACCAAATAGCCCAATCAATAACTATGTGGTCCCTATCCGAAAGTCTTTTAGAGACCAACTGAATAGCGGAAAGATGGTTTCAATAAATAGGAAGTTCCGACAATGGAGGAAAGATGAAACTGTCTCGTTGGTGGTATTGCCATAAGGGGTTTTTTCAAGGTAAGCTGGTTATCCGCCTTACCAATTTCGGACGGTAGTCCGGGCCTGACACCCTGGTAGGGAACTGGGGCTCTGAGAGGACAACTGTTGGGACCCTCCAGTGGACAAAACGGATATGGGCAACACCGGAGGCACGGTCTCACCCGCGACACCTTCGGATAACGAATATTTTCTAGCACTCTATCTCAGGATTCTTGAAATTTGTCCTGAGGTCGATGGCTATGTCGAGGAAGGCTCCTGTTAGGAGCCTGCCACGCTGGTTGGGTTCCGCTTAGATGCTGCACACCAGTTGATCTTCGTGTGCCCACGCGTTGTCTCAATCGGGCATTTTCCCTTACTACATTTCGTCTCTCCTCGCTTAAGTTCTGTGAATACACTTGTTGCTGGATTGCATGCCTTGTGCGGAGACCGATGTTCACACGTCGTGCTATAGGCATTTTCGACTATAGGCAGAGCGGTTAATTTAACCTCTAATCCACATAATTTACACAGTTCAACTTACCACCCTAAATACAAATGCTGGTTTCCAATTGCACTGATATGAAACGAATAACTTATTTTACTCCAAATGAAACACAATTTCGATTTGTCATAAAATAAACTGAGTAGAGGATTATGGCATGCTATGTGTCAGTGTTGGCGCTTTATGCAAAAATGATTTTCCCGCTTTCTGTTGCAATTTTTCCTGAATTTTCTTTACTGCATAAAATCACAAATTCCGAGACCTTTCCAACGAATGCAAAACCGTGGAAATCGGTTCGTGCGTTCTGGAGTTATTTGATCTCCGCAGAAAACTCGACTTATTTTTATACCCTTGCAGGGTATTATAATTTCAGTCAGAAGTTTGCAACGCAGTGAAGGAGACGTTTCCGACCCTATAAAGTATATATATTCTTGATCAGCATCAACAGCCGAGTCGATATAGCCATGTCCGTCTGTCCGTCTGTCCGTCTGTCCATCTGTCCGTCTGTCCGTCTGTCCGTCTGTCCGTCTGTCCGTCTGTCTGTTTCTACGCAAACTAGTCCCTCAGTTTTAAAGCTATCTGAATGAAACTTTGCATATAGTCTTCTATATACTCTCACTGCTATATATGTCGGAACGGGCCGGATCGGACGACTATATCATATAGCTGCCATACAAATGTTCGATAAATTTTTCGAAAATAAATTATAACTTTGCTGTTTTTTAACATTTTTGCACCATTTTTTAGATATGGCCATTCTATATTATTTCTGAATTTTGGTAAAAATTTTATGAAAATCGGACGACTATATCTTATAGCTGCCATAGAAACGATCGGGAAATTAATAGGAAACAAATTATAACTTCTTTGTTTTTCAACGTATTTTCATCTACTCTGAGATATAAGCTTATTTTATTATTGTAGAATTTTGGTATAAATTTTATGAAAATCGGACAACTATATCATACAGCTGCCGTATAAACGATCGGTAAATGTAGAGAAAATGTAAAGGTGTGAATGTAAAACTGTAACTGTCAAACTGTAAACATTATAAGTATAGTTGAAATGTAATGAAATAATATCTGCAAGGGTATACAAACTTCGGCGTGCCGAAGTTAGCTTCCTTTCTTGTTATATAATAGATTAGGAAAAATAATATGTTTTGCGGTGGCAAGGTTCTTGCGCTGTAAATTTAATTACAGTTTTTTTTTTTTTTGGTAATAATTAAAAAAATTTTAAGCATTATAGGTTAAAAACATAAATTTAAAGGATTCTGCATTTATTTATGCAAGAATACTTCGACGAGGAATTCAGAAATTCATAGTAATACGCCGCGAATGGCGGCCGTTTTTATACCCTTGCAGGGTATTATAATTTCAGTCAGAAGTTTGCAACGCAGTGAAGGAGACGTTTCCGACCCTATAAAGTATATATATTCTTGATCAGCATCAACAGCCGAGTCGATATAGCCATGTCCGTCTGTCCGTCTGTCCGTCTGTCCATCTGTCCGTCTGTCCGTCTGTCTGTTTCTACGCAAACTAGTCCCTCAGTTTTAAAGCTATCTGAATGAAACTTTGCATATAGTCTTCTATATACTCTCACTGCTATATATGTCGGAACGGGCCGGATCGGACGACTATATCATATAGCTGCCATACAAATGTTCGATAAATTTTTCGAAAAAAAATTATAACTTTGCTGTTTTTTAACATTTTTGCACCATTTTTTAGATATGGCCATTCTATATTATTTCTGAATTTTGGTAAAAATTTTATGAAAATCGGACGACTATATCTTATAGCTGCCATAGAAACGATCGGGAAATTAATAGGAAACAAATTATAACTTCGTTGTTTTTCAACGTATTTTCATCTACTCTGAGATATAAGCTTATTTTATTATTGTAGAATTTTGGTATAAATTTCATGAAAATCGGACAACTATATCATATAGCGGCCATAGGAGCGATCGGTAGATGTAGAGAAAATGTAAAGGTGTGAATGTAAAACTGTAACTGTCAAACTGTAAACATTATAAGTATAGTTGAAATGTAATGAAATAATATCTGCAAGGGTATACAAACTTCGGCGTGCCGAAGTTAGCTTCCTTTCTTGTTTTGTTTACCTTTTACGGTCGGTGTGACCGTAGTCGTATTACCAAAATAATATAAGAAAATGACACATATAGTGGACTCTTTCAAGGTTCTAATGAAGTAGCTAATTAATGAAAACTGCATTACAGTATCATATTGGCATAAGCGTATTGTGTTTATTTTTAAAATGTTCACTGGTTGATCGGATATATACGTTTTTTTCTGATCAGGATTGAGCACCCTTTTAAGGGTGAATGATCTACTCATTTTGAAATCTGATAATAAACTGTGAAAATAGAGCTTACACATGTAAACTTATATTCTCAAATAATTATGTATTCAATATTCGCTTCGCCAAGCTTTGAGTTGGACGTGCTTTATATCGCTCTACATTTATTCAAAGTTTTCTTAGTGAAATCCTATTTATCAAAACCCAAATTTTTGGCGAGTGGTCGGTGTTTCCGTGAACTTCATAATCAATAAACAACCGGACCTTTGTAAATAAAGTCTGTGACTTTATCGTCGTAAAACAATTTCGGTTTCACAATTTCCTTGCCTTCCTATTCTTGTGCATTGTGTTTACCGCTTATCGCCGCATCGCCTTGTATTTGTTGTTGGCGCTAGCTTAATCAATAACACAAATTTCTTATTTTTTGGCGCTTAGATAAAAGCTTTTATTTGTGCGCTCTTCGCTTTCTGTTTTGATCGGTCTGTTCGCCGCGAAACTTAAACAATTTTTTTTTTTTAAAAAACAATTGTATAATTTGTTTTGATCGGCCATCTCGTCGCGCAAATAAATTAATCCAATTCGTAATTTACTTGGATAAAGTATTTTTTTTATTCCAATAATAGCTACGTGTTGTTTCCCTAAGTGCCCGAACGGCCAAAAAATTTCTTCGCGGCATGTCACTGTTTACTGCTGGCTCTGTGATAATATCGCTCACATTGGATGCGCCGATCTGGGGCAAAATGGATCGCGTATCACCGACCGCATTCGTGAAAATCCTGGATTGGACTGGACGTGCCCGAGCTGCCTGCATATCAAATCCGATATGCGGGTCTTCATGAGGCAGACTCACCTGGAGTTTCAGTCGTTGGCGGCCGGCTTTAAGGAGTTGTCAACTCGCTTCCAGAAGGCGGAACACCATTTCAAGTCGCTTAAACTGCTAAGTGACCCCGCAAACAACAAAAACAGGAGCAACCTGTCTGAAAAGTTCTTATCTCTTCCAGACCATGAATGCCGCCTTATGCAGTTCACCCCACGTGCCAAGCCTGCAGCCGTGGATAACGGCTCTGGTGATGATGCAGCATCGATCACAATTTCTATGGTTGAAGATCTTGTCAGGCCGTTGGATCAGCAGCCTGTCAACGTTGTCCAGGCGTCCACGTTGCACGCTGCAGCCTCTGCTGAAGTTGTTGCACCAGTCCCCATTCTCGGACGGAGCGAAGCCACCATGCTCCCGGTTCAGCAGCCTGTCTACACCGATCAGGCATCCACGTCGCGTGCTGCTGCCATCAACGACGCGTCGGTGGTGTCAAATGCCAACCCAGTGGCTCCCCCGGTGGTCACTATCTCGGTGCCGGCCGCTAGCAGAAGCGGCCCCCAACAGTCGACAATTTCTGGCGTTGCCAAACGCGGACCGGTGCCTTTGGCTGGTGTTGCTCCGAAAAAACAGATTTTTGTTTCCCGCCTCAATCCAGGTGCTTCTGAGGGCGACGTTAAGACCCACTTGAGCAGCAAATTGAATGTTTATGTTACTGAATTTAGTGTCTCCAAGTTCAATTTCAAGCAAAGACGTAATATATCTCTGTTTAAAATTGCACTTTCTGACCTACTATTTTCTAAGGCTCTTGATCCTTCTGTGTGGCCTGAGCATGCAATTGTTCATGAATTCGAACACAAAAGTACTCCTCGAACTCGCGGGCCTCAAACTCCTTCAATTAGGCCTCCAAAAAACTAATAGACTCTTTTGTTCTTCACTATCAGAATGTTCGTAGTTTACTTGGCAAGCTCAGTAGGCTGCACGTCAATAGTGTCTCTTTCGATGCCAATGTTATTGTCTTTACAGAAACATGGCTCAACTCCTCTGTGTCTGACTCTGAGATTTTTTCAGGGAACTATACCATCTTTAGACGTGATCGTCCTATACGGACAGGCGGTGGTGTTCTCATTGCGATTAAATCCGATCTGGTTTCCAATATCATTTCTAAAACTGACACTGATATAGAGTTTGTGGCGGTTCGCATCCAAGTTTATGATTATTCTATCTACGTTTCATGCTCGTATATTCCACCTAGGTCTGATACCGATATTTATATGCAGCATTTATCCTTAATTCAAGAAATTCATTCTTCCCTTGGTATTAATGACCACCTTATCGTCACGGGTGATTTTAATCTGCCCTCCATTTCCTGGATGCCCCTACCTGATTCAAATGTTCTTGTCCCCACATCACCCCACGATTTAATTCATGGTCTCATTGACCATTCATTGGGACAATTAAATTTTGTAAGGAACTGCAGTAATAACGTCTTAGACCTCATCTTTGTCTCTGAGTTTGCCAATGCCTACGTCACTAGAATTGACCCTCTTTCTAGTCCTGAGGACGCTTATCATCCCACTTTGGAGCTAACCCTCGAAGCCTCCACTCCATTATTATTGTGTCCGGAAGCTGAGCCTGCAACGTTTCCTTGCTTTCGAAAAGCTAAGTTTACAGAAATGAACCACCACTTATCCTTAACGGATTGGACTTTCTTGAACTCCACAGAGATCCCTCAGACATTGTAAGGCGTTTCTATGAAATAATGTACTCAGTTTTTGACATGTATGTCCCTTCATTTCCCTCACCAGAAGTTTCTCATAAGCCCCCTTGGTTTTCTCGTCGGCTTTCTTATCTAAAAAATCTGAAATCCAGACTGTTTAAAAAGTACAGCAAATCTGGTCTTCAAGTCGACCATTCGAGATATTTAACTGCTCGTACAAATTTCCTAGCACACAATTCTGAATGCTACAGAAACCACTTAAATCGGTGCAAAATTGAGTTTCAGGCTAACCCGAAGCAATTTTACGCTTTTGTAAACTCGAAACGGAAATCTCAACAATTTCCTTCATGTCTTCATTTCGATAATGCCTCCGCTTCCAATGGCCTGATATCGCGAACCTGTTCGCAAAATTCTTCCAGACTACATACTCACAAACTAATTTTGATAACAACTCAGAGTATTCTTTTCCACTCCCGCACTCCAATTGCATTTTTATGCCTGTAATCAGCGAAGATGATGTTCTTCATAATCTCAGAACAATCAAACTTTCCTTTTCCTCTGGTCCAGATCTTGTACCTAGCTGCGTTCTGAGAAATTGTGCCACCTCATTATGCAGACCACTGTCCAGACTTTTTCAGTTATCACTTCAGCATTCGTTTTTCCCCAAAGTTTGGAAAGAATCGTTTATCATTCCGCTTCATAAAAAGGGCAGTAAATCTAATATTGAACACTATAGAGGCATAGCAAAACTTAGTGCAATTCCCAAATTATTCGAATTTCTAATTACTACTCAGCTTCAGCACCAATGTAGCTCAATAATGTCCCCCTCACAGCATGGCTTCATGAAACGTAAATCAACGTCTACAAATCTCCTTGAGTTTGTTGCTGTCATTAGAAACGCGTTTAAAAATAACACCCAAACCGATGTTATCTTTACAGAGTTCAGCAAAGCTTTCGAGAAACTTTGTCTGTTGGGTTTTCCGGTTACGTTAATCAAGTGGATTTCTACTTATTTGTCGAACCGTACTCAAAGAGTTGCATTCAAGGGTTCATTCTCAAACCTTGTTCACGTGACTTCTGGTGTTCCTCAAGGGAGCCACCTCGGTCCTCTTCTATTTGGCATTTTCATAAATGATCTGCCCCAAGTTATTCTCCACTCTTACGTCTTGATGTATGCTGATGACGTAAAACTATGTTTGCCTCTTGTGAATCCTGACTCTGCTCAGCTTTTGCAAGCTGATTTAAACAACATGTTGTCCTGGTGCACTCACAATTTATTGTTTCTTAACAACTCCAAATGTAAATACATGTCGTTTTACCGCAGAAACTGCTTCCAGGCCTACTATTTCTTAGGCGAGTGTTCTTGAACGTATTCAATCTGTAACGGATCTTGGTATTCTATTTACCCACAACTTGAGCTTCACCGATCACATCGGTATAATTGTCGGTAAAGCAAAGGGTGTTTTTGCTTTCGTAAAACGATGGTCTAAGGAATTCGATGATCCCTACACTACAAAACTCTTATATATATCCCTGGTTCGGCCCATACTCGAATATTGTTCGTGCGTATGGTCCCCCCAATACACAAAGTATCAGGACCTTATCGAATCGGTACAGAAACAATTCCTTTTGTTTACTCTTCGGGGCTTAGACTGGGACCCTCATCGCCACCTTCCTCCGTATGCCGACAGACTACGCCTTCTGGACCTGCCCTCTCTTAAGGATCGTCGTACCTGCCATGGCGTGATGTTCCTGCATAAATTAATAAATGGATATATTTTTTCCAGTAATCTTCTTAAGCAAATACGCTTTTCAGTTCCTTCTAGGCCATCACGTTACTTTCTGCCTATAGCTTTGGATATTTGTAAAACTAATTTCGAGGCACACGATCCTTTTCGCGTTTTATGTTCGCTTTACAACGACATGTACTCTCTTTTATATTTTGAAATGTCATTAGACTTTAACAAAAATAATGTTTTAAGACACCTATCCTTGCCTCTGACCACCTGATGTGAGTCGGAGCATATCATTAAAAAACACTCCTTATCCGGTCTGAGGTAAGGATATGGATTCAAAATGGCAGATATTTGCTATTCTTAATAAATAAATAAATAAATTAAAACCTTTTCAATATCGCCCATTATCCATATCATTATCTTTACTTATCATTAAGAAACCTATTTATCTTCCCAACATTTTCGACAAACTTTCATGAATAAATCATAAGTCATATCGCCATGTATATGGTCGCGAAATATGTTTCGTAAATTAAGATCATCTTGTTTAAACACTATAATCACGTTAGCATTATCGCGTACAAGGTGCTTTGGGATATGTGTATGTATATGTTTGAGATAAATAAAATGAGTCAATTTTTTATGGCGTCCCATACAGAAATATGAACGGATGTTAGTCTGTTTCTCACATGCGACATCATCAAAGATCATGATAGAGTTTTCTTTTGCCTTTTCAGGTGGTAAAACTGCATCATTTTGTGAGAATGTATAGTACCCCATACCCTTTATCGGTTTAATTAATTTCTCTAAATTCTGGTACTTTGGCTGATACAAACTTTTTGCGAATATATATATATTCTCAAATTTTAGACCGTTCGGACTTTCCAAAAGATTAATTAGCATATTGGTTTTCCCACAGCTCGATGATCCAACAATCAGAGCTCTGATTGTATTAGGTAATAGTAAACTATGTCGTGGTGATGAATTTTTAAATGAGTCATCACCACCCTCTATGTCTCTTATACAAATCTGTTGTTTTTGACATATTAAACGCATATTCACATGTATAATGTAGTTCATTTAACGAGAAATGCTCATTGATTAAACATTATATAAAATGGGTAAAAGTTTTTATAATTATCGCAGTCAGAATTCAAACTTGAAGCGAGGTAGTGGCATTATTAACAAAATAATAAACACGCTTCCATTTGAAGCACATATTCCTGGTTATAATTTTTGTGGACCTGGTACAAAGTTAAAACAGAGATTGGAGCGTGGAGATCGTGGAATAAATCAATTAGATGAGGCAAGTAGAACTCATGATATTGCATATTCACAACACAAGGAGTTAAGTGACCGTCACAAGGCGGACGCAGTTTTAATAAATAAAGCGTGTTACTTCAAGGGATAGTAGTTTGAGTGAAAAAACTGCTGCATACTTAGTCACAAATATCATGAAATCGAAAAAGAAATTCTCGGAATGAGTATGAAAGAAACGAAGAAGGGAGTGAAGAGGAAGTGTAGGAAAAGGGGAGGAAAGGGTAAGACCTTTTCAAATGTTATTCAAACAGGAATGCGAGCATTGAAAAAACAGAAACCATTAGATCTCATGAGTGCTATTAAGGTCGCACGCAAAGCAGTGAGTAAATCAATTGGTCGCAATAAGAAAAATATCAAAATTCTTCGCATAATTACTGTACCCAAAGTTGGTGGTTTTGTACCACTCGTCCCCATTTTGACTGCACTGGGTAGTGTTGCTTCTGGCCAGGGTTTGCATTTACTACTCCATAGCAGCAAAATTCATAAAAATATTGCTATGCTATTGCTCCCGCTCTCGCTTTGACGAGAGCCGTAGCAGAAGACCGGCAAAGCCTATGCTCTGCTATGCTCGTAGTTTTTTCGCTTCAAAAACTACGCTATAGCTATAGCAAAAAAACTCAAAAGCAGTGCTCTGCGTAGCTTCTGGCAGCGCAGCTATTGCTAAAGCCATCAATAATGCATCTACAAGTAAAAAACAACTAGAAGAGAGTAAACGTCATAATAAAAAAAATGGAAAGTAGAATGGGTGAAGGTATGTTTCTTAAACCTTATAGAAAAGGTTATGGATTATATCTTAACCCATTTAGAGAAAATCAAAAACAACTAATTAGTAAGCTACCCAAGAAGGCACTTTCAAATTTTGAAATTTTAGATTTTGCTCAAAAATATATGCCTCATTTTCGAGGTGTATTTATGAGAGACTCACTACCGAAATCACCTTGGATTCATGAATCAGGAATTATAAACCTATGTGATGCCTCATCACATGGTATACATTGGGTAGCTTATAATAAAAATAAAAAAAATATACACTACTTTGATATTTTTGGAAATTTACAACCACCAAAAGAAGTTGTGAAATACTTGGGGAATAATATTAGCTATAACTATGATAGAAAGCAAGCCTTTAACACAAACAATTGTGGACACCTGTCTCTACAATTTTTACTCTCTATCCCACCCTAACATTCACCTCATGATTGGTCTACCTCTTCTCTAGTTTTCTCTGAGATCGTTTCAAACCCACCCTATTTTTAACTATGTGCTTCATGGTTGGGTGAGATCTTAGAATACTTTCTCTGAGATCGTTTCAAACCCACCCTATTTTTACCTATTTGCTTCATGGTTGGGTGAGATCTTAGAATACTTCCTCTGAGATCGTTTCAAACCCACCCTATGTCTCAACTATGAATACCAAGGTGAGGATATACTCAGATAGCCAGGCGGAGATCAAATCCCTCGCACAAGCACGGACCACTTCAAAACTAGTGGCCATATGTAAAGGGGCACTAAACAGACTAGCAGAAGACAACAGGGTACAAATAGCCTGGGTACCCGGACACAATGACATAGACGGAAACGAGAGAGCAGACGAGCTGGCCAGAAAAGGGTCAGAAGAACACTCAGCAACAACAGACATACAGATCTCCCTGAACTCAGTCTAGACGGAAATTCATGACCATTTCAAACAACTAGCCAGCAAGGAATGGTCGACGAAGGCAGAGCACAGAAGATCGAAACTATGCTGGCCTGAATTCAATAGGAAGAGAACCGCAGAACTGATCTCCAAGAGCAAAATGGACATAAGGAGGATAGCGGCAACCATCACCGGCCACTGGCCAATAGGCACGCAAGCCTGTAAGATGAGTCTACCCTACAACCCACAATGCAGAAGCTGCAAGGAACCAAGCCAGCAGGAGACACCAGAGCATCTGCTGTGCCACTGCCCGGCACTCAACAAACAAAGAGCCCGACACTTCGGAGCACACCAACTCGAGTCACTAGGGGAAGTTGGAAGGCAGCCAGTAGCGGCCATCCTAGCTTACCTGAATGACACGGGCTGGTACTAAGTAGGGCGCAGACAACAACAAATCGAGGGTGTGGATCAAAACGGAGCTCAGCTCTAATTGGAGGCGGCCAGGGCTGCCTCACCACTTATACCTACCTACCCATGCTCTTCTCTGATTGGTCTGCTCCCGAATTTAAAATGAAAGAATGTCTTCACAAATTGAGAGGGTTGTTCTACTCTAGGCTATAAAATCGGTGTGAAAATGATTTTAACACACAGTCAAAGTTAAAAATCAAACAACAAACAACAACATCTATGAACAGCCTGAAAAAACAGTTGATTAACTGCTAAAAAACAGGTTAGAACTGCAATTAACTGCATATTAACAACAATTAAACAACAATTAAACAACAATTAAACAACTATTAAACTAGATAATAACAAAAATCTGAGTCCATTTATTTTCCATCAATTAGAAAAAAAAAAAAAACAAGAATCATCTGCAATATGACCAACCCGGAAATGGTAATGAAAGTCATTAAGGACTTCAATGGAAAGATGGCCTCTACTCACCAAGAACAAGATGAAAACAAATTGTTTTTACCCGATTATGAATGCTCAACGTAAAAAAACTAGCTTTGGAATTTCCCTTGCTCTTGAACTTGAGGAGTATATTTTATACTTACCGGAGCGCTACTCAACCTTAGATGATGCAACAATCAACATTATAAAGGATAACCGTTTTTATATTTTAAAAAAGGATGATAATAATTTGTACTTGGAATTAAATAAAGTTGTGAAATCATGAAAATTTATACATTTTTAATACTTTTAAGCTATATATTTGCAATAATAAAAATAAAATTTTTTCAAAACACAAATAAATTTGCTATAAATATTTAATTACATTTACATTTCTCAATGAAACGTCAAGTCTTAAAACAGTTGACAGAGAGTAGAAATATTTAAAAAAGAAAGTTCCATGAATTAAAACAAATGAAAAATGAGAATGCTTCAAATTTAGAAGAAACTTTTAAGCCAATTACAGCACCTTTACATGCAATTCTTGCTGATAATAAGAAATTTAAAAATTCCAATGATGATAATGTACCTGAGAAAAAATCATTGGTAAAGAAGGAGGAGCATCATGTCGCGAGAAAACAGTATGTGAGCGAAAAAGAAAGCGAGGATGAATTTTTTTCACAAGATTCTGAAAGATATTCTGATTCTGATTCTGATTCAAATGAAGAAGAAGAAGAAGCTGAATAAAAAGAAGAAGAAGATCAAGAAAATGTAAATAAAGAAAAGGGGGTGGAATACGATCTCAACATTAGTCATTTTAAGAAAGAAAAGTATCTAGACAACAGTTATGGGCCTCGAAAAGAAAATAATATATTAATGCTAGGTAATAGTGCACTTAAAATTCAAAAAAATAAAATGGAATTGGAAAGAGGAAACTCATGGACCTTAACACAAGGTCTATACTCATTAATTTTTCATAACGCGCCTCGTGACTATACTAAAAATGATTTAAAAATATAAGTTAACTACAAACAAATTCGCAAACGAATTCACAAATGAAGTTGACACGCGCATCCGGCCTTGCACAAGCCAATAAAAGTGCAAGGGCAACTTCCCGGCTTAGGTCGATAGCACCCAGTAAGTGCTGACCGCAGCGTCTGCCCCACTTCCCGGTGCAGCAAAGACAAGTGCAAAGCTCCGACGTCGGCAGAGGCAGCGACTAAGCTAAGGGTATAAATACACCATAAATTGTAAACATAATTTAGTTCGATTATTTTGTTCAATAAAACCGGACCAAGTGAATTCGTTTGCGAATTTGTTTGTAGTTAACTAAAATATTGTTAAATGTAAAGAAAAACTTTTTGCGAAAATTTCAAAATGTAATAATTATAATGACATAACCATCTGTAAACATAGAAATATGATTGATATAAGTAATTCCACATGCCTACCAAATTTGTTAAAAAGTCGCCCTGCCACCTGCACTCATATCAATAACCAACACATTCGAGCCATTGATGAAATCGCACCCGGAGTCATTCTTCTCAACAAATTCTCCGACAACGTAAGAATTAACGGGACACCCACAAGTCTCAACGGAACATTTCTTATAAAATTCAGCAATTCTTCAATACAAATTGACGAACAGACATTCACAAACAGAGACATGGTAAACTACCATCCGATGCCAGCAATTCTCCAAACAGAGATGACCATAAACAAAATAGAGGAACAGCTATCACTAGAATTAGTGAAAGAACTACATTTAAACAACACCAAGACTTTGGAATTATTGAAAACAACATCCCATACCGCTGACTTCCTAATAATTTTCATAATAATCATCGGACTCGTAATAATAGCGAGCCGCTTCTGGATAAAACGGGTCAGAACTCTGCAAATCAACAAAACAGATTCTGAAAACAAGAGCAACGACCGCATCGAGCGTGGACACTCGATTTTAAAGGTGGAGGAGTTAACTACAAACAAATTCGCAAACGAATTCACAAATGAAGTTGACACGCGCATCCGGCCTTGCACAAGCCAATAAAAGTGCAAGGGCAACTTCCCGGCTTAGGTCGATAGCACCCAGTAAGTGCTGACCGCAGCGTCTGCCCCACTTCCCGGTGCAGCAAAGACAAGTGCAAAGCTCCGACGTCGGCAGAGGCAGCGACTAAGTTAGGGGTATAAATACACCATAAATTATAAACATAATTTAGTTCGATTATTTTGTTCAATAAAACCGGACCAAGTGTCCGAGGTAATATATTTTTTTAAATAAACTACCCGTGAGTTTATAACTTATATAAACAAATTTTAATTGAGACAAGTGCTCACAAAAGAAACTATGAACCCGACGCACAATTAAAAGGAAATCGCTCGAAGAAATATTCATCAATTATTAGACCTCTTATGACATCAGCTGACTCACCCACTCGAGAATATACTGGGTCAGCATATATGAAGCTTCAACGAATGAAACCTAATTACATTTATTGAAATAATGTAAACGAGCTTGTCGAAAGGTTACAGCTTTTAATGAGTTCAAAAGCTGCTGGACATAATGGACATTCTAATGAGATTTTATCGATAAAATGTACAGAAAAAATGAATAAAAAACTCTTCACAACCAATAAATGATCATGACTTGGTCATTTTATTTTATTTTGAACAAATTTACTTTGGTTTGTGACCGTCTGAGGCACTTCGACTCCAGAGTCTGCAATCCAGCAGCACCCACTCCATCCAAGTACACTTGCCAAATCCATCTCGACCAAGTCCGAGCGCTATGGGACAAGGTCGAGACAGAGTACGAAGCTTGTTCAGAGCTAATTTCAGTTGGTTTAGAGGGCGCTGCAGACACCTTGCCTACTCTTAAGGCAAAATACGACGACACCTATTCCATTTATGAACGGTGTGCCGCCAAGTTCATGGAACAGATCGATACGATCTCTGCTAAAGCAGCTCCAGTCCAACCTCCTGCGCCCCAAAATTCCTTTCCGTCTGGCTGTCGGCTTCCTCCGTGCGAAACGGAAGTTTTCTCAGGCGATTATCTTCGCTGGCCGACTTTCCGAGACCTTTTCACAGCGGTCTATATCGACAATCCTACGCTGACCCCTGTAGAAAAGTTGTTCTATTTAAATGCCAAGACTAGTGGTGAAGCTCATTCCATAGTTTCCAATTCGCCACTCACCAACGACGGTTTCCGCTCAGCATGGAAAAACCTATCTGAGCGCTTCGAAAATAAACGCGCGTTGGTAAACAGCCAACTGAAGAAATTGTTCAACATTCAGTCCATTGAACGTGAGTCCTCGGCAGCCTTGAAGGAGCTGCAGAATACAATTCAAAATTGCCTCACATCCCTAGCTCTGTCCGGCCTTCCTACGGATAATTGGGACTGCCTCCTGGTTTATTTGTGCTCCACGAAGCTTCCAAAGCTGACGCTTTCCTTATGGGAGCAATCCTTAACAAATAAAACCGATATTCCGTCGTGGCTAGAACTCGATTCTTTCCTTACTGAGCGCCATAGAACTCTGGAAACCATCGATTCTCTCCAGCCTCCTACGATATGCCTCCGTTCGTCTAAACCGACAATCTCCAACCAGTCGCCACGAGTACTACAATCCTTTAGTACGCGGATTGTTCACTTATCCAAAAGATGCGATTTGTGTTCTGCAGAGAACCATCCAGTGCGTAAATGTCCACGCTTCCTCCAAATGACGATAGAAGATCGTACTTCATACATTGAGAAAAAGCAGTTGTGCTTAAATTGCTTTGCAAGCGGTCATCCACTCCGTAATTGCACAAGCGCCCACAACTGTCTTACGTGTCACGGTCGGCATCACACATTATTGCATCCAAGCAACACTTCATGCAGTGTTCCGAATCCTCGTGATGACGCACCACAAATTCCTGCACCCATCCAAAGAATTTCCTCGTTCTCCACACGAGTGACTACTTCTGCCGATTCCAATTACTGGGTTCCGTACGACGACAGCAAGAGCAGACGTTCCCGAGGTATTTTATCCTACCAATGCCGAGTCTGCCAAGGGAACCATCCTCTTCGGAAGTGCCACCGTTTTCTCCGGCTTGATGCGAAGAAACGGCTACAGACAGTCATCGACAGGAAGTACTGCGTCAACTGCCTGGCCCACCACCATTCCGGAGGATCCTGTCGAAGTAGCGACCGATGCCAGTCGTGTGGACAGGATCACCACACCCTTCTACATGCCGACGAACGCTCAGCGTTATCCTACGCTTTCCAGAGCTAATACTTCCTGGTACTTTTGCTGCGTATCCTCGCAAGGGGGGGGGGGGGAGAATGTTCACGCCAGAAAGGCGCTCAATTTCGGGAGGCAGTGTGATCCCGAACGGTCTCCTTTTCTCTCCCTCTTCCTCCGGACTTCCAGTCCTAGAGCTTCCAATCCGCTCTCCCTAGCTTTAGTTTCTTTTGTATAGTCTAGTACCAATTTACCTTCTACAATAAAGACATCGACGCACGTCGCGCAAAACCCCGACAAGTCCTACGTGTTTTTCTTATCGAGTGCATTTCAGAGTTAGAGCCGCCCCCCTCCAACAAACTATATGTAGACAAGAAAATTGACGATTTTAAATTGCTACAAATAGAATCGATTGACAAATCATTTGAGAATCGAAATAAAAGAGTATCAAAGTTGGAGAGTAAAGCAATAAAAATGATTACACAATAAGAACATATAGATATCTTGATGAACAACATAATTAATCAAATTGAAAATATTAATAGTTTTATAAACTCGAAAAACCCACCACCACCAAATCTTCGTACGCAACAGGTGGTGTTTACGCCAGGAGGCCCCTGTTCCCCCTCTGCCCACCGAGCGTCTGAGCGTCCAAAAGCTCAAGCGCTCCCAGCGTAGCAACGCTCGCCCGCTCTCGCCCTCTTGATCTCCCGCACTCGCTCTCCCGCAGCGCTAAGCGCTTTCGCACTCTCGAGCGCGGGCCTCGGGCTTCGTTGCCGAACACTCGGATCGGCCGCTGCCGCTCTTTCGCTCTCGCTTAGCGGAGTAAGCGGGCCGTTTGCTTAAGCTTAGAGTTAGTCTTATGTATGCAGCGAAATAAAGCTGATCGACTGCGTGTGAATTTCCCTACGACGCCCCCGTTTTTTTCTTATTTCGACTTCGCACTACTTTGCTTGCGCCGCGGGAAATTTTCATCTTCCACAACTCCCCTTGCCTTGAAGGAAGGAAGCGCTGCCCCAACATTTTGGTCCATCAGAGCCGGATTTTTTGGATTCCGGATTATTTTCAATTCCGCCCCACCAGCAGTTATCGGCGTTTTTTTCCAAAGATAAGTACGAGCATTCCGTCTCCCCCCCTCTCTGCCGATCTTCAGCAGTGGTCCGAACATTGAATTTCGTTCACTCTGCTGCAAGATTTTTTCCGTGTCGACTCCAAGTCCGAGTTTTCCTGACACAACGGCAGTTGAGGAATTTCCATTCCTCCATTCTCGTCGTTTCGTGGAAATTTTCTATCCGCCTCCGCTTTGTGTGTGTCGCCATATTCCTGGCTTTTTTCGATTCTCCGTTCCTCCGTTGCTCCGTTGTACATACATACATACTCGCGCGCCAAATATCGGCAGCTCCGCGAAAATCAAAAGGCAAAGTGAAATTGTGTGGTGAAGGAAAAAAAGGCATAATTAATATTAGGCAGCCGCAAAGTAATTGTTTCGAGAGTTCCCTGTCCGCCAAACAGTTCGCCGCTGCCGCGATATTTTTTTTGTGTGCAATTTTTTTTTCTCCACATAATTTGTGCTCTCCGCCAATCCAAATACAGTCCACTTCTCGAAGCTCCACTGTGAAACACAAGCCTTACACATACACATATATTTCCATATGCATGCATGCCCATACAATATATTTTCCGCCTCCTACACAGGAACGACCAATAAATAAACATTTCAAAATTCAAATAAAATAAATTAAAATAAAATATAAAATATATTAAAATATATATATAAACCGCGACAAAACAACAAACGTTTAGGACAAAACGGCAAATCAATTCACGGGTGCGATTACGACTGTGTTTTTTTTCCGCCTTTTCCAAATTAACCTGTGTTTTTTATTGGGGTTGTTTTTGCCGGCGGCAGAACCCAGTGCCCGTGTTCTTCCAAACGAAAGCCAAGGTTTTAATTTCACCTTTCCGGCTCCGTAATAATTTTCCGAATTATTAATTAGTTATTTGCGGCCAATAATCTTTTCGAATTCTTAGTGGAGTATTTGCGGCCAATAATTTTCCGAATTATTAACTAATTATTTGCGGCCAATAATTTTTTTCGAATTATTGGTGGATTAATTCATTTATTGCGGGAAGAAACCAAACATTCGTGGGTCGCTGTTTAGTCCTGTTCTGAGCCGACCAAAGCCGGATACAACTTTCTCATCCGAGACAGCTAAATACAGAATTTTTGTTCCTCGACATTCCGGTCGACGTTCGTTGTTTTATTTATTTTTGGTCTAAGTCGGCGCCCGACGCCCTTACTCGAGTGATTTCCTCCTTCACGAGTTTTCGTCAATTCTTTTCTCGGTGGTGCCCGAGGCTCTCAGAACCTGAGCCCGGCATTTAATTCTTGCATTCACCCGCGGCATCCACTAGCAGGGTGACCGTAAGCGAGCACATTGTCCTCCTCTCCAAGTACGGAGTTTTTTCTGGGATATTTTGTACTGCAGATCCTGCAGTTCCGCGGCTTCTGGCAGTTCCTAGTGCGCCCCGTTGCCAAAGTGATCCTAAGTTCCATTCCAAAACTTGTGTTCCGTCACGGTTTCGAACCATTGATTTCGGGACTTGTACGTGGCCTGAGGCGACCAACTGATTCGCGACCCATTCGACGGCAAGTATGCCCACGGGAGACGAGGAACAGACTCCCCTGATTCCGGCAATTACTCTGGAGGGGTCCCAGTCCGTATCTCCTCGGCCTGATCAAGTAAAGCCAAAGGCGACCACTGCCACTCCAAGGGCAAAAGGTCAAGAGGCACTCGACACTGCCCCCAGTACCTCATCCAGATCCACTCGGTCGGTAGCCAAGATGGCTCAATTTGCTCTCGATATCGCCCTCCGCAAGTTCATTTCCACAACGGACCGTGTGAGCCATTTCGAGGCTGACATCAACACTCCGAGCGCCCCTGAAACCGATAGATTTTCCCCCGCCATGTGCAAGGTTCATCGGGATCAGATTCGGGCCCTGTGGGATAAGGTGGAGAACAGCTATGACAACTGCTCCGACCTACTTTCAGTGTCCTCCGACCGTACAGCCACCGCCACTGAGCTTAATTCCAAGTACAGTGAGTGCTACTCCGTATATTCGAGGTGTCTTGTACAGCTGCAGGGAATTATCGACAGGGCCGCCGCCCAGTCCACTCCGGCTTCCGCCCCTATGCCCACACCACCGTCCATGGGTTGTCGATTACCACCAGTGGACACAGAAGTTTTCGCTGGCGATTATCTTCGGTGGCCCACCTTCAGAGACCTTTTCACCGCGATATATATTCACAACTCGCGCCTCACACCGGTGGAAAAGTTGTTCCACTTGTTATCCAAAACAAGTGGCGATGCGCACGCCATCGTATCCAAGGCCCCTCTGACAAATGATGGCTTCATCTCCGCGTGGCAAAGCCTCACCGACCGCTTCGAGAATCGGCGGCTACTTGTCAACAGCCAGTTGAAAATCCTTTTCAACATTCAGGCTGTCCCCCAAGAGTCCGGAGCCGCTCTAAAAGAGCTGCAAGGCACCGTCCAAAGTTGTTTGACAGCCTTAGAGATGTCCTCCATTCAAATCGAGGCGTGGGATTGTTTCTTAGTGTATATGGTTTCCTTAAAGCTTCCCAAAATCACACTTTCGATGTGGGAGCAATCCATACACAACAAGGCTGAAATTCCGACCTGGAACGAGTTAGATTCGTTTCTGACAGAGCGGCATCGCACTCTGGAAGCGATCGACGACATCAGGCCTAGCAATTCAGGGCAAATTCCGCCAAGACCGACAGCTGCGAGCGCCCCAGTGCGCAGGCTGAATTCCTACGAGGCCAGAGTGGCTCCGGCCCCAAGAGGGTGCGATCTCTGTTTGAGGGAGAACCATCCTATTCGCCTATGTCCGCGTTTCCTTGAAATGGATGTAGATGGTCGCTCCGACTACATTAGGAGAAAGCAGTTTTGCCTGAACTGCTTTGCAAGATGGCACCAACAGCGGGATTGCACTAGTGCCCATAGCTGCTTGACGTGCCGCAGCCGTCATCACACCCTTCTGCACCGCGATAATCCCTCCGCGACCGCACCAAGTCCGACGGCGCCACCCAGGCCTCGACCGGCGCCTACTCCTCAGGGCACGAGCTCCGCTCAAGATCACACTGATGTGCAAGTGTGCTTCGCATCCAGCTCAAGAGCCGTTCTACTGGGCACAGCCCTCATTAACATTTGCCATTTAGGCCGCGATTTCCAAGCGCGAGCCTTAATCGACTCTGGTTCCGAGGCAACCTTCATCACGGAGAGGTTGTTCCGTCAAATTAGTCCAACATTTACGCCAGTTCAGACCAGAGTGTCTGGGCTCAACGAGACAGTTGCCGCCCAATCCACCAAGCTCTGCACTCTCGCCATCCGAGCGCCTTCCAGACCCGGGCTGCAGCTGGAAACTGCAGCGTATGTTCTTCCGCAGTTAGCCGGGAAGCTCCCCTCGTATCCGATTCCACAAAACCTACTGAAGGAACTTCCTGACGTCCCGCTTGCTGATCCAACGTTCTCCGAGAGCTCCGGAATCGACGTCCTGATTGGAGCTGACATTCTTCCGTCCGTGCTTCTAGGCGGCTCCAAGAATAACATTTTCGGCTCTCTCCTGGCGCAAGAGACGATTTTCGGATGGGTGCTCTCAGGCCCAGTGTCTTCAGAGGCCACGAGCGGCGTGTCTGTGTTCTCGACACGAATTTCCGTCCAGTCAAACCGCTCGGTGGACAAATTCCGTCCCATTCGCAGTGCCGCTGTCTTGGAAAGCAGGCGTACCCAAAGCGCGCAGTCCTACCGTTGCCGAATCTGCAACGGGTTCCACCCGCTCAGGAAATGCCAACAGTTCCTGAAGCTCAGCGCTCATAAGAGGCTCCGTGCGGTTCTCGACAACCGCTATTGTTCAAACTGCTTGGCCCACGAACATTCTGAGGGAACCTGCCGCAGTGGTGACCAATGCAAGACGTGCAATCAGCACCACCACACACTCCTGCATAAGCATGACCATCCAGGGCATGCACCCCGTTCGCAGCAGCGGGCACCTTCATATGTCAAATTCGCACACCAACGACCATAGCGAAGGTCGTCCCTTTCCCGATGGAAGCGCCCGTCTGCCCGCAATAACCAGTCGCCTGTCACTCCGATGTTATATGTAACTGTGGTGTTGTAGCTCTATTCCGTGTTCCAAATCGCAAGGGTTCTATTACTAATTCCGATTTTTATCTCCGTCCTATTCCGCCAGTAATAGCCAACCGCATGTCTCCACATCCACGCAGCGCCGTAGCGCTGGAGCGCCGATGTACTCGAGGTTCCAGTTCCTACCGATGCCGAGTCTGCAACAAGATCCATCCGCTCAAGATCCGTCGCCGATTTCTCCGACCGGCGAGGTGATTGCTGCACCTATCCGAACAGCCAATGGATCCGCGCCAGTCGCGTCAGGAGGCGCGACGGTCCCGGAGCGCCGGTGCCCGGCCTCGGAAGTCTACTGCTGCTCCTCGGACCTTGTCTCCACGGCAATCTTCAGCCGCTCCTCGGCCCTCGTCCGGCACTCCGCGGCGTTCTGCAGCCGCTCCTCTACCATCGTCCAATCACATACGAGGGCTTCGTTTCCATACACCGCGATCGCTCTGGAAGGCAGACGTACCCGAGGTACTTAATCCTACCGTAGCCGAGTCTGCCAACGTTCATCCGCTACGGAAAGTTCAACGTCTTCTAGCGCACACTGATGCGTCCTGTTCGCGGCATTCGACGCCTCCGCCTTGTTCACCAAGCTCCTTACGACAAGTTTTCGCCTCTTCATGGCAATCATCCGCCTCTCCTTGGCACTCATCCGTCCTTCATCGCTACTCGTCGCTCCAGCATCAACGATCTACGCAGCGCTCTGACGCCCCTCCATACCATTGTCCTGTACGGGTTTATTGCAACCCGAGTGATTGCAAGGGGGGGGAGAATGTTTACGCCAGGAGGCCCCTGTTCCCCCTCTGCCCACCGAGCGTCTGAGCGTCCAAAAGCTCAAGCGCTCCCAGCGTAGCAACGCTCGCCCGCTCTCGCCCGCTCTCGCCCTCTTGATCTCCCGCGCTCGCTCTCCCGCAGCGCTAAGCGCTTTCGCACTCTCGAGCGCGGGCCTCGGGCTTCGTTGCCGAACACTCGGATCGGCCGCTGCCGCTCTCTCGCTCTCGCTTAGCGGAGTAAGCGGGCCGTTTGCTTAAGCTTAGAGTTAGTCTTATGTATGCAGCGAAATAAAGCTGATCGACTGCGTGTGAATTTCCCTACGACGCCCCCGTTTTTTTCTTATTTCGACTTCGCACTACTTTGCTTGCGCCGCGGGAAATTTTCATCTTCCACAACTCCCCTTGCCTTGAAGGAAAGAAGCGCTGCCCCAACAGGTGGAAACAGAAGGAACTTTGCTTAAAAAAAGCCCATTCGCACACCGTGAAAGAGATCCGAAAACTGATTTAGTTGAAAGTTAAATATACCATTCCTTCAGCTTTTATATTCTTAAGCGGGTCATTGCCGATCGACGGCTTACCTATGAGGAGTTATCTACGGTGCTCATACGCATAGAAGCATGCCTCAAATGGAGACTCCATGTTGGCACCTCCGGAGTATAGACCGCAGTCCAAGTCCTTCGCAGAGCAGTTTCTTATCCAGCAGTCAATGATCCGCCATTTCTGGAAGGCTTGGAGTCGAGACTGGCTAGCTCATCTGCAGCAGAGAGGTGGTGTCATGAGGCTGAAGGTTTGCAGCTGAACGACCTTGTCATCATCAAGGATGACCGATTTCCGCCGTCACAATGGCTGTTAGGACGGGTCGTCGAGTTACACCCAGGGACGAATGCGTTAGTCCGTGTGGTAACGCTTAAAACCAAACAAGGCCAATTAAAACGATCAGTGTCGAAGCTGTGTACACTGCCAATCCGTTCTTAAGCGCTCTCACATACACCTCAATCATAATGAATTATTTTTTGCGCACACCGTTTGTCTCGTTTCTCCATTCTAGATTCTGCCCCGCCTACTACTCCCAGGATGGACTGGACACGCGGAGATGTCTCATGCAAGGTCTAGCAGTGGCGGGCGGCATGTTCAGTTTTGCTGCGTGTCCCACTGTGCGGGAGAGTGACGGTCAGCCGATCGCTCGCTCGTCTCCGGACAGTGCATACGATGCGGGAAGAAGAGAATGGAAGAGAGGGGAAAAGTAAGTCTGATTTTGCAAACGCCGCTGAACGCACGACGCCGGTCTGACGTCTTATCTATTGCGAATACACACCCATCTGTACATACATATACATATAATTTAAAGTAAAGCAGTGAATAATAATAATTATAACGTTGGAAATTATCCCGACCTTTGTTTGCTCTTGCCTGGGAACCCCTCCTACAATGACCTCTTGTTAGTTACATACATTCAAGGGGACACAACTATACAGGGACCATTTTGTAGTTCTTGGTGATTTTAACATCTCAGGAGCTATTTGGTCTCTTGATAATTCTACTAATACACTTCTTACCACAACACATCATGATTTTGCTGCTGGCTTTTTTGACATTTCGCTGTCCCAAGTCAACCATGTTCGAAATTCCTTAGAGCGCTTGCTTGATCTTTGGTTTGTCTCTGATCCCGCAAGAGTTAGTTTAGCTGACGCAACCCGAAGATCCCTATCATCCTACTTTCGATGTGACTATCGACATTGGGACTGTTCCACGAAATAAATCTGACTGTCCAGCCCAAGAAGACTTCTGCTTTAGCAAGACGGACTTCGTAAGGCTAAATAATTTCACAATTGATTACAACTGGTCCAATCTATACATATGCACAGACATGGCGGAAGCCGTGGATATTTTTTACAGTGCTATGAATTCCTTTTTTATTGAATATACTGTCCGTCTACATCAAATAGGCCTCCTTGGTTTACCAAAGAGTTGACCAGCCTCAAAAATAGAAAATCAAATCTGTATGCTAAATATCAACGTACCGGTTCTCCAACTGTCCTAACTAAATATTTATCAGCTCGATCTACTTTTACCGTACATAACGCGCAGTGCTAAAATAATTATTTGACTCGTTGCAGGTCCCAGTTTTCTGACGACCTAAAACAGTTTTATAATTTTGTTAAATCTAAACGTAAACCCATTACCTTCTTCGTTCTCTTCTGATAATACAACATTAGATAATGATCAGGCAATAGCCGATCTTTTTTTAAACCACTTACTCGATTTAATGAGATTTCCGATTGATCTTCTTAATTGGATCTCATGTTATCTAAATGGCAGCACGCAAAAGGTCCTTTTTAAAAATAAACTCTCTAATGTTCTTAGGGTTACATCTGGCGTCCCGCAAGGCAGTCACTTGGGTCCCCTATTGTTTATGTTCACGCCAGAAAGGCGTGAAGTTTTGAGCGGCAGTGTAAGCGGCCAGCGCTTGCGCTCAAGCTTGTGCTCCCGCTCACTGTGTCCTCCGCTCTTCCCGTCTCCCTCTCTTTCGCTGCTCTCCAGCAGCGAACTCACCACTCCGCGGTCCCTGCAGCCCGTTCTCCATGTAGTTAAGTTAGTCGTAATATAGAAGTGAAGCAAATAAATTGACTGAATTCGAAGCTACCCCCTCTCGCCTACTAATTGGGAAAATTGTGGGACTCAGCAGCCAGCCCAACGTTCCGACGACCACGCCATCCTAGCAGGACGACGACTGTTTTGGCCACTCCGCCCACTCCATTTCATGGTCCTTCGAGCCTGCGAGCGGAATTTAAATTTCCAGGGCCCCATTGCGGATACCAAGATAAGTACGAAGTCGAAAGTCCATTCGTCCGTGGTCGCCATATTCCTTTTCCAAGGCGTTAATTTTTTTTTCTTCAATCCGAGAAAATTGAAAAGTGACAGTGAAAAGTGAAAAAAAAATATATATGCATATGTGCACATAGTGATAAACGCCCAGCCACAGTAAATTTTCTTCCGTTTTTTAAAGTGCAAAAGTACTTTGCCAATATTGGCCCCCTACATAGTCGTGCTGTGATCCGCTGGTGTCCAAGTGTATATATGTATACATATATATTTTTTTTTTGTTACAAATTCATGTTCCGTCACTCAGTTCCAAAATACGTCCGACACTAACTGCAATTCCAAATAGTATTATTAATAAAATTTTAAAGAAAGCCTTTACACACACACATACGTTAACATACACCCAAATATATAAATATAAAATAAAATCCGCCCCTCCAGTTTTATAAATATAAAATAAAATCGCAAATATAAAAAAACATCTGAATCCAAATCCAATTGTTAAATAAAAAATAAAATAAATAAAATTACACCCAAAAACTTGCACACGACAATTTCCTCAGTGTTTTTATTGAAAAATATAACTAGAAATTCCAAAGAAGAACAAAATATAATAATAAAACACAAATAAATCAATACAAAAAAAAAAAGAATAGAAAAATACATAAATATAGTTGTTTTTATTTCTCGCATTCCATACATACATAAATATATTTGGGCAAGTTTCGCGCTATTCTGCGCTTAGCAAAATTAGTAATTTTAAATTACATACATATTTCCATACATACATAAATATATTTGGGCAAGCTTCGCGCTATTCTGCGCCTAGCAAAATTACATATTTCCATACATACATAAATATATTTGGGCAAGCTTCGCGCTATTCTGCGCCTAGCAAAATTACATATTTATTGGTTTCCCTCGCGCTATTCTGCGCTGAGCAATTGCTTAGACTCCAAAGCTTCATACATACGCACATACAGTGCATTTCTATTTCGTCTCCTCTTTGCTCGTTAAGCGTGCACAAACACCTGCACCTATACGTTTCCGAAAAGGCAAAGATAAATAAAAAATAATTCCTGGAACAACATTTTTTAAGGAAACCGAAATTCTTTTAAATTTTTAACAAGAAATACCGCCACTCTTTTTAACTAATTTTTCGCCAGCTAGCTTTTGGTCAAGCCAAGTTCTTAGCTATTTTCCTCATTTTAGCTATATTTTTGTTGGCGGTGTTAGGTTTTCGTGCGGTTCCTGGAAATAAAGGATAGCAATCTCCACTGGCCTCCATTAGCTATTTTTTAGTCATTTTTTATACGCCGCTAGTTTTTGGTCGAGCCGATTCGATTTTTTAACTAGGTTTGGTGGGCGTTATTTTTTTTCGTGCGGTTCCTGCATATTAATCTCCATTGGCCTCCTTTAGCGATTTTTTCAGCTATTTTGTGAATTTCTTTCCACGTAGTTCTTTACGCTCCTTTTGTGAGTTCCGAAAAAAACAAAAGAAAAAACCCATATAATTCCCGAAAGTTATTGACATATTCCGCCAATTTTATAAGCGTTTTCCAGCTAGTTTTGGCGGGTGTTTTTTTTTTTTTTCTCGCAAAGTTCTACGATTGTTGTTGTCGTATTCCGGAACTTAAGGTCGAAGAAGCCAATTTTGAGTAAGTGGCTAAGAATTTTCAACAATTTCCGAGGCTAGTTTGTAGCTAGATCTAGCTACTTTTTTTTCGCTATATTCTATTATCCGCACGCGATTCGTAGATCCGTCACTGACAGTTCAGTTCCCTCGTTTTCATAGCGCGTGACCATAGCCAGATTTGGCTATTTTCGTTTCCTGCCGTTTTTTTATTCTGCGAGCTTCGCAGGGTTTTCCACAGGGTTTAAGGATTAAAGTTCCTTTTCCGTGCACTCGCTTTTCTTTTTGCGGGGGGCAGGCCTTCTCCTTTCATAGGGCATAGCTGAGTATGCCCATAGAGGGAGATAAAAAGGGAATCTCCTCCCCGGCCAAGTCGAACCCATCCTCTCCGCGGCCCATTCGAGCCCATTCAGCACCCAGGCCCTCCAGTCCGAGGATCAGAAGTTCGGCTTCCACTTCCAAAGGGACGGATCGTCGATCGACAACTCCGTCAAACGCTCCACGAATAGTCATCTCTCGGCCGGTGGCAAAAGCTTCTAGCGACTCTTCGCTTGCCATAAAGTCAGAGTCTCCCTCTGTTTCAAAGCCGGAATTCCTGAGGGTGACACGCTCTAGCAGCCACAAAATGGCATCCGCTGAAAAACCAACGGCCGAACAGCCAACGGCCGAACCGCCAACGGCCGCAACCGTGTCGTTGCGCAAATTCATAGCCGCCAGCGATCGTGTGAGCATTTTCGAAGCAAAGATCAATACTCCAGGTCAAGCTTCCCTGTCCCTACATCTGCTACAAGTCCGCCTGCAACAAGTGCGAGCCTTATGGGACAAGGTAGAGACGGAGTACGACACGTGCTCCGATCTAATTGCCCAAGAAGGATCCCTCGAAATGGTGTCCGTGCTGCAGAACAAATATGACTATTGCTATTCGGTGAGTCATGTTCAGCAGAGATCAGTGCGACAATTGACAGTGCCACGCCTCAAGCCGTGCAACCACCCTCCCAGCCAATAATTTCCTCCGGTTGCCGCTTACCTCCCTGCGATACAGAAGTCTTCGACGGGAACTACCTTCGATGGCCCACATTCCGGGACCTATTCACGGCAGTCTATGTCAACAACCCCAGGCTGACACCGGTCGAGAAGCTCTTCCATCTTCTCACGAAGACGAGCGGCGAGGCGAAAGCCATCGTCTCCAAATCCCCGCTCACAAATGACGGGTTCGCCTCTGCGTGGGAAGCGCTTCAAGACCGTTTTCAAAACAAACGACTTCTAGTCAACAGCTAACTCAAACTTCTGTTCAACTTGAGTTCCATCTCCCAAGAATCTGGTCATGCGCTGAAAGAGCTGCAGTCCACGATTCAGGGGTGTTTGACATCGCTAGCACATTCCCAAATATCCACGGACCAATGGGATTGTCTGCTGGTGTTCCTGTGCGCAAGCAAGCTGCCGAAAGTTACCCTTCTTTATGGTAACAGTCCCTAACGTCGAAATCCGACATTCCGGCTTGGGAAGAGATGAACACCTTCCTAAGCGAGAGATATCGCACATTAGAGGCCATCGAGGACATGAAGCCGACTCAAGCAGTCCTGAAAAAGCTTCAGTCCTTCGAAACGAAAGTCAGCACCAAACCAAAAGGGTGTGACTTATGCTCCAAGGAGAATCATCCAGTACGCTTATGCCCGCGCTTTCTCCAAATGTCCGTCGACGCGCGTTCCGGCTACATAAAAAAGAAGCAGCTCTGTCTCAATTGTTTTGCAAGAGGCCATCAGCTACGTGACTGCACGAGCACGCACAGCTGTTTCACTTGTAAAGGGAGACATCATACTCTGCTACATCGTAATGCAACTCCTGCAAATTCGAGATCCTCCACGCCCTCTGCTCAGCTATCTTCAGGACCCTCCAGCAGTAATGCATCGACGAGCAATCCAACGGTGCAAAATTACTTCGCCTCTGGCACTACAGCCGTTCTTCTGAGCACGGCAATTATCGATATGTGCCATCTAGGCACGAACTACCGAGCACGAGCCTTAATCGACTCGGGGTCCGAGGCGACTTTCATTTCCGAACGCCTCTTCAATTTGATCAAGCTGCCATTCCGCAGCATCCAAACTCAAGTCTCCGGGCTGAACCAATCCGTTTCGGCGAAGTCTACCAGACTCTGCCATTTTCAAGTTCGATCTCCTACTAAGCCGGGTCTCCAGTTAGACACCGCAGCCTACGTCCTTCCGGCATTGGCGGGCAAATTGCCCTCATATCCAATAGCTCGGGATTCTTTGAAAGACCTGCCCGCTCTCCAATGGGCAGACCCCAAATTCTACGAGAGTTCGCAAATTGATGTTCTGATCGGGGCCGACATTTTACCTTCGGTCATGCTGAGTGGCACGCGAGGAAACATTTGCGGCTCTCTACTAGGCCAAGAGACCATTTTCGGATGGGTGCTTACGGGACCGATCTCCCAGGTGAACTCAAACAGAGTCGCTTCCTTCACGACTCAAGTACACCAAGTAGGTGACGAGGCACTGGACACGCTTCTCAGCAAGTTCTGGGAGGTGGAAGATCTACCAGTCCAGATGGTAAAGGAGTCGGATTCCTATTGCGAGAGGAACTTTCTCCAAACGACGAAGAAAGACGCAAGCAGGAGGTACGTGGTGACGCTCCCGTTCTGCGACCCCGTAAATTCTGGATCCAATCTAGGGTATTCGAGGTCCATCGCGTTAGCTCAGTTTCTCCGAAACGAAAACCGGTTAAAAAGAGACTTTTCCCTAAAAGAGCAATATGACAGCGTAATTCAGGAATATCTGGATCTGGGTCATATGAAAGAAGTTCCGTCGACTCACAATTCTCCTACCTACTATCTTCCACATCAAGCCCGAAAGCACCACTACAAAGCTTCGCGTTGTATTTAACGCTTCAAGCCCTTCAGCAAATGAAACCAGTTTAAATGATATTCTTCATGCTGGTCCAGTCCTGCAATCCGATCTGACTATTCAGATCCTGAAGTGGCGATGCTTCCAATATGTCTTCAGTGCGGACATTACTAAAATGTACCGTCAGATTTGGGTCGATTCCAAGCACACACCCTTTCAAAGAATTCTGTTCCGAAATAAGGAAGGAGATATCCGAGACTTCGAGTTACAGACAGTTACTTTCGGGGTCAACTGCGCGCCCTTCTTGGCTATCCGAGTGTTGCAACAGCTAGCAAAGGACGCCCAAGGGCCATTTCCACAGGCCAGCCGCATTATTCAGCATCACATGTATGTCGATGACGTGCTGGCCGGCGCAAATTCCGTAAAAGACGCCCAAGATTCGGTCCAAGAATTGCGAGCAGCTCTGAGTTCCGCTGGGTTTCCATTAAGAAAATGCACTTCTAACAATAAGAGCATACTAAGCAATATTCCAGCTGAGCACCTTCTCCATAGCGAGTTCCTCGATATCGATGCCGAAAGCACGGCCAAGACGGTTGGTATTCGATGGAGGGCAAAGTCCGACGAGTTCTATTTCGTCCCTCCAGAATTAATAGTGGAACCTTCCTACACAAAGCGGGAAGCTTGTGACGGTTAGGTCCTTCCTCGGGGCTCAAGGATGGCCAGGGTTCGTCTCAGATATTTATTTATTGTCTGAGGTGGTTGCTGCAAGGAAGTTCTTGATCCGGGTTCCAGAGGAGAAAGCCGTAGTTAGGTTATACTGGGACAAACAATTTATTGTATATATATGGGTACAAATAGGAAAACGGGATTTTTTTGGTGTTGGCCGTCGAGAGTATCTGCTCCAGTTTGCCGTACGCCGGTTCGGGTCGTCCTTCCTCGGCTGTGTTTCGTCACCCGGGGTCCGCCGTCCACTCGTCCTGTTCGAGGCGCGTTCCTTTGCCCTGGGGTCCGTTGCTCGCTTCCGGGCTGGGGCTCCGAGTAGTCTAGCCTCCTAGAGGGGCGATAGTAGTCGGCGAAGACCCTGAGGTCTTTCAGGTTAGTGCAGTATGCGGAGGCCCTGAGGTCTTCCACCAAGGGATCGGTGGATAGAGGCCCTGAGGTCTTCTAAGGTGCGGGAGTTGTAGAGGCCCTAAGGTCTTCTAAGGTGAGAAGGTTGTAGAGGCCCTAAGGTCTTCTAAGGTGAGAGGTTTGTAGAGGCCCTAAGGTCTTCTAAGGTGAGAAGTTGGTAGAGGCCCTAAGGTCTTCTAATATGAGAAGTGTGTAGAGGCCCTAAGGTCTTCTAATATGAGAAGTTTGTAGAGGCCCTAAGGTCTTCTAAGGTGAGAGGTTTGTAGAGGCCCTAAGGTCTTCTAAGGTGAGAAGTTTGTAGAGGCCCTAAGGTCTTCTAATATGAGAAGTTTGTAGAGGCCCTAAGGTCTTCTATGGTGAGAGGTTGGTAGAGGCCCTTAGGTCTTCTAAGATCGAGAAGTTGTTAGAGGCCCTTAGGTCTTCTAAGATCGAGAAGTTGTTAGAGGCCCTTAGGTCTTCTAAGATCGAGAAGTTGTTAGCGGCCCTTAGGTCTTCTAAGATCGAGAAGTTGTTAGAGGCCCTTAGGTCTTCTAAGATCGAGAAGTTGTTAGAGGCCCTTAGGTCTTCTAAGATCGAGAAGTTGTTAGAGGCCCTTAGGTCTTCTAAGATCGAGAAGTTGTTAGAGGCCCTTAGGTCTTCTAAGATCGAGAAGTTGTTAGAGGCCCTTAGGTCTTCTAAGATCGAGAAGTTGTTAGAGGCCCTTAGGTCTTCTAAGATCGAGAAGTTGTTAGAGGCCCTTAGGTCTTCTAAGATATATAGAGACTTATAGGGAGGCCCTTAGGTCTTCCAATATCGAGACGTACAGAGAGGCCCTAAGGTCTTCCACAAGTTATAGACGTAAGATATGGTCGGGGTCCGACTATTAGTTACCACTTTACCAATATACCTTACTCGTCCTGTGCTCCTTGGGCGGCTCCTTCCTGTTGACTTGCTCCTGTAGAGGACTTGGCCGATCGCCGGCCGAAAACTGAATGCCATTCCACGGCTGGCGCTCGCCTTATATAGCGCTCTGGAGCGCTCGAGTGTGGCTGTCGCTCCCGAAGGAATTTGCCATAATAGTGTGGCCAGACCCTTAGCGGGCCAGTGTGACCTCTCTCTGTTCGTGGCGCGCGCGCGCATTTAAATTAAACTGGCGCTCGTTTTATTTGGTTTGTTTGTTCTTTGTTTTTATTTACTCCAAGTATTGTCTCTTATTTCCTATGTATGTATGTAATAATGTGTGTCTTCAAGTTTTGTCTCTTACTGCTATATATATATGTATTTGTTGTGTCTTCATGTTTTGTGTCTTCTTCTTAGTATCTAATATTTGTGTCTTCTTCTTATTCTCTAATATAATATTTATTTATTTGTGCGTTATTCGTCACACTCCCCCCTCCTTTTGTTGACGCTGTGTTCCACCAGCGTTACTGTATTGTTCCTCGACACTACTACGCGCCAGGTCATCGATCCGTCCCGCGTGATCCACGCCTGCTGTTGGCCGTACCGCTTCCGCGCCAGTCTCTCCTTGATGCCCCTCACGGCCTCCTTTGACAGCTGCGCTCCCGTCGGGATCCTCCAGCCGTGCGTGGTCTCCTCGTCTGAGTGGATCTCTATAATATCCCTGTCGGGAGAGGTGGCTGCTGGTCCTGGCGGATGTGGGCGTGCATGCTCCTTCCTCCGGCTCCCGTAATCTCCTGCCTGCCCCGGCGGGGCCTGGTATTGAGCCCGTGTCGGTGCCTGCTGCTGAACTTCTGGGCGCTGTTGGCGGCTGCTGCTCGGTTGCGATCGTTCGTTGGTCGGTGTTGTCGGGCGGCTTGAGTGACTGCCCTGCGGTGGCGACAGTTGGCGTACCGGCATCCGTGCTTGCCGTTGACGGCTGCTGCGCGACGGTGATCGTGTCTGCTGGCCGGCTGGTGCTATCGGTTGGTTTTGGTGGCTGCCATGCGGTCGGCTTGGGTGGCTGCCCTGCGGTGGCGACAGCTGGCGTCCCGGCATCGTTGTTTGCTGTTGGCGGCTGCTGCGTGCTGGTGATCGCGGTCGCTGGCTGGTCGGCGGCGTTGGTTGACCTGGCCGGTTTCCACGCGATGGCGAGCGTTCGTGCGCGTTGGAGCTTGCACACGCGGGTTGCGTCACCTGTATCGGCGCCTGGTGGCGTGCTGCCGTTTCGCCTGTGTTCCCTGGCTCCTGCTGCAGTGCCTCTGCTGTTGTGCGCGGTCCGTGCGCGATACGCCTCCTCCCTGATGGGACCGCTGGCTCCTCGCTTGCCGATGCTGCCGCACCCATCCTTGCTGGTGCCGTCCTCTTTCGCGTGCCCCCTGCCATGGCCGTTGCCTCGATCGCCACTGCCGTCCTGGTCGCCGCTGCAATGCTCGCGTGGCGCTGCCGGAATTTCCTCATGCTTTCCTGGAGCCGCTGCATATTTCCTGTAATAGAGTTTTGAAGTTTCTTGTTACTATGATGGATTTTGCCGCGGTTTAGTGTTGTGAAATGTTTGCACCTTAGTGTTGTCATATGCGCTTTGGTTAGTGTTGTGTTGTGTGTGTGTTCTAGTGTTGTGCTATGTGTGTTTAGTGTTGTGTTATGTGTGTTTAGTGTTGTGTTATTCGGTTCTGATCCGACCCCCAGATGTGGTTTTGTGTCCCCAATGTATACGCGTTTTGTTTTCTGTGTTTCTGTATTTTTTACGTGTATTATTACCGGGGATATGAATTTCCCTACCTTCCATGGACCATCATATTTCGGCGCCAGTTTAGCGTTGAATTTATCTGCCGCGTTGGAGAGTAGGTGTGTTTTGCACCATACCAAGTCCCCTATTGCCGGTTTCCACTCCCGTTTACGCAGATCGTAGTGCTGTTTCTGTCTTCCAGCGGCTTCTTGCATGTTTGCCGTGGCTTCTTCTCGTAGGTTGTTCAGCCTTTTCCATCTGTTGTTTATGCTTTCCGCCGTCAGTCCTGACCCGGCGGTTGCGGCGTCGAAGACTGTGTTGGGTAGTCTCAGCTCCTTCCCAAATATTAGCTGTGCCGGGCTAAATTTGGTTGACTCGGATGTGCTGCTATTGTACGCCAGCATTAGTTCCGGTAGATGCTCGTCCCACTTATTATGCTCCTCCTCTGCCATTTGTGCTATCATAGTCTTCACGGTGCGGTTCGTGCGCTCTGTTGGGTTTTCCTGGGGCGTATAGGGGGCTGTAAATTGTTGTTTCACGCCCCATTTCTCCATAGCGGTTTTCGTTTTCCGTCCCGTGAACTGCACTCCATTGTCCGAGATCAGTATTTTCGGTGCTCCAACTCTCGCTATTACCCTTTCTCTGAAGACTTTCAAGAACGCCTCTGCGGTTGCTTGTCTGATTGCCGCCAGTTCTACCCATTTCGAGAACTTGTCCACTATCACGATCAACGTGGTATTCCCGTGTTTCGAGCGTGGAAGAGGTCCGACAAAATCAACACACATTGTTTCCCAGGGTGCCTCCGCTATCCTCGTCAACATTTTTTCTGCTGTTTTTTGTTGTGCAACTTTGTATCGCTGGCAACACTGGCATTCCCTGACGAACCGTCTCACGTCCCTTCCCAGTCGTGGCCAGAAGTATCTTTGTTTGACCCGTTTCAGCGTTTTGTAGATGCCCAAGTGACCCGCTTCTGCCGTGCTATGGTTCTCTGCTAATACCTGTTGTATCTCCTCCTTTGTGATGCATAATTTCCATGGCTGTGGGTCCTTGCTATCACCGCCTAACTTATAGAGTCGATCTCCCACTTTTTTGAACTCCGTGTCTCCTGGGTCGTTCTCTACTTCTTCGAGCTTTTGTCCTAGCCAGTCCTTTGCCTCCTTGATGGTTTTTAGCTCAATTCTTGGTGCTCTTGATAGTGCGTCTGCCACCGCATTCAATTTTCCCTTTCGGTATTGCACTTCGAACTGAAAGGGTTGGAGACCTAACGCCCATCTCGCAACTCTCCCTGAAGGACTTTCTATTGAATTAAGCCACTTCAGTGCCATGTGATCAGTGACCACCACAAATTGGTAACCTTCTAAGTACATTTTGTACTTATTGATGCCCCAATATATCGCGAGGCATTCCTTTTCGGTGGCGCTGTAGTTCCGTTCTACGTTACTTAGCCTCCTGCTGGCGTACGAGATCACGTGTTCCCCGTCTTCTCCATCCTGCGTCAGCACTGCGCCTATCCCTAAGTCGCTGGCATCTGTCTGCAGTTTGAACTGGCGCCCGAAGTCTGGGCATGACAGTACAGGAGTTTTTGTCAAACTTTCCTTCAAGTTGTCGAACGACTTCTGATGCTCCTCGGCCCATTCAAACTTTTTCCCTTTCCTCAGGAGGTCTTGGAGCGCTCCGGCCTGTTCTGTGAAGTTAGGTATAAACCTTCGATACCATGATGCCATCCCTAGGAAACTGTGCACCTCCTTCGTGGTTTTCGGTGCCGCCAGTTCTTGGATTGCCGCTATTTTTTCCGGGTCCGTTCTGATTCCTCTGTCGGTTACCACGTGTCCTAGATATTTTAGTTCTTTCTGGAAGAACTGGCATTTCTCCGGATTTATCTTCAGGTTTGCCCTTTGCAGTCTTCTGAACACTTCCCCCAGTTTCTCCAGATGCTCTCGTTTGCTCCGTCCAATGACCACGATGTCATCTAGGTAGGCAAACGCAAACGGTTCCATTTCCGGGCCTATTATTGTGTCCAGTGCCCGCTGGAATGTCGCTGGAGCTGTTGTCAACCCGAATGGCATTACTTTCCACTCAAATAGTCCCCGCCCCGGTACTGTGAATGCCGTATATTGTTGGCTGCTTTTCTCCATTGGTATCTGCCAGTATCCGGATTTCAGATCTATCGTACTTATGAACTTCGCTTCCCTTAATTGGTCCAGTATATAGTTCATCCTTGGCACCGGGTATGCGTCCTTCTCCGTTCTTTCGTTCAATAGTCGATAGTCTATGCACATCCGCCACGTGTTGTTTTTCTTTTTTACCAATACTACCGGTGCGCTATATGGGCTGCGCGATGGCTCCACTAGCCCTAATGCCAACAACTCGTCCACCTGTTCGTTAATTATAGCTTGTTGTTTCGGGTTCCGTGGGTAATACCGTTGTTTTATAGGTCTGTCGTCCCTTAAGTGTATTGCGTGTCTCGTAATGTTACTTACTCCCTGCAATCCCTCGAATACTTGCCTTTGTTCTTCCAGGAACGCCTGCACCTCCGCGTCCGATGGTTCTGGCCTCTCCTCGTCGGCTCTGCTGGCTGTCGGGTTCGCCTCACTCCTCGTGTCCTCTACGGCTGTTATCTCTAGCTCCAGCTTCCCGCACCGTAGTAGGCTGTGCGCCCCGGCTAGAAAATCCATTCCTAACAGGACTCCGCCTGCGACCTGTTTCAGAATCAGGAATGTCAGGCTAAATGCCTTCCCCGCGAACTGGATGTCCGCTGTGAACATTCCTACTGTTCTCTGGCTCGATCCGTTAGCCATCACGATTTCAGCCCGGGCTCCGCTCCACCTGCCATGCTTCCTGAGGTCTTGGTACCTATTCATACTCAACGCGCTTCGGGACGCTCCGGTATCTATTACCCCCTTCGCCATTCTGCCTCCGACCCTGATGCGTGCGGTTATTTGGTATCCGTCGCAACTTAGCTGTTTTCCTGGTGCTGGCTCTAGTCTTGCCGCCTGAGCTGCCAGCTTTATCTGCTCAGGCCTCCTGCGTTTCCCGGTCCCATTCTGCAGCATTCCGTCGTTCTGATGTCGTTTCGGCCACAGACCCAGCAGAATAACCGCTGAGGGTTACCACATGTGCGCGCCGCATGGCCTGTTCCGCCGCATCGCATACAAATTTCCGGCCGTATTTGCTGCTGTGCTGGTTGGTTGTGTCGCGGCTGGTCCGCTGCCTCGATCTCTTCCACTTCCTCCGCTAGTTTGAGGAACTCCGTCAGCGACCTAAATCCTGATCTCCGCGTGTAGAGCTTGATCTTGCTCCTACAGTTGTTAAATATGCGGTCGAGCTTCTCCTCTTCTGATAGCTTCGTGAATCGCATCAGCTTTCTTAGTCCCATCGCGTATTCCCTCACCGGTTCTGAGTCACGCTGTTTAAGCTGTGCGATCTGCGTTCTTAGCTGTTCCTCGTACCTTGGAGGCAGGAAGTACTCCAGTAGTTCTGTTGTCAGCTGCTTCCATGTGTTTATCTTGGTTGGAGTGGTGTTCCACCAGTCTATGGCGGCTCCTTCCAATATATATGGCATGGTTTGTACGAGCTGGTTCTCCTGAATGCCGTACCCAGACGCCCACTGCTCCATTTTGTCTAAGAACTCCAGTGGGTTTGTTGTCCCTTGGTATCGGATTCCCCAGCTCCGTACTCTGTCAACCACCTCTGTTTCCATCCTCCACTCCATTTTCCTTTCTTTTCCTCCTTCCATTGTTTCGTTTAGTTTCTCCTTCTTCGCTGCTCTGACCCGAGCTTTTGCGCTTGTTGTTGCCTCCTCCTCGCTGTCCTGTTCCTTTTCTCCGCTTTCCGGACTTATCTCTGCCGGGTTTTTGTCCCTTATGTATCTCACCGCTGGTCCGGCGATTTGCTGTTCTTGCTCCCCTTCCTCGAATATTACGATTTCCGGTATGATGTCTTTCGTCGGACTTTTCTCTCTCCTGTGCCTTATCGTTAGCTCGGCGAGCCGTTGTTTGATCTCTTCGTTATGATCCGTCCTCTTGGCAAACGCTGCCAGTAGTCGTCTTAGTTCTTCGTTTTTTCCTGACGTCTCTAATCCGAACTCTTCCGCGTATTCCGTAAGTTCGTTTTTCGACGCTAAGTATACCCAGCTTGACATCACTCTGCCGGTGTCGGTCTGTTCCTTGCAACCACTTCAATCTGCTCGGGCGCCACTGTGACGGTTAGGTCCTTCCTCGGGGCTCAAGGATGGCCAGGGTTCGTCTCAGATATTTATTTATTGTCTGAGGTGGTTGCTGCAAGGAAGTTCTTGATCCGGGTTCCAGAGGAGAAAGCCGTAGTTAGGTTATACTGGGACAAACAATTTATTGTATATATATGGGTACAAATAGGAAAACGGGATTTTTTTGGTGTTGGCCGTCGAGAGTATCTGCTCCAGTTTGCCGTACGCCGGTTCGGGTCGTCCTTCCTCGGCTGTGTTTCGTCACCCGGGGTCCGCCGTCCACTCGTCCTGTTCGAGGCGCGTTCCTTTGCCCTGGGGTCCGTTGCTCGCTTCCGGGCTGGGGCTCCGAGTAGTCTAGCCTCCTAGAGGGGCGATAGTAGTCGGCGAAGACCCTGAGGTCTTTCAGGTTAGTGCAGTATGCGGAGGCCCTGAGGTCTTCCACCAAGGGATCGGTGGATAGAGGCCCTGAGGTCTTCTAAGGTGCGGGAGTTGTAGAGGCCCTAAGGTCTTCTAAGGTGAGAAGGTTGTAGAGGCCCTAAGGTCTTCTAAGGTGAGAGGTTTGTAGAGGCCCTAAGGTCTTCTAAGGTGAGAAGTTGGTAGAGGCCCTAAGGTCTTCTAATATGAGAAGTGTGTAGAGGCCCTAAGGTCTTCTAATATGAGAAGTTTGTAGAGGCCCTAAGGTCTTCTAAGGTGAGAGGTTTGTAGAGGCCCTAAGGTCTTCTAAGGTGAGAAGTTTGTAGAGGCCCTAAGGTCTTCTAATATGAGAAGTTTGTAGAGGCCCTAAGGTCTTCTATGGTGAGAGGTTGGTAGAGGCCCTTAGGTCTTCTAAGATCGAGAAGTTGTTAGAGGCCCTTAGGTCTTCTAAGATCGAGAAGTTGTTAGAGGCCCTTAGGTCTTCTAAGATCGAGAAGTTGTTAGCGGCCCTTAGGTCTTCTAAGATCGAGAAGTTGTTAGAGGCCCTTAGGTCTTCTAAGATCGAGAAGTTGTTAGAGGCCCTTAGGTCTTCTAAGATCGAGAAGTTGTTAGAGGCCCTTAGGTCTTCTAAGATCGAAAAGTTGTTAGAGGCCCTTAGGTCTTCTAAGATCGAGAAGTTGTTAGAGGCCCTTAGGTCTTCTAAGATCGAGAAGTTGTTAGAGGCCCTTAGGTCTTCTAAGATCGAGAAGTTGTTAGAGGCCCTTAGGTCTTCTAAGATATATAGAGACTTATAGGGAGGCCCTTAGGTCTTCCAATATCGAGACGTACAGAGAGGCCCTAAGGTCTTCCACAAGTTATAGACGTAAGATATGGTCGGGGTCCGACTATTAGTTACCACTTTACCAATATACCTTACTCGTCCTGTGCTCCTTGGGCGGCTCCTTCCTGTTGACTTGCTCCTGTAGAGGACTTGGCCGATCGCCGGCCGAAAACTGAATGCCATTCCACGGCTGGCGCTCGCCTTATATAGCGCTCTGGAGCGCTCGAGTGTGGCTGTCGCTCCCGAAGGAATTTGCCATAATAGTGTGGCCAGACCCTTAGCGGGCCAGTGTGACCTCTCTCTGTTCGTGGCGCGCGCGCGCATTTAAATTAAACTGGCGCTCGTTTTATTTGGTTTGTTTGTTCTTTGTTTTTATTTACTCCAAGTATTGTCTCTTATTTCCTATGTATGTATGTAATAATGTGTGTCTTCAAGTTTTGTCTCTTACTGCTATATATATATGTATTTGTTGTGCCTTCATGTTTTGTGTCTTCTTCTTAGTATCTAATATTTGTGTTTTCTTCTTATTCTCTAATATAATATTTATTTATTTGTGCGTTATTCGTCACAAGTTTTATCCCAAATCGCTAAGTTGTTCGATCCTGCCGGATGGGTGGCTCCGTTCATCATCCGTTCCAAAATGTTTATGCAGGAGATTTGGTTGCAAGACTTAGGCTGGGATGACAAGCTTCCCACTCACATGAGTCAGAGATGGCAGTCGTTTCTCAAAGAATATTCCGACCTCAACGAGATCCGCGTTCCAAGGTGGGTTGGGTACCAGCCAAAGGTCATCGTAGAGCATCACGGCTTCTGTGACGCGTCGCAGAAAGCCTATGGAGCTGCTATTTACGTCCGCGTCGAGATGGGTCACCAGATCTTGACTCGTCTGCTGACAGCCAAGACACGAGTGGCTCCGGTGAAAACCGTGTCCCTCCCCCGGCTAGAGCTCTGTGGAGCGGTGCTTTTAACCGAAATGGTGACAGCAATCCTTCCGCATTTGCCTACCGCCAGTTCCGATCTCCGCTGCTGGACAGATTCCACGATCGTCCTAGCCTGGTTACGTAAGCCTGCTTGCAACTGGACTACGTTTGTGGCCAACGGAGTTGCCAAGATCACTCAGGCAACACCAGTCGACTGTTGGGCACATGTTCCCTCCGAACAAAACTCTGGCGATTTAGCCAGTCGAGGCGTACTCCTGATCGACCTATCGGATAGCAAACTTTGGTGGCAAGGACCAGAGTGGTTGCAAGGCCCTCGTGAGCTATGGCCTGCCCAAAATGCCATCGATCCGACCGAATTAGAACAGCGTGCAGTCAAGGTGCATTTCAGCAAGACCCCGTCCGAAGAATATCCGCTCCGGCTACGTCGGTGGCCACGTTGGTTCGTCAGAAGACGGTCCACATACTTCCGACGGCCATCGTCGTGGTGTACACGGGATCCTCCACGTTCGAGACCGCGGCGATGATCGAACCCTGTATGGCAGTGAGCAGTATCGACCGATCCCGAACAGGCAACTTCAAGCTCGAGGTCGTCCTGAAGCTTGACCCGAGCCTCAAGATCCGGACTCATATTCGGGCTCTGAGCGACGCCACACGGGCTAAGTTCGGCGACATCCGCCTTGCGGATGAACAATTCCACCGCCCGGCAACCATCTCCCTCGTGTTGGGCGCAGATGTGTTTGCCAAACTGATCCAACCGGGGTTCCTGAAACTCGAGGATGGCTTGCCGGTTGCTCAGAGCACCGTTTTCGGATGGACCGTTTCCGGAGCTGTTCTGCAGTCATGATCCTGCCGATCCTGATTCCTTTTGCTAGCGCAAGGGGGGGGAGAATGTTCACGCCAGAAAGGCGTGAAGTTTTGAGCGGCAGTGTAAGCGGCCAGCGCTTGCGCTCAAGCTTGTGCTCCCGCTCACTGTGTCCTCCGCTCTTCCCGTCTCCCTCTCTTACGCTGCTCTCCAGCAGCGAACTCACCACTCCGCGGTCCCTGCAGCCCGTTCTCCATGTAGTTAAGTTATTCGTAATATAGAAGTGAAGCAAATAAATTGACTGAATTCGAAGCTACCCCCTCTCGCCTACTAATTGGGAAAATTGTGGGACTCAGCAGCCAGCCCAACTCCAGCCCAACGTTCCGACGACCACGCCATCCTAGAAGGACGACGACTGTTTTGGCCATCCCGCCCACTCCATTTCAGTTTACATTATTTATCAACGATCTGCCCGAAGTTTTGACCAACTCCAGAGTACTTATGTATGTGATGACGTCAAGCTTTGTGTGCAATATAACGACGCTACTTGCCAATCAGACTTACAGACAGATCTTAACAATTTTCAAACTTGGTGCCGCGTGAACTTATTTAACTTGAATGGCTCTAAATGCAAGCTAATGACATTCTCCCGTGTCGTTCCTAAGCCTGCAACTTATACGCTAAATTGCTGCTCTTTGGAAAAAATTAATATAGTTGATGATTTAAGTGTCCGTCTGGATCCTAAACTCGACTTTATCGATCATATTTCGTGCATGGTGAATAAATCCAGGGGTGTGCTTGGTTTCATTAAACGGTGGTCGAAGAAATTCAATGACCCCTATGTTACAAAATCTCTATATATTTCACTTATTCGTCCTATCTTAGAATATGGATCCTGCGTTTGGAGCCCTCAGTATGGCGTCCACAGTAAACGCATAGAATCGGTTCAAAAGAACTTCTTACTTTTCGCTTTACGCGGTTTAAACTGGGATGCAAACCAGAGGTTACCGTCTTACTCTAGTAGACTCTTACTAATTAACTTACCCTCTTTATCTAATCGTAGAACCATGCTAGGTATTACATTCTTATACAACTTAATCCGTGGTGACGTGGAAAGTACTGACTTGCTCGGTCAGCTATATTTCCACGGACCAATAAGAAACACTAGGTCCTTTTTACCATTAGTTTTGCCCCATTGCAGAACATCCTTTGAATTGCATGAACCCTTTAGAGTCCTCTGTGCATATTTTAATGATTTGTACACCATAATACCTAATGTTGATAGCCTCCCAAAACTAAAAACTTCAACTTAGTACGCATGCAAGCAACCAATCCGGCAGTACGCCAGTAGTAGTTTTTCTCGCATTTTTTTCTATTTATTTCCTTCGCGCCTACTAATTGCTAACAGAACAAGCCCGTGCTTGGTGTCGCAAGTTCCACTTGATATGTACTGTGCATAGTGCATCAACGTCTTGCAATAATTGTTATTCTTATACTATTCGTTATATTATATGTATAAGATATATTATATATTTTGTATACGATTTAAATGTTTCGTTTAATGTTTTTGAAATTTTATTAAAACCAAATAAATATATTCTTTGTATAATTTGCAGTCCTATTTTAAACGAAAGCTCCCTTAGTTCGGATCTTCATCCTGTGAAACCAGTTTATTTACCGGGTCCCGATGCAATACCCGGCTGCGTGCTCAGGTATTGTGCTGGAGCTCTCTGCAATCCCCTTCTGAAATTGTTTTCCTTATCTTTAGAAACCTTAGAATTTCCCCTTATTCGGTAGGAATCATTTATGATTCCTCTCCAAATTCCTCAGAGTCATTTCTGGGCTCCCACATGGTAGCCACCTCGGCCCGCTGATATTTACTTTGTTTATGATGACGTTAACTATGCTTGCAGTATAAGGACAGCTCTTGCCAATCAGACCTGAAATCGGATCTTAATAACTTTCAAGCAAGGTGTCTTGCTAACTTATTACATCTCAATAGCTCCAAATGCAAGCTAATGACATTTTCACGTGTCATTCCCCAGTTTGCCACTTATACGCTTAATAATTGCGATCTGGAAAGAATAACTCTTGTTGACGCTTTGGGTATTCGCTTAGACCCTAAACTTTCGTTCTCTAAACATATTTCGTGCATAGTTAATAAAGCCAGAAGCATGCTCGGTTTTGGTCGAAAGAATTCGATTCCTCTTATATAACGAAGACCCTTTTACTTGGTTAGTACGCCCTATATTGGAGTATGGTTCATGCGTCTGGAGTCCTCAATTCGGAATTTATATTAACGTATTGAATGTGTACAAATGAACCGTTTACTTTTCGCCCTCAGTGTCCTACCCTGGGATGATATTGCGAGTCGTGCACCTCTGAACTGGGACACTGCGGATCCTATGAAGGCGTTAGGAATGTATTGGCTCCCCAATAAGGACTGCTTCAAATTTCAGGTCAATTTTGAGATACCACCTAGTTTCACCAAAAGGACGATCCTGTCGAGCATAGCGAGGCTGTTCGACCCACTAGGTCTCATCGCGCCAGTCATCATCTCGGGAAAGTTAATATTGAAGGAGGTAACCATGGCTAAGAAAATGCAGGACAACGGCGCTAGGACGGCTCTAGATTGGGACGATGAGGTTCCTAAGGTTCTAGCGGAACGGTTGCAAGCATTTCGGGACGGCTTGCTGGGGATCGACGGTCTGAGCATACAGCGGTGGATTCACTATTCTCCAGGATCCATAGTATCAGCTCAGCTTCACGCGTTTTGTGACGGGTCTTCCACATCCTATGCAGCTACTACTTATCTAAGGCTCGAGCACGGAGATAAAACGTGCTACGCCTCGCTGTTGGCCGAAAAATCAAAGGTTACCCCTACTAAACCATACCAAGAACGGAGCTGAGTGGTGCAGTGCTAGCCGTCAAGTTGGTGAAATGGCTTACAACGGCTAGATGGCTAAATGACCTTCCCATCCAAACCTCTTATTGGACGGATGCCACGATTCTTCTTCATTGGCTGCACGGGGACGTAAAGAGAAGGAAGCCCGGAGTGGCTTACACGCAGGCAAGGTGACTGGCCTTCGACGGGCAGGTCGACATAAACGATGCCGCGCTGGAGGCAAAGCCAGACAAGGTACGCGTTCATCTTGCAGCTCCGCAACCATCGTTGGTTGAGAGGTTTTCTAGTTTCAGCCAGGCTGTGAGAGTCACAGCATTTATAATTCGGTTCAAAAGCAATGCTATTAGTAAAGGAGAGAGGTGTACCGGACCCCTAAGCATTGATGAGCTCGACTATGCTTTACTCGCCACCGTGCGCATCGTTCAAAGGGAGTCCTTCGCATCTGAGCTGGCCACATTGAGGAATTCTAAACGGCTGCCCTCCAAAAGCAAACTTCAGAGTTTGTCACCGACCGTTGTGGAGGGAATCTTACGAGTGAGGGGGCGATTGCGCCATTCGGGGCTACCATACGAAAGTCGGCATCCGATAATCCTTCCAAGTTCTCATATTTTTACAGAGCTAGTAATACGGTATTGGCATGCTTTGACTCTGCACGGAGGTGCGCAGCTGACCTTGTTCCACGCTCGCCAGCGGTTCTGGATACTGACAGGGTAACAAGCAGTTCGAAGAGTGCTACGGAAGTGCGTGAGGTGCTTTCGCACCCGACCAACCACCTCGACTTAGCTCATGGGAGACCTGCCGCTACACAGGGTCAACTCCCCTAACCGACCATTCTTGGCGACAGGAGTTGACTACACAGGCGCTATAGAGCTGAAGGCAGCGCGCTTGAGAGGAACAAGCTTCTACAAGGGATACATCGCCGTTTTTATTTGTCTTGCGACGAAGGCTGTACACTTGGAGGCGGTGACGGGTTTCACCACGGAGCATTTCTTACTGGCTCTTGACCGGTTCACCGGGCGACGAGGGATGATTCAACATTTATACAGTGACAACGGAACAAACTATATCGGCGCGGATAATCTAATGAAGGCATTATTCATAGCTCATAGCCCCAAAACACCTCAAACGCCTAACTTTGGCGGGCTGTGGGAGGCCAATGTGAAGTCGGTGAAGCACCACCTTAAGAGGGTCATTGCCGATCGACGGCGTACCTATGAGGAGTTATCTACGGTGCTCATACGCATAGAAGCATGCCTCAATGTGCCCTCTCACAGCTGATGCTGACGATCTAGAGGTGCTCACGCCGGCTCATTTTCTATATGGAGACTCCATGTTGGCACCTCCGGAGTATAGACCGCAGTCCAAGTCCTTCGCAGAGCAGTTTCTTATCCAGCAGTCAATGATCCGCCATTTCTGGAAGGCTTGGAGTCGAGACTGGCTAGCTCATCTGCAGCAGAGAGGTGGTGTCATGAGGCTGAAGGTTTGCAGCTGAACGACCTTGTCATCATCAAGGATGACCGATTTCCGCCGTCACAATGGCTGTTAGGACGGGTCGTCGAGTAACACCCAGGGACGAATGCGTTAGTCTGTGTGGTATGGCCTAAAACCAAACAAGGCCAATTAAAACGATCAGTGTCGAAGCTGTGTACACTGCCAATCCGTTCTTAAGCGCTCTCACGTACACCTCAATCATAATGAATTATTTTTTGCGCACACCGTTTGTCTCGTTTCTCCATTCTAGATTCTGCCCCGCCTACTACTCCCAGGATGGACTGGACACGCGGAGATGTCTCATGCAAGGTCTAGCAGTGGCAGGCGGCATGTTCAGTTTTGCTGCGTGTCCCACTGTGCGGGAGAGTGACGGTCAGCCGATCGCTCGCTCGTTTGCTCTTGCCTGGGAACCCCTCCTACAATGACCTCTTGTTAGTTACATATATACAAGGGGACACAACTATACAGGGACCATTTTGTAGTTCTTGGTGATTTTAACATCTCAGGAGCTATTTGGTCTCTTGATAATTCTACTAATACACTTCTTACCACAACACATCATGATTTTGCTGTTGGCTTTTTTGACATTTCGCTGTCCCAAGTCAACCATGTTCGAAATTCCTTAGAGCGCTTGCTTGATCTTTGGTTTGTCTCTGATCCCGCAAGAGTTAGTTTAGCTGACGCAACCCGAAGATCCCTATCATCATACTTTCGATGTGACTATCGACATTGGGACTGCTCCACGAAATAAATCTGACTGTCCAGCCCAAGAAGACTTCTGCTTTAGCAAGACGGATTTCGTACGGCTAAATAATTTCACAATTGATTACAACTGGTCCAATCTATACATATGCACAGACATGGCGGAAGCCGTGGATATTTTTTACAGTGCTATGAATTCCTTTTTTATTGAATATACTGTCCGTCTACATCAAATAGGCCTCCTTGGTTTACCAAAGAGTTGACCAGCCTCAAAAATAGAAAATCAAATCTGTATGCTAAATATCAACGTACTGGTTCTCCAACTGTCCTAACTAAATATTTATCAGCTCGATCTACTTTTACCGTACATAACGCGCAGTGCTACAATAATTATTTGACTCGTTGCAGGTCCCAGTTTTCTGACGACCTAAAGCAGTTTTATAATTTTGTTAAATCTAAACGTAAACCCATTACCTTCTTCGCTCTCTTTTGATAATACAACAGTAGATAATGATCAGGCAATAGCCGATCTTTTTTCAAACCACTTACTCCAACTTAATAGACCCAAATCAGGCTTATTCTTACATCATTCCCAAATCGAACCAAATCTCCAGTCCTACCTTAAACGAAAGCTCTCTTCTTTTAGATCTTCATCGTGTTAAGCCAGTTTTTTTACCAGGTCCCGACGGAATACCAGGCTGTGTACTTAGGAATTGTGCCGAAGCCCTGTGCAATCCCCTTCTCAAATTGTTTACCTTATCCTTAGAAACCTCCCACTTTCCCCTTATTTGGAAGGAATCATTCGTTATTCCTCTCCACAAAAAAGGTAGCAAATTGGAGGCCAATAATTACAGAGGAATCTCTAAGTTGTCGGCCATCTCTAAACTGTTCGAAAATGTTATTACTCCTCATCTGCGGCACCTGTGTAGGTCAATTATTTCTTTATGTCAACATGGTTTTATTAGGCGAAGATCAATTACAACCAATCTTTTGGAGCTTACTTCCTTTATTACAAAGGGCTACCGAAATAACTATCAGACAGATATAATCTATACTGATTTCAGTAAAGCATTTGACTCTGTTAACAATTCTCTTCTTGTTCGGAAACTCGATTTAATGGGATTTCCGATTGATCTTCTTAATTGGATCTCATGTTATCTAAATGGCAGCACGCAAAAGGTCCTTTTTAAAAATAAACTATCTAATGTTTTTTTTTTTTTTTTTTTTTTTTTTTGTATTCAAATAAATATTTATTCCCTTATATAATAGAATTAATAATAATAATAACAATAATGCTCCACAGTAAGACGAAGAATGGTGCGAGGGAATAAGAGCTCACGCCGTGCGGTACCGCCGCCAGGCATTGCTTCGCGGGCGCGGAGGCCCCTACTCCGGCCGCTCCTTCCGCCTTCTCTCCAGAGTCCTGAGGGTCTTCATGACGTGGGCGGCAAATGCGTCTGCCGCTTCCCACGCTTTTGGGTCCCCGAGCATCGTCGGCACCAATGTTTCGGCGGTAATCGGTGATCCCGCTGCTACCTCCAGTTCATGTCTCTCGAGGCCGAACCTGCGGCACTCGAAGAGAACGTGTTGCGCGTCCTCCAAAATGCCAGTGCCGCACTCCGGGCACCAGTCTTCCGTCTCATGGCCAAAGCGCTTCAAGTACTGGCGGAAACATCCGTGGCCGCTAAGCACCTGGCTAAGGTAAAAGCTCACCTGCCCATGCGCCCTCTCCACCCATCGCGCTAGGTCTGGGATGAGCCTGTGCGTCCAACGGCCCTTCGAAGAGGAGTCCCATCGAGCTTGCCAATTCACCATGCTCGTTCTTCTGGCTGCAAGCTTCACCTCGGCTCTGGACAGCGGTGACCGCCTGTCCTGTAGGGATTCGGAGATCTCCTTCCTCTTCCGGATGAGTTCCGTCAGTGGGGCTTGCCCTGCGATAACAAGAGCCGCGTCCTCAGAGATTGTGCGGAACGCGCATGCGATCCTGATGGCACACAAGCGGTAGGTCGCCTCCACTCCTCGCATGTAGCTTTTGACAGCTGCAGCTTTGGCCCATACTGGTGCCGCGTACAAGATCTGCGCGGTCACAACTGACGATAGCAGTTTCCTCGAACATTGCTTCGGCCCTCTCGTATTCGGCAGCATTCTGGAGAGCGCTCCTACCGTCCCACTTGCCTTTTTGTGGACGTACTCCAGGTGCTCCTTAAAGGATAGTCGAGTGTCGATGAGGACGCCCAGGTATTTTATCGCCCGCTGCGACCGGATCCTCGTCCCTCCAACAAGAACGCTGGCCGTCTCCACTGCTTTCCGGCTCGAGATGAGGACAGCTTCCGTCTTGTGAGCCGCCAACTCTAGCCCCGCGAGAGCCAGCCACGCCTCTACGGCTTGGATGGCCGTGTCCGCCCGCGCCTCCACGGCAGCTATCTCCTTCGCTGCCACGACGATAGCGACGTCGTCCGCAAAGCCAACCAGGCTGGTGCAGGCAGGCATCGGAAGCCTCAGTACGCCGTCACACATGGCGTTCCAGAGAAGAGGTCCCAGGACGGAGCCTTGAGGGACTCCGGCTGAGATATTATACTCTCTGGAACCCATGCTCGTGTCCAACGTGAGAACTCTGTTGCTGAAGTAGCTGAGCGCTACATTCAGTAGGTACCCCGGAATGTTGAATTTCCTCAGGGACTCTAGCGTTCGGCTCCAGTCTGCAGAGTTGAAGGCATTCCTGATGTCGAGGGTGACGACCAGACAATAGGATTTGGTTCCACCTTTCCATCTGGTTCCTGCAATGGCATCCTCCGCGATCTTAACGACCCTCGCAATGGCGTCCAGCGTAGACCGTCCCTTCGTGAATCCGTATTGTTCAGGGGAGAGACCACCCGCGGCTTCGATGGCTTCGCCCAACCGAGTTGAGATCACTCTCTCGAAGACCTTACCAATCGTGTCCAGCAGGCAGATTGGCCTATAGGACGATGCCTCATCAGGTGGCTTGCCTGGCTTGGGCAGCAGCAAAAGCCGCTGCCTTTTCCATCTGTCGGGGAACGTCCCCTCCAGGAGGCACTTGTTGAACAAGCAGGCCACCTCGGACGACAGCAGCGATAGAGAAAGCTTGGTTGCTCTGCTCGGAAAGGCGTCCGGCCCCGGCGCCTTCTTAATCTTCAGGCTTCTGCCGGCCTGTAGAACCTCATCTTCCGAGACCCAGCGGATGTCGCCCAACTCGGTACTAGGGCAGATCGCGACCTGCCGTCCGTTAGGAAACAACGTGCCAACTATGCTCTCCAGAGTCGCCGGGTCAGTTGGGGCACTGCCGCCCGCATTGAGCCTTTTCACCACCATTTTGTAGGCTCCTCCCCAAGGATCCTCATCGGCGGCGTCGCACAGCTTGACGAAGCACTCGCGTTTACTGTTCCTGATGGCAGTCTTCAGCTCCTTCCTTGCCACCTTGTAGCGGTCGTTGCACGCAGGAAGGCGCGAGGTGCCTCTAGCTCGCTGCAGCAGCCTTCTGCTTCGGAGGCATTTGCGGCGAAGGTCAGCGATCTCCTCGCTCCACCAGAACACCGGGGAGTGATGCTTCCTAAACGGCTTCCTCAGTAGCATGCTTTGGTTGCACGCGCCATCAACCGCAGCCGCTAGTTTGTTGGCCATCTCGCTGGCTCCATCGTCTTCACAAGCCGTGAAGCCTTCAAGGGCGCTTGCAAATGCCCGCGGCCTGAAGGTGTCGTGCCTGAACGCCTTCCTGTCTGGGAGTAGGGGCCCTCTTGTGCGGTGAGCGGTACCTATCGAACACTCAATAGCCTCGTGGTCGCTGGCGGTGTAGGCATCGCTGATCCTCCAGCGGGCTCGGCTGGCAAGCGCACTACTGGCGAAGGTGAGGTCAATTACCGAGCCCACCCGTGCCCTGCTAAAGGTCTGCCTGGAGCCTTCATTCAGAAGGACTACGTCCAGGGAGGCGAAAGTCTCCAGCACCGCTCGGCCTCTGGCGTTGGTCCGGGAGGACCCCCACTCCATGGCCCAGGCGTTGAAGTCGCCGCCAACCACAACGTTGCTCCGTCCACGCAGATCGCTGCTCAGCTCGTCCAGAATCCTGCCGAACGCCACCAGTGAGAGACTGGGTGCCAAGTAGCAGCTGTACAGCCAGATGCCGCCAATGTTCGCTCGGACGAATCCTTCCGCTGCTTTGGTGTCGCGGAGCTCCGGCGCATCCTCTCCGCAGAGCCACAGGGCCGCCTTGCCAGAGCGGTCAGTGGCCCAGTCGCGGCTGCTACCAACTCTGTAGGGTTCGCTCAGGACTGCGACCTCCGAGCCAAGCTCCCGTACCGTCTGCGACAGGAGATCCTGCGCAGCCCTGCAGTGATTCAGATTGAGTTGAATCAACTGCATGCAGGCTTAGGATTCATGTTCCCACTGTTTGAGGCTGGACATCCCCTGCCTCCTGCCTTGTGCCTCGTCTCCTTTCTTCCAGCCGCGGAGCACATGAAGCATGACGGCTCCTTGCTGCACGAAGCAGCCTTGTGTCCCGGTCCGCCACAGTTTATGCAGCATCCGCTTCTGTCCACAGGGCCCTTGCAGTGGATCGCAATATGCCCTGGTTCTAGGCACCTGAAACACCTTACGGGGCCAAGTCGTTCCCGGATCCTGCAAATGGTCCATCCAATCCGGACTTCACCCCGATGGAGGACGGCTTTGGCAAGAGAGACGGGCAAGCTAACCACCGCAGCTTGGGTTTCCGCGAAGCCGCGGCGCATACTGCGCACTTTAACTCTCTCCGCCTCGAAGTTGAATTGCCCAGCGAGGGCGGCGCAGACCTCCTGCTTCGTCGTGATCGGGTCTATATTTCGAACCTTCAAGACAATGACCTTAAATTCCTCGGTCGTTGCGCGAACTGACGCTGAGTCCCCGAGCACCTTCTCGATGCTTTCCTTCATTGCCGAGGCGCTCTCGGCGCTCCCTTTCGCCACCTCCAGGAGTAGGTAGCCGTTGTTGGTCCGGCGAACCTTTGCCACACAGCGTCCCAGGTCCGATAGCTGCTTGTCCTCTCTCCTCGTCACCATTGCGAGCACCTCGCTGTAGGACTTGCCGCTCGCGTGGACAATGACAGCGTCTGGGCGAGTGCGGCGCGCTGTTCTCGGCTTCCTCGACACGACCTCCCAGTCGTTTTCGGGTTTGCCTGACTCTCAGGCTTCCGGGCTGGCCGATGCTGCTGCTCCGATGCATCATGCACAGCCGCTGGCGGCTTCGCACGGGGCTTCTTGGGCGCCCTTGCGTTTTTCTGCTGCGCTGGGCGGGGGAGTGGCGGGGCCAGCACCGGTGCGGGTAATCCCGGCGCCTCTGGCTGGCTAAGCCTTCTCCAAGGCTCGGTTTGGACCGAAGCCTCCTTTTTCCAGGCCGTCACCGTTTGCTGCTCCTTGTCCGCGCTTTTGGTGATCTGGGCGCATTTCTGGCACAGGTTGTTTGCGACCCGGCTCTCCTGCCTGTCGCTGACCCCTGCCGCGGCCGCTCTGCTTGCCGCTAGAATACTCGAGTGCAGAGTTTTCACCCTAGCAATCATTTCCCTCAGCGGCACGGTAATATGCCGCGTCAACTTGTCCATCATTCTAGATGAGACCTCCTGCAATAGGCTGCCCATCTCCTGCAGATCCTGCAGGCAGCCTGCCTTCTCTGACGCCTTGCTCTTCTTGGCCGGCGTAGTTCTCGGTGAGCTAGTCGGGCTAGCCGGGTCCCTCAGCCTCTTAGGGGGCGGCGTAGAGCCTATGCTCTGCCCACCTTCTTGAGCCTCGTACCTCGGTGGCGTACGGGAGAGCTTATTGCTCTTCCCGAACGCCGTCGCCTCCTCCTTTTCTCTTGGTGCACATGGCGAACTCGCTAGTGCAGACCTGCCAGTGAAGGGGGTTTCCTCCTCCATATCCGGCTAGTCGGTCCGCGCAGGGCTCCCACGCTGGCCAAGAATTTCCCCCTGGCTCTACGACGGGGGATATACCGCCCCAACTCGGTCCCCGAAGTCCCTTGATCGGGACACCGCCTAAGCGGGGAATCGGAGCTTGGTCAGATCCGAGACCTTTTTCCGCCTGCCAGCAGCGCGACCTTACTCAGCCTCGGGTTAATAATTATTTAATTTAATTATTTAGTCAATTAATTCAGGCAGACCAACCAAACTAATAAAACAGATCTAATTGATCAGACCAGCCAATCAACTAAGCTAACTAGATCAATTAACCAGATAAATCATCAAACTAACCAAACCAATCAAACAAATTTAACTTAATTAAATCAATTAAATTACTTGAATCAAGCCAATTGGCCAGCTCAATAAAATCAATCAAATCAATTCGGTCAATGAAATTAAATTAATTAATTAATTAATTAAATTAATCGAATTGCCCAAACAAATCAGATCAATTAAATCAAACCAAGCAATTAGTCAATTATGTCACTAAATCAATTAAATTAATCAAACCAGTCAGATCAATCCGCTAATTAGATCAATAATTAATTAGGTCAATCAACCCAATCAGATCAATCAATTAAGTCAGCCGAACCAATCAAATCCGTTAAACCAATCAGGCTAATCAACTAATAAAATTATAAGATTAATTATTTAATTATCTTTTTATTTTGATTTATATGTAACTAGAGGTAGGGCGGGAAGCTTTGCCGCGAGCGCTTTCCAACACTAAATGTGTCGTGCTGTTAAGCGCGGCTGTAGAAGCTCCTGCTTTGGCGTTGCGCAACACTACGATCAGCTGCGATCAGCTGTGTGTGTGTGCCAAAAGAAAACGCGGGGGAAAAAATGCTCGTGGAAAGTGGAAACCGCGAGAGAGTAGTGAAAGTGGAAGACGTTTTGCTGGGAAGAGAGGTGAGAGATTCCCCCTCCCCTTACCACCAAGTTCCTGCGGCGGGTTGGATGCCGGGACTTTTGAGCGTCTGGAGCCCAGTGAAAGCCGAAATCCAGGCACGATCCGGGTACGTAACTATGACCCTAGGAATCTCGCACTACACTTGCCCACTTTTCCAGGATGTCTGGCACTTTTAACCTTCTTTAAGGGATAGATTGGCGGAGCGCGTAAAAAAACACAACTTGTACGTATCACTCTCTGTCACTCTACCACTCTAATGTTCTTAGTCAAGCTTTGTGTGCAATATAACGACGCTACTTGCCAATCAGACTTACAGACAGATCTTAACAATTTTCAAACTTGGTGCCGCGTGAACTTATTAAACTTGAATGGCTCTATATGCAAGCTAATAACATTCTCCAGTGTCATTCCTAAGCCTGCAACTTATACGCTAAATTGCTGCTCTTTGGAAAAAATTAATACAGTTGATGATTTAGGTGTCCGTCTGGATCCTAAAATCGACTTTATCGAACATATTTCGTGCATTGTGAATAAATCCAGGGGTGTGCTTGGTTTCATTAAACGGTGGTCGAAGGAATTCAATGACCCCTATGTTACAAAATCTCTATATATTTCACTTATTCGTCCTATCTTAGAATATGGATCCTGCGTTTGGAGCCCTCAGTATGGCGTCCACAGTAAACGCATAGAATCGGTTCAAAAGAACTTCTTACTTTTCGCTTTACGCGGTTTAAACTGGGATGCAAGCCAGAGGTTACCGTCTTACTCTAGTAGACTCTTACTAATTAACTTACCCTCTTTATCTAATCGTAGAACCATGCTAGGTATTACATTCTTATACAACTTAATCCGTGGTGACGTGGAAAGTACTGACTTGCTCGGTCAGCTATATTTTCACGGACCAATAAGAAACACTAGATCCTTTTTACCATTAGTTTTGCCCCATTGCAGAACATCCTTTGAATTGCATGAACCCTTTAGAGTCCTCTGTGCATATTTTAATGATTTGTACACCATAATATCTAATGTTGATAGCCTCCCAAAACTAAAAACTTCAACTTAGTAGTAGCTTTCCTCGCATTCTTTTTTATATATTTCTCTCGCACCTACTAATTGCTAACAGAACAAGCCCGTGCTTGGTGTCGCAAGTTCCACTTGATATGTATTGTACATAGTGCATCAACGTCTTGCAATAATTGTTATTCTTATACTATTCGTTATATTATATGTATAAGATATATAATATATTTTTTATACGATTTAAATGTTTTGTTTAATGTTTTTGAAATTTTATTAAAACCAAATAAATATATTCTTTGTATAATTTGCAGTCCTATTTTAAACGAAAGCTCCCTTAGTTCGGATCTTCATCCTGTGAAACCAGTTTATTTACCGGGTCCCGATGCAATACCCGGCTGAGTGCTTAGGTATTGTGCTGGAGCTCTCTGCAATCCCCTTCTGAAATTGTTTTCCTTATCTTTAGAAACCTTAGAATTTCCCCTTATTTGGTAGGAATCATTTATGATTCCTCTCCAAATTACTCAGAGTCATTTCTGAGGTCCCACATGGTAGCCACCTCGGTCCGCTGATATTTACTTTGTTTATGATGACGTTAACTATGCTTGCAGTATAAGGACAGCTCTTGCCAATCAGACCTGAAATCGGATCTTAATAACTTTCAAGCATGGTGTCTTGCTAATTTATTACATCTCAATAGCTCCAAATGCAAGCTAATGACATTTTCACGTGTCACTCCCCAGTTTGCCACTTATACGCTTAATAATTTAATTTTAATTTAATTTATTTATTATATTATCCTAGCACAGCAAGTTTACACTTATAATTGTAGCGCTAGTCACAAAGATTTTGAAATTGTATATACTTAATTTTAACACATATGAGCTTATATCTATAACGTATTACTACATGTCTTCTAGTTAATAATTGTTTTATTCTTACATTACATTTTACTTTAAATATTCTTTTATTTGAGATTTAAACTGAGTTGCGGCCCTAATTGTCTTATATCTATGTGGCAGATTGTTCCACAGACGGAAAGAATAACTCTTGTTGACGATTTGGGTATTCGCTTAGACCCTAAACTTTCGTTCTCTGAACATATATCGTGCATGGTTAATAAAGCCAGAAGCATGCTCGGTTTTATTAAGAGGTGGTCGAAAGAATTCGATTCCCCTTGAGGACTCCAGACGCATGAACCATACTCCAATATGGGGCTTACTAACACAACTGGTTGAAGTGTTAATTGGTCCTTCAAGATTTGCTGCGTTCCGAACTTTGTACCTGCCATTCCTCTTCACTTTTTCAACCGCGTACGGTCCCATGTACTCTCCAGCCAACTTCTTTCCAGCTACAAACTGTGTCCGGCGTATAGCGACTAAGTTTCTAACTTTATAATCGACTTTTTGTTTTCGTTTCGCATTTTTTCTCCAACTTTCCTGCCTCTTTTTTATAATTCTTCGATCCTCTATGTCGAACTTTTGGGACTCACATTTCTTCATGTAGGCCAACTCCTGGCGGTGGGCGAAGATCTCATCATGGGTCGACTTCTTCTGCAGCAGCTGGCACTCCTTCTTAGCTAGTGACTTCTCCTTCTTGGTGACATCAATCTGGGTTTGGCGCAACTCGCGCAGCTTGTGGTTGCTGGCAACAACCTGCTTTTGCTCTTCGCGGCGTCTCCGCCAAACACTCTTGAGTTGTTCCAGCTTCTTGGTAACTCCCTCATAGCCAAGGATTCTTATATATCCATCTGTTGGCAGCTTCTTCAGCACCTTCTTCCGCATCTTGACTGGGACTTCTGCAACTGTATTCACGGCCTTGTAGTTCTTGATCAGCTGCGACACTTCTTTATCATACTGATTTGGCTTCTCACAAGCGTTCTCCTCCAGCGGGGAAGAAAACTTGTATCCATCGGCTGACATCGAAAATTCGAACTTCGAGATGAAATCGAAACCCAGCAGCGCATCATACTTAATGTCCGCATCCTTCACTACAACAAAGTTGTATGTCGTCAACTCCTGATCTACTGCAACCTCAGCCAAAAAGTAGCCAACTGGGCACGTCATCCTCTTTCCAAGCCCACGCAGATTCGACGCACATCTCCTCAAGATGACATTGGGTATTTTTTCAAAGACATACTCGCGCAAAATAGTTGCGTCGGCTCCCGTATCTACCAGGCACTCTACTTCCACGTCGTTGATGGTCACCTTTTTCATGCGATTTGCACTGCTTACAACTTGAACATCTGCAGCTGATCCAGGGCAATCCCCTGACATGTGGCCCTCCTCGTTACATCTGAAGCATTTCACGGCAGCCTTGCAATCCTTGCGAAGATGATCTGCAGACCCACAATTGAAGCAGTAAACTCTTCCTGTCATTGAATTCGTGCTGCTTCCTTTTGTTCGACGTCCACTCCCCATCGTTCGGCTTGAACGGCCTCTCGCCCAAGCGTTCGTACACCTCATACTGCTACTGTAGCTCTTTGTACGTTTTGCAACAGTAGAGAGAGTATCTAAAGTCACTCCTCATGCTTAGGCCGTCAACAACATAACGGATTACAGAACGTACATCGATGGGGCAGGTACCCAGCGGGAAGGGGTGTGGGCCCCTTCGTCGATGTCTATCGAGGCCTCCCCGTCGGACGAGCTGGTTGGGCTGCCTGCCCATGGCGCGCTCCTACGTCGCGCTCGGTGGTGGTGGGCAACTGACCTGCTGCTAAGCAACCGGCGGGTTACCCAGTTCTGCGCTGAGGTCCTCCGCTCTCCGTCGTGCCTCCTCTGCTGCCAGTTCCACAATGGTGGAACAGCGAGCAGCGGTCCCGGGCCAAAGATTTCCGCATACGAGGGCGGCGGAGATCTGGCACGAGTGGCGGTGGACGGTGACCAACCCTGGAGTGGCGATGGACGGCGACGAATGCGGGGGCGGTGATCGTCGGGCGTTGGACAGGTCTCTGTCCTGGCTAGACTTGTCCTCGTCGGTTGTAGCGATCGACGAAGACTCTTCCCAGGTGGGTTCCCCGTGAGAAGGGTCATTCGGCATGAAGCCGTCGGCGTCCTCCATGGCTGCCTCGTCCAGGGTGTCGAAGGTGCTGAATAAGTCGCCCAAGGTGTCCTCCACCAGGTGGTCGGAATTGAACCAGTCGTCTGGCAAGGAGTCGACTTGGTCCCAGGTGTCCTCGGCGTTGGTGCCGGGGAAGTGGTCTCCGAGTGGAGACTCACGTCGTAGCGGCGGGGTCAGATTGACCCGAAGGGGTCCAAAGCTGCCGTCTGGGTGCACCTCCTCCTCGTTGTCGTCGTTGATGACGACCACTTCCGTGAGAAGCTGTGGCCCGATGGGGCTGGTGTTTATGAGCGTTAGGGGCGGCATGTCCCTCGAAGGTGGCGGACGGAGACTGAAGCGGTCGTTAAGGGGTACTTCCTCCTCGTCATCGCCCTCCCTTATGGTGGGCGACTTCCGGAGTGCTTGTGGCCCGATGAGGCCGGTGCGCAGGTGTGCCAAGGGCGGCATACCCCTTGAAGATGATGGACGCGGTCCAACGTGGTCGGTACAGTGCACCTCCTTCTCGTCATCGCCATTTTGGTGGGCGACTTCCGGAGGGAGTGCCTGTGGCCCGATGCGGCCGGTGCGCAGGGGTGCCAAGGGCGGCAAGTAGAAGGGTATTGCTGATTCTGGGCCAGCTACGCATGACTGCACAGGGGGTGGGGGGGGGGGGTCATTAGTCACGCATGACTGCGCACGAGGGGGTGCAGGTGTCCTAATGAGCATAAAAAATCAATTAATTATTAGGGGGAAGGGGTTTAGGGTAAGATCCTCCCCCTCACTATTTTATGCATGCATGATCATGTGCACTTTTGTGTGTTGTTAAGCATGAGAAACTGATTGGGAGGGGTTAAAGGGATAAGGTGTGTGTGTTCAAGCATGGGAATTTGTGGGATTTTGTGAAGGATGGAGGGATGAGACATAAGAAATTTGTGAGAATTTGTGAAGGAGGGAGGGATGAGGCATAATGCGTAGGAATTTATTATGGTTAGTTATTGTGCGTATCCGGCTTGTGTTAATGTGTTTCAATTAGGATAGCAGGTGTGTAGTGTAAGTCACCCCAGTTTTTTAACTTGTCTAAACGTGTAATACCTTGTAACGGTTTTGTTTCTGTTGTCATGCGTGAGAATTTGTGAGATCGTGTGGTGGTAGATGGGGTGAGTTCTCATGCTTGTGCCATGAAATTTCTAGGTATGCACAGCGAGGGTTGTTGTGAGGTTGTTGTGAGACTTGCTTACCTGTTGATCTATGAATTTGTAAGATCGTGTGGCTTGTGCCTAAACGGTTTGTACCTGGCCGACTCGTGTGGTGGTGGTGGATGGGAAATGTTCTCATGCTTGTGTGTAGCTTGTGCCAAGAAATTTCTAGGTATGAACAGCGAGGGTTGTTGTGAGACCTGTTGATCTATGAATTTTTAAGATCGTGTGTGTGGCTCGTGTCTACCCAGGCCTGCTTTTGTGTTTTATTGGTGGAAAGTAGATTCAATTAACTTGGCTAAACATGTAATGATATATTTTGTTGTATAATTTGAAGGTATTTTCTAGTTATGTACATAAGTGGGGAGTAGATGATGTAGAAGGTTATAGATGTGTGCATATGAATATCACCCCCTTAATAGTGAGAAGGTATTCCGTGGGAAAGGGTGGGCGATCGTAAATGTTTAAATTAATAAAGAAAGCATGTGAAAGGAATCGAAGAAATTTGAATATATCCCAAAATATCTTTAAGACTTTCCCACACCGCATGAAAGAAAGACTTGTGTGCATGTCAGGGTGGATGATCGCAGATGTTAAAATTAATAGAGAAAGCATGTGAACTAAAAGACACATTTTCTAGGAAACGAAAAAATGTACCCTAAATATCCTTATGACTTTCCCACACCTTTTGTAACAAAGAGTTGTGTGTAAGGGTGAACGATCTTAAGTGTTTCAACCCCACCATCCTATGTGTTACATATGTGGATGTTACCTTAAATTAGCATAATTTCGGGGAGCTAACCTTTCTAATAGAAAAGGGATGCGAACAAAAAGAGAAATTTGAAGAACACAAGAATTTAAACATTCCCCCTTAAGACTTTCTCACGCACATTCATAGAAATAAGGAAATGGGGTACTTTCTGCATTTCGGGAAATGGTTTTAGTTTAAAAAAACATTCGCTCGCGTTAAGATATTTTTTTTCGTCTCGAAAATTTCTCTCGGTCTCCAATAATAAATTTTTTGTAAAGTGAAAACTCGACCAAGTGTTTAAAAAATAATATAACAAAATAAAGAAACTGAAAAAAGAGAACTGAAAAAAAAGCAAAGTGAAAGTGAACTGAATAATGTAAATAGTGCTGTGTTGTGCTATTGACCAAATCAAAAAAAATAAAAAAATAACATTCGTAATTGCAGGACTTGAGGTCATAGCCGGCTTCGATTTTATAAAAATCAAAGACTCGGCTTTTTTATACCCTTGCAGGGTATTATAATTTCAGTCAGAAGTTTGCAACGCAGTGAAGGAGACCTTTCCGACCCTATAAAGTATATATATTCATGATCAGCATCAACAGCCGAGTCGATCTAGCCATGTCCGTCTGTCCGTCTGTCCGTCCGTCTGTCCGTCTGTCCGTCTGGCCGTCTGTCCGTCCGTCTGTCCGTTTCTACCCAAACTAGTCCCTCAGTTTTAAAGCTATCTAAATGAAACTTTCTATATACTCTCACTGCTACATATGTCGGAACGGGCCGGATCGGACGACTATATCATATAGCTGCCATACAAATGTTCGATGAATTTTTAGAAAAAAAATTATAACTTTGCTGTTTTTCAACATTTTTGCACCATTTTTTAGATATAACTATTTTATATTATTTCTGAATTTTGGTAAAAATTTTATGAAAATAGGACGACTATATCTTATAGCTGCCATAGAAACGATCGGGAAATTAATAGGAAACAAATTATAACTTCGTTGTTTTTCAACGTATTTTCATCTACTCTGAGATGTAAGCTTATTTTATTATTCTAGAATTTTGGTATAAATTTCATGAAAATCGGACAAGTATATCATATAGCGGCCATAGGAGCGATCGGTAGATGTAGAGAAAATGTAAAAGTGTGAATGTAAAACTGTAACTGTCAAACTGTAAACATAATAAGTATAGGTGAAATGTAATGAAATAATATCTGCAAGGGTATACAAACTTCGGCGTGCCGAAGTTAGCTTCCTTTCTTGTTTTTTGTTTTTATCCAGTGGTTTGGCATGCAAGTCTATCAGACTTTCCATAAGCCAAGCTTTAAAGCTTTTACGTATGGTGACGTGGGCTTTTTTGTTGTTTTTAACAAAAGCCGAGTCTTTGATTTTTAAAAAATCGAAGCCGGCTATGACCTTAAGTCCTGAAATTACGAATGCTAAACAAAAATAGGTCGATGTTACAAAACAAACTAAACCAAAGGGGAGATTCGCCCCAAAAAAGCCCACGTCACCATACGTAAAAGCTTTAAAGCTTGGCTTATGGCAAGTCTGATAGACTTGCATGCCAAACAACTGGTTAAAAACAACAAAAGGAACTATTGCCGATTTTCAGGGTTTGCTTTTGCCTTTACATCGAAACTTACGATTCCCAACGAGTCTAAGCTAAGATTGAAGGTAAAGTACCAAGAAAATTAGCAATAGTCAGCAAGTGGTCTGATGAGTTGGGTAGCTCCAACGAAACGATCGTCACCACAGCTGCTGCTTGTCTATTGACAAGTTCTTTTTGTTGTTTTTAACAAAAGCCGAGTCTTTGATTTTTATAAAATCGAAGCCGGCTATGACCTCAAGTCCTGCAATTACGAATGCTAAACAAAAATAGGTCGATGTTACAAAACAAAATAAACCAAAGGGGAGATTCGCTCCAAAAAAGCCCACGTCACCATACGTAAAAGCTTTAAAGCTTGGCTTATGGCAAGTCTGATAGACTTGCATGCCAAACAACTGGTTAAAAACAACAAAAGGACTGTCACGAGTGTCACGATCCGGTTCCGATGGAGAACCATTAGACAGCAACGGTCTGGCATCTCGGAGTTAGTTGGCGAAGAGTTGGAGAACGAGAACGACAAGCAACGCCAGCTCCGCGAGAACGACATTTCGCAAACGTATTAATCAAATAACACACATATATCTGTATCCATTAATATTCTATAATCGAGTTGTTCATCATTAAAGTACAATTAAGATCACGAGTTAGTCTCTTTATTCACCGTAAGCCGTGCTATCTATTCGCCTTATTCCTGACAAATCAACAGCGACTCTCCAACTTTCCTGCCTCTTTTTTATAATTCTTCGATCCTCTATGTCGAACTTTTGGGACTCACATTTCTTCATGTAGGCCAACTCCTGGCGGTGGGCGAAGATCTCATCATGGGTCGACTTCTTCTGCAGCAGCTGGCACTCCTTCTTAGCTAGTGACTTCTCCTTCTTGGTGCCATCAATCTGGGTTTGGCGCAACTCGCGCAGCTTGTGGTTGCTGGCAACAACCTGCTTTTGCTCTTCGCGGCGTCTCCGCCAAACACTCTTGGGTTTTTCCAGCTTCTTGGTAACTCCCTCATAGCCAAGGATTCTTATATATCCATCTGTTGGCAGCTTCTTCAGCACCTTCTTCCGCATCTTGACTGGGACTTCTGCGACTGTATTCACGGCCTTGTAGTTCTTGATCAGCTGCGACACTTCTTTATCATACTGATTTGGCTTCTCACAAGCGTTCTCCTCTAGCGGGGAAGAAAACTTGTATCCATCGGCTGACATCGAAAATTCGAACTTCGAGATGAAATCGAAACCCAGCAGCGCATCATACTTAATGTCCGCATCCTTCACTACAACAAAGTTGTATGTCGTCAACTCCTGATCTACTGCAACCTCAGCCAAAAAGTAGCCAACTGGGCACGTCATCCTCTTTCCAAGCCCACGCAGATTCGACGCACATCTCCTCAAGATGACATTGGGTATTTTTTCAAAGACATACTCGCGCAAAATAGTTACGTCGGCTCCCGTATCTACCAGGCACTCTACTTCCACGTCGTTGATGGTCACCTTTTTCATGCGATTTGCACTGCTTACAACTTGAACATCTGCAGCTGATCCAGGGCAATCCCCTGACATGTGGCCCTCCTCGTTACATCTGAAGCATTTCACGGCAGCCTTGCAATCCTTGCGAAGATGATCTGCAGACCCACAATTGAAGCAGTAAACTCTTCCTGTCATTGAATTCGTGCTGCTTCCTTTTGTTCGACGTCCACTCCCCATCGTTCGGCTTGAACGGCCTCTCGCCCAAGCGTTCGTACACCTCATACTGCTACTGTAGCTCTTTGTACGTTTTGCAACAGTAGAGAGAGTATCTAAAGTCACTCCTCATGCTTAGGCCGTCAACAACAGAACGTACATCGATGGGGCAAGTACCCAGCGGGAAGGGGTGTGGGCCCCTTCGTCGATGTCTATCGAGGCCTCCCCGTCGGACGAGCTGGTTGGGCTGCCTGCCCATGGCGCGCTCCTACGTCGCGCTCGGTGGTGGTGGGCAACTGACCTGCTGCTAAGCAACCGGCGGGTTACCCAGTTCTGCGCTGAGGTCCTCCGCTCTCCGTCGTGCCTCCTCTGCTGCCAGTTCCACAATGGTGGAACAGCGAGCAGCGGTCCCGGGCCAAAGATTTCCGCATACGAGGGCGGCGGAGATCTGGCACGAGTGGCGGTGGACGGTGACCAACCCTGGAGTGGCGATGGACGGCGACGAATGCGGGGGCGGTGATCGTCGGGCGTTGGACAGGTCTCTGTCCTGGCTAGACTTGTCCTCGTCGGTTGTAGCGATCGACGAAGACTCTTCCCAGGTGGGTTCCCCGTGAGAAGGGTCATTCGGCATGAAGCCGTCGGCGTCCTCCATGGCTGCCTCGTCCAGGGTGTCGAAGGTGCTGAATAAGTCGCCCAAGGTGTCCTCCACCAGGTGGTCGGAATTGAACCAGTCGTCTGGCAAGGAGTCGACTTGGTCCCAGGTGTCCTCGGCGTTGGTGCCGGGGAAGTGGTCTCCGAGTGGAGACTCACGTCGTAGCGGCGGGGTCAGATTGACCCGAAGGGGTCCAAAGCTGCCGTCTGGGTGCACCTCCTCCTCGTTGTCGTCGTTGATGACGACCACTTCCGTGAGAAGCTGTGGCCCGATGGGGCTGGTGTTTATGAGCGTTAGGGGCGGCATGTCCCTCGAAGGTGGCGGACGGAGACTGAAGCGGTCGTTAAGGGGTACTTCCTCCTCGTCATCGCCCTCCCTTATGGTGGGCGACTTCCGGAGTGCTTGTGGCCCGATGAGGCCGGTGCGCAGGTGTGCCAAGGGCGGCATACCCCTTGAAGATGATGGACGCGGTCCAACGTGGTCGGTACAGTGCACCTCCTTCTCGTCATCGCCATTTTGGTGGGCGACTTCCGGAGGGAGTGCCTGTGGCCCGATGCGGCCGGTGCGCAGGGGTGCCAAGGGCGGCAAGTAGAAGGGTATTGCTGATTCTGGGCCAGCTACGCATGACTGCACAGGGGGTGGGGGGGGGGGGGGTCATTAGTCACGCATGACTGCGCACGAGGGGGTGCAGGTGTCCTAATGAGCATAAAAAATCAATTAATTATTAGGGGGAAGGGGTTTAGGGTAAGATCCTCCCCCTCACTATTTTATGCATGCATGATCATGTGCACTTTTGTGTGTTGTTAAGCATGAGAAACTGATTGGGAGGGGTTAAAGGGATAAGGTATGTGTGTTCAAGCATGGGAATTTGTGGGATTTTGTGAAGGATGGAGGGATGAGACATAAGAAATTTGTGAGATTTTGTGAAGGAGGGAGGGATGAGGCATAATGCGTAGGAATTTATTAGGGTTAGTTATTGTGCGTATCCGGCTTGTGTTAATGTGTTTCAATTAGGATAGCAGGTGTGTAGTGTAAGTCACCCCAGTTTTTTAACTTGTCTAAACGTGTAATACCTTGTAACGGTTTTGTTTCTGTTGTCATGCGTGAGAATTTGTGAGATCGTGTGGTGGTAGATGGGGTGAGTTCTCATGCTTGTGCCATGAAATTTCTAGGTATGCACAGCGAGGGTTGTTGTGAGGTTGTTGTGAGACTTGCTTACCTGTTGATCTATGAATTTGTAAGATCGTGTGGCTTGTGCCTAAACGGTTTGTACCTGGCCGACTCGTGTGGTGGTGGTGGATGGGAAATGTTCTCATGCTAGTGTGTAGCTTGTGCCAAGAAATTTCTAGGTATGAACAGCGAGGGTTGTTGTGAGACCTGTTGATCTATGAATTTTTAAGATCGTGTGTGTGGCTCGTGTCTACCCAGGCCTGCTTTTGTGTTTTAATTGGTGGAAAGTACATTCAATTAACTTGGCTAAACATGTAATGATATATTTTGTTGTATAATTTGAAGGTATTTTCTAGTTATGTACATAAGTGGGGAGTAGATGATGTAGAAGGTTATAGATGTGTGCATATGAATATCACCCCCTTAATAGTGAGAAGGTATTCCGTGGGAAAGGGTGGGCGATCGTAAATGTTTAAATTAATAAAGAAAGCATGTGAAAGGAATCGAAGAAATTTGAATATATCCCAAAATATCTTTAAGACTTTCCCACACCGCATGAAAGAAAGACTTGTGTGCATGTCAGGGTGGATGATCGCAGATGTTAAAATTAATAGAGAAAGCATGTGAACTAAAAGACACATTTTCTAGGAAACGAAAAAATGTACCCTAAATATCCTTATGACTTTCCCACACCTTTTGTAACAAAGAGTTGTGTGTAAGGGTGAACGATCTTAAGTGTTTCAACCCCACCATCCTATGTGTTACATATGTGGATGTTACCTTAAATTAGCATAATTTCGGGGAGCTAACCTTTCTAATAGAAAAGGGATGCGAACAAAAAGAGAAATTTGAAGAACACATAAGAATTTAAACATTCCCCCTTAAGACTTTCTCACGCACATTCATAGAAATAAGGAAATGGGGTGCTTTCTGCATTTCGGGAAATGGTTTTAGTTTAAAAAAACATTCGCTCGCGTTAAGATATTTTTTTTTCGTCTCGAAAATTTCTCTCGGTCTCCAATAATAAATTTTTTGTAAAGTGAAAACTCGACCAAGTGTTTAAAAAATAATATAACAAAATAAAGAAACTGAAAAAAGAGAACTGAAAAAAAAGCAAAGTGAAAGTGAACTGAATAATGTAAATAGTGCTGTGTTGTGCTATTGACCAAATCAAAAAAAATAAAAAAATAACATTCGTAATTGCAGGACTTGAGGTCATAGCCGGCTTCGATTTTATAAAAATCAAAGACTCGGCTTTTTTATACCCTTGCAGGGTATTATAATTTCAGTCAGAAGTTTGCAACGCAGTGAAGGAGACCTTTCCGACCCTATAAAGTATATATATTCATGATCAGCATCAACAGCCGAGTCGATCTAGCCATGTCCGTCTGTCCGTCCGTCTGTCCGTCTGTCCGTCTGTCCGTCTGTCCGTCTGGCCGTCTGTCCGTCCGTCTGTCCGTTTCTACCCAAACTAGTCCCTCAGTTTTAAAGCTATCTAAATGAAACTTTCTATATACTCTCACTGCTACATATGTCGGAACGGGCCGGATCGGACGACTATATCATATAGCTGCCATACAAATGTTCGATGAATTTTTAGAAAAAAAATTATAACTTTGCTGTTTTTCAACATTTTTGCACCATTTTTTAGATATAACTATTTTATATTATTTCTGAATTTTGGTAAAAATTTTATGAAAATAGGACGACTATATCTTATAGCTGCCATAGAAACGATCGGGAAATTAATAGGAAACAAATTATAACTTCGTTGTTTTTCAACGTATTTTCATCTACTCTGAGATGTAAGCTTATTTTATTATTCTAGAATTTTGGTATAAATTTCATGAAAATCGGACAAGTATATCATATAGCGGCCATAGGAGCGATCGGTAGATGTAGAGAAAATGTAAAAGTGTGAATGTAAAACTGTAACTGTCAAACTGTAAACATAATAAGTATAGGTGAAATGTAATGAAATAATATCTGCAAGGGTATACAAACTTCGGCGTGCCGAAGTTAGCTTCCTTTCTTGTTTTTTGTTTTTATCCAGTGGTTTGGCATGCAAGTCTATCAGACTTTCCATAAGCCAAGCTTTAAAGCTTTTACGTATGGTGACGTGGGCTTTTTTGTTGTTTTTAACAAAAGCCGAGTCTTTGATTTTTAAAAAATCGAAGCCGGCTATGACCTTAAGTCCTGAAATTACGAATGCTAAACAAAAATAGGTCGATGTTACAAAACAAACTAAACCAAAGGGGAGATTCGCCCCAAAAAAGCCCACGTCACCATACGTAAAAGCTTTAAAGCTTGGCTTATGGCAAGTCTGATAGACTTGCATGCCAAACAACTGGTTAAAAACAACAAAAGGAACTATTGCCGATTTTCAGGGTTTGCTTTTGCCTTTACATCGAAACTTACGATTCCCAACGAGTCTAAGCTAAGATTGAAGGTAAAGTACCAAGAAAATTAGCAATAGTCAGCAAGTGGTCTGATGAGTTGGGTAGCTCCAACGAAACGATCGTCACCACAGCTGCTGCTTGTCTATTGACAAGTTCTTTTTGTTGTTTTTAACAAAAGCCGAGTCTTTGATTTTTATAAAATCGAAGCCGGCTATGACCTCAAGTCCTGCAATTACGAATGCTAAACAAAAATAGGTCGATGTTACAAAACAAAATAAACCAAAGGGGAGATTCGCTCCAAAAAAGCCCACGTCACCATACGTAAAAGCTTTAAAGCTTGGCTTATGGCAAGTCTGATAGACTTGCATGCCAAACAACTGGTTAAAAACAACAAAAGGACTGTCACGAGTGTCACGATCCGGTTCCGATGGAGAACCATTAGACAGCAACGGTCTGGCATCTCGGAGTTAGTTGGCGAAGAGTTGGAGAACGAGAACGACAAGCAACGCCAGCTCCGCGAGAACGACATTTCGCAAACGTATTAATCAAATAACACACATATATCTGTATCCATTAATATTCTATAATCGAGTTGTTCATCATTAAAGTACAATTAAGATCACGAGTTAGTCTCTTTATTCACCGTAAGCCGTGCTATCTATTCGCCTTATTCCTGACAAATCAACAGCGACCCTCCAACTTTCCTGCCTCTTTTTTATAATTCTTCGATCCTCTATGTCGAACTTTTGGGACTCACATTTCTTCATGTAGGCCAACTCCTGGCGGTGGGCGAAGATCTCATCATGGGTCGACTTCTTCTGCAGCAGCTGGCACTCCTTCTTAGCTAGTGACTTCTCCTTCTTGGTGCCATCAATCTGGGTTTGGCGCAACTCGCGCAGCTTGTGGTTGCTGGCAACAACCTGCTTTTGCTCGTCGCGGCGTCTCCGCCAAACACTCTTGGGTTGTTCCAGCTTCTTGGTAACTCCCTCATAGCCAAGGATTCTTATATATCCATCTGTTGGCAGCTTCTTCAGCACCTTCTTCCGCATCTTGACTGGGACTTCTGCGACTGTATTCACGGCCTTGTAGTTCTTGATCAGCTGCGACACTTCTTTATCATACTGATTTGGCTTCTCACAAGCGTTCTCCTCTAGCGGGGAAGAAAACTTGTATCCATCGGCTGACATCGAAAATTCGAACTTCGAGATGAAATCGAAACCCAGCAGCGCATCATACTTAATGTCCGCATCCTTCACTACAACAAAGTTGTATGTCGTCAACTCCTGATCTACTGCAACCTCAGCCAAAAAGTAGCCAACTGGGCACGTAATCCTCTTTCCAAGCCCACGCAGATTCGACGCACATCTCCTCAAGATGACATTGGGTATTTTTTCAAAGACATACTCGCGCAAAATAGTTACGTCGGCTCCCGTATCTACCAGGCACTCTACTTCCACGTCGTTGATGGTCACCTTTTTCATGCGATTTGCACTGCTTACAACTTGAACATCTGCAGCTGATCCAGGGCAATCCCCTGACATGTGGCCCTCCTCGTTACATCTGAAGCATTTCACGGCAGCCTTGCAATCCTTGCGAAGATGATCTGCAGACCCACAATTGAAGCAGTAAACTCTTCCTGTCATTGAATTCGTGCTGCTTCCTTTTGTTCGACGTCCACTCCCCATCGTTCGGCTTGAACGGCCTCTCGCCCAAGCGTTCGTACACCTCATACTGCTACTGTAGCTCTTTGTACGTTTTGCAACAGTAGAGAGAGTATCTAAAGTCACTCCTCATGCTTAGGCCGTCAACAACAGAACGTACATCGATGGGGCAAGTACCCAGCGGGAAGGGGTGTGGGCCCCTTCGTCGATGTCTATCGAGGCCTCCCCGTCGGGCGAGCTGGTTGGGCTGCCTGCCCATGGCGCGCTCCTACGTCGCGCTCGGTGGTGGTGGGCAACTGACCTGCTGCTAAGCAACCGGCGGGTTACCCAGTTCTGCGCTGAGGTCCTCCGCTCTCCGTCGTGCCTCCTCTGCTGCCAGTTCCACAATGGTGGAACAGCGAGCAGCGGTCCCGGGCCAAAGATTTCCGCATACGAGGGCGGCGGAGATCTGGCACGAGTGGCGGTGGACGGTGACCAACCCTGGAGTGGCGATGGACGGCGACGAATGCGGGGGCGGTGATCGTCGGGCGTTGGACAGGTCTCTGTCCTGGCTAGACTTGTCCTCGTCGGTTGTAGCGATCGACGAAGACTCTTCCCAGGTGGGTTCCCCGTGAGAAGGGTCATTCGGCATGAAGCCGTCGGCGTCCTCCATGGCTGCCTCGTCCAGGGTGTCGAAGGTGCTGAATAAGTCGCCCAAGGTGTCCTCCACCAGGTGGTCGGAATTGAACCAGTCGTCTGGCAAGGAGTCGACTTGGTCCCAGGTGTCCTCGGCGTTGGTGCCGGGGAAGTGGTCTCCGAGTGGAGACTCACGTCGTAGCGGCGGGGTCAGATTGACCCGAAGGGGTCCAAAGCTGCCGTCTGGGTGCACCTCCTCCTCGTTGTCGTCGTTGATGACGACCACTTCCGTGAGAAGCTGTGGCCCGATGGGGCTGGTGTTTATGAGCGTTAGGGGCGGCATGTCCCTCGAAGGTGGCGGACGGAGACTGAAGCGGTCGTTAAGGGGTACTTCCTCCTCGTCATCGCCCTCCCTTATGGTGGGCGACTTCCGGAGTGCTTGTGGCCCGATGAGGCCGGTGCGCAGGTGTGCCAAGGGCGGCATACCCCTTGAAGATGATGGACGCGGTCCAACGTGGTCGGTACAGTGCACCTCCTTCTCGTCATCGCCATTTTGGTGGGCGACTTCCGGAGGGAGTGCCTGTGGCCCGATGCGGCCGGTGCGCAGGGGTGCCAAGGGCGGCAAGTAGAAGGGTATTGCTGATTCTGGGCCAGCTACGCATGACTGCACAGGGGGTGGGGGGGGGGGTGTCATTAGTCACGCATGACTGCGCACGAGGGGGTGCAGGTGTCCTAATGAGCATAAAAAATCAATTAATTATTAGGGGGAAGGGGTTTAGGGTAAGATCCTCCCCTCACTATTTTATGCATGCATGATCATGTGCACTTTTGTGTGTTGTTAAGCATGAGAAACTGATTGGGAGGGGTTAAAGGGATAAGGTGTGTGTGTTCAAGCATGGGAATTTGTGGGATTTTGTGAAGGATGGAGGGATGAGACATAAGAAATTTGTGAGATTTTGTGAAGGAGGGAGGGATGAGGCATAATGCGTAGGAATTTATTAGGGTTAGTTATTGTGCGTATCCGGCTTGTGTTAATGTGTTTCAATTAGGATAGCAGGTGTGTAGTGTAAGTCACCCCAGTTTTTTAACTTGTCTAAACGTGTAATACCTTGTAACGGTTTTGTTTCTGTTGTCATGCGTGAGAATTTGTGAGATCGTGTGGTGGTAGATGGGGTGAGTTCTCATGCTTGTGCCATGAAATTTCTAGGTATGCACAGCGAGGGTTGTTGTGAGGTTGTTGTGAGACTTGCTTACCTGTTGATCTATGAATTTGTAAGATCGTGTGGCTTGTGCCTAAACGGTTTGTACCTGGCCGACTCGTGTGGTGGTGGTGGATGGGAAATGTTCTCATGCTAGTGTGTAGCTTGTGCCAAGAAATTTCTAGGTATGAACAGCGAGGGTTGTTGTGAGACCTGTTGATCTATGAATTTTTAAGATCGTGTGTGTGGCTCGTGTCTACCCAGGCCTGCTTTTGTGTTTTAATTGGTGGAAAGTAGATTCAATTAACTTGGCTAAACATGTAATGATATATTTTGTTGTATAATTTGAAGGTATTTTCTAGTTATGTACATAAGTGGGGAGTAGATGATGTAGAAGGTTATAGATGTGTGCATATGAATATCACCCCCTTAATAGTGAGAAGGTATTCCGTGGGAAAGGGTGGGCGATCGTAAATGTTTAAATTAATAAAGAAAGCATGTGAAAGGAATCGAAGAAATTTGAATATATCCCAAAATATCTTTAAGACTTTCCCACACCGCATGAAAGAAAGACTTGTGTGCATGTCAGGGTGGATGATCGCAGATGTTAAAATTAATAGAGAAAGCATGTGAACTAAAAGACACATTTTCTAGGAAACGAAAAAATGTACCCTAAATATCCTTATGACTTTCCCACACCTTTTGTAACAAAGAGTTGTGTGTACGGGTGAACGATCTTAAGTGTTTCAACCCCACCATCCTATGTGTTACATATGTGGATGTTACCTTAAATTAGCATAATTTCGGGGAGCTAACCTTTCTAATAGAAAAGGGATGCGAACAAAAAGAGAAATTTGAAGAACACATAAGAATTTAAACATTCCCCCTTAAGACTTTCTCACGCACATTCATAGAAATAAGGAAATGGGGTGCTTTCTGCATTTCGGGAAATGGTTTTAGTTTAAAAAAACATTCGCTCGCGTTAAGATATTTTTTTTCGTCTCGAAAATTTCTCTCGGTCTCCAATAATAAATTTTTTGTAAAGTGAAAACTCGACCAAGTGTTTAAAAAATAATATAACAAAATAAAGAAACTGAAAAAAAAGAACTGAAAAAAAAGCAAAGTGAAAGTGAACTGAATAATGTAAATAGTGCTGTGTTGTGCTATTGACCAAATCAAAAAAAATAAAAAAACAAGAAAGGAAGCTAACTTCGGCACGCCGAAGTTTGTATACCCTTGCAGATATTATTTCATTACATTTTACCTATACTTATTATGTTTACAGTTTGACAGTTACAGTTTTACATTCACACCTTTACATTTTCTCTACATCTACCGATCGCTCCTATGGCAGCTATATGATATAGTTGTCCGATTTTCATGAAATTTATACCAAAATTCTAGAATAATAAAGTAAGCTTATATCTCAGAGTAGATGAAAATACGTAGAAAAACAACGAAGTTATAATTTGTTTCCTGTTTATTTCCGGATCGTTCCTATGGCAGCTATAAGATATAGTCGTCCGATTTTCATAAAATTTTTACCAAAATTCAGAAATAATATAAAATGGGCATATCTAAAAAATGGTGCAAAAATTAAAAAAAACAGCAAAGCTATAATTTTTTTTCTAAAAATTTATTGAACATTTGTATGGCAGCTATATGATATAGTCGTCCGATCCGGCTCGTTCCGACATATATAGCAGTGAGAGTATATAGAAGACTATATGCAAAGTTTCATTCAGATAGCTTTAAAACTGAGGGACTAGTTTGCGTAGAAACAGACAGACAGACAGACGGACAGACGGACAGACGGACAGACGGACAGACGGACAGACGGACATGGCTAGATCGACTCGGCTGTTGATGCTGATCAAGAATATATATACTTTATAGGGTCGGAAACGTCTCCTTCACTGCGTTGCAAACTTCTGACTGAAATTATAATACCCTGCAAGGGTATAATAACATTCGTAATTGCAGGACTTGAGGTCATAGCCGGCTTCG